>NC_089505.1:92782129-93090248 GCF_036850995.1 Saccopteryx leptura | reverse complement strand
CTTCTAAAGGTACTCACTTCATCAGGGTGGTTCCCCCTCTCCTGACCCCATCTAACCCTCATCACCACCCAAAGGCCCCATTCTCCAAATACCCTCCCATTGTGGGGATTAGGGCTTCAACCTGTGAATTCTGGGGAGACGCAACCATTCAGCCGATCACAGTGCACTTCGGATAAAAAAAATCACGTGGGTGAATCCCCCCAAATATCTTGCTGTGTAAAACCAGTCAACAAATAGTTTGTACCCTATAGTTAATTTTAAAATGAATTTCTAGAACAGGCAAAACAAAATTCTGATGATAGATTCAGCAGAGAGGTTGGCTCTGGGGAAGGTAGGAATTGACTGGAAGAGGGCATCGGTGACTTTCTGGGAAGACAGAAATGTTCTAGATCTTGATGGGGGGGGGGAGCAGTTCCACAGGGGTGAGTCCATTGAACTGGGGAAGGTAGGAATTGACTGGAAGAGGGCATCAGTGACTTTCTGGGAAGACAGAAACGTTCTAGATCTTGACCGGGGGGAGCAGTTCCACAGGGGTGAGTCCATTGAACTGTACATTATGTGCCGCTCAAGTAAATTCCACCTCGATGAAAAACAGCATTAAAAATAAATAACTAGGGCTAGAGGAGTGTAGCGAGGTCTAAGGAAAACAGAAAGAGAAAGACTTTTGCTTTTTATGTGTGTATAGACATGCCCGCCTATACATACACATACATATACACACAGTTTCAGGAAAGAAACTAAATCCATTCACAGCGATATATCAGAGAACCAAGGGAAGTATACTCCAAGCCCTCAGCAGGAGTCTCATCCATCTGTGAGATTACCTAGAAAGGAAACCACGCAGGCGTTGCCGGCGGTGGACGCGTCCACACGGCTGGCTGAACTGAACCCAGCCTGGAAGATTCATGCCGTTCCAGGGGCCATTGACCATTGAGTTATCATCTCAGAGAGCTCCTTCCTAGCCTTTCTCCTCCATCTTGGTGAGAAATAAACCTCTGTTCCACAGGTGCACAACGGAACTAGGACTTGCGCTTCCCAACTTACCTAGTTGATTTCATGACTCTTGGCAGCTTGATAACATCTTCGGCAGTTACTAGGCAAAGCTGTCCCTCTGGAAAGTTAAAGGGGTGCATACTCTGGCCCCCAATCCCTTCTCTCTGCTAGCGGAAGTATAAAGGAGAGTGTAAAAAGTTACAAAGTCATTGATTCCAGAGTGATTCTGGGGGAACTTGTGCTGGCTCTTGGGTCCCCCTTAGTCTGCCCACATCTTCCCTACCTACCCTTCAATCAGGGGCTTGGAACAGCTCAATGCTGAGTAAGAACGTTGCCTCCACTACTTATTAGGGGGTTAGCCTTGGATAAGCTTGTTAATTTCACCACTTACAAAATAGATCCCCAAATGCCCGTCGCTGCTCCTCTGAGACACTGCCTAGCACCACGGCCAGCACCAGGCGGGTACAGGGGCCCAAGCGCTTCTTCTTACTGGGCGCCCAACTTCTTCACCTAATTTAGCGGTGCTGGCCTATCTTTATCTACTTTCTTCTGTAATGTGCCCGTGTCTTGTTCACCCATCCGTTCGTGTACTCATTCAGCCACTCGGTAAATATTGATTGAACACTTATAATTACGAACTGTAATAATTTCTTTCCTGAAGAATAGGAACATAGCTTTTTAGCTGTGTTAACAGCAGATCCTAAAACTGAGGGTGTGGGGTCAGAGCGGGCTTTCCCGATGAGCAGGCTTGTGAACTGAGGTCTAAGGATGGGGAGAATAAGCTTCTCATACACCTGCCCGTTCCAGTCTTTGTCCAGAAAGTTTCTCAGTCAGTCAGAAATGGGCTTTGCCCTTCCTCCCACTTCTGTTTCTGTCCTTTCCATGAAGTCACTTTCCAGTGAGGCTTCCTGTGCTCAGCACCCTGCTTTGGGTTTCTGTACGATTTAGAGTCTGTACCGCACCACCTATGAGTGAACAGGACGTGTTATACTTTGCCCAAGTTGTGTGTCTTACCCCCCAATTCAACTCTAAGCCCCAGAGAGCTTAGACCAGTGGACCAGGAGCTCTCTGGCCCACTCTTGTCTGATCTCCATGATGCTGGACACAGAGAGGCTACAATTACTGGCTGCCTGGATTTCCCTACGGACAAAGTGACATCCTGAACAAAAGAAGTCAGAACCAGCTGTGAACAGAGGCCAGCTGTGCGCATTGTCACAATGAGTGACTTTCATTGTAAGTCACTTCCCAACCCATGTGGAAAAGAGGTCCCACCTTTTTTTTTTTCATTTGTTTGTTTTTAATTGACTTGATTGGGATGATGCTGGTTAATGCATTTATACAGGTTTCAGATACCTAATTCTACAACACATCTCTGTGTACACTGTATTATGTGTTCACCTCTCCTCCCCCCAAGTCAAGCCTTCTGGTCCCACCCCTCTTTCAATTGATGCTTGAAGTGACCCGCTGAGTGTCCGACAGCCAGCCGGTGTCGAGGAGGACTTCACATCCAGGCCCGTCTGACTTCAATGATTAAGCACTTTCTACTCAACCCAAACCAGAGCAAAAGGGAGGACAGAATTGAGCATTTGAAGGTTTCTTCCCTCAGCCCTTCACAGGAGCCGAGCTCCGAGACCCAGCAGGGCCGGGCAGGGTCCCGTTCCTTGGAGATGCTGACAGGATTTCATGCCACTCTTCTCAAGAGGTGGCCATCCGCTCCATCCTGTTTATAACTTCAAACCCAAATTTCTAGAGCTTTGCTTCTAGATCCTAAAACCATATGACACTGTCCCTCTTTGAACAAAAGCCATCACAAATTCCAAGTACTGGTAAAGACCTAAACATTTAGAGATTTCCTGAGGCAATTCTGACCATTTTCATGGAAAGGAAAATGGACGAGTTGGGCGTGGGCCCGGGAACTGTGCCCTTGTCCAGAAGGAAGAAATACTGGTCTATAGACAGAACAAATGTAAAGGCTTTGCAGAATTTAGAACAGAGCTGGTGTTCAATATAATGAATTATTTGTACTGAATTCTTGTTTGATCTGATTGAATGTTTCTATTTCTTTCATGGTTTTCCTATAACTTCTTTATGGCAAAAAAATTACATGGACTCTTTAGAAAGAATTATAGTTTCTGGCTCAAAGGGACATTTAAATTTGGGGGGGGGGCATAACCTGCTTAGATGCTTAGGTGCCATCTCTGTTCCCCTGACTGAAACCGTGGGCCTTCCTGAGCTCATTTATTCATCTAAACTCCTGACATAGCATCTTAAAGAGTCATGGAATATTTAGGAATTAAGATCAGAGAATGTGCTAACTCAGTCTCGTTGAATGAGTTCATTCCTCCTGACAGTCTTTAATTAAGATAAGCTATCATAAATGGCATTTAGACTTGGCACGAATCAGAATGTGAGACTTACATAGAATACGGCTATGACTTTGCCAGAGCCCTCGTTCAAACTTGATCGATTTCAAGTCAAGGAAACCAGCCAAACGTTTATTGAAGCCATTGAGTAAGGCTGTTGCCAACAGTCAACTTGAAAGACATCCATTCTGAAGAGCTTGAGCCGTAGCCCATTGCAGTAGAATGCATTAGGAAGAACAGAGTCTGAAGTTCATTTACAGGTAATCCATTATGAATTTGAGTAATAATTTATATTAATGAGGACCCAGCAACGTTGAATGCAACCACCGGATAAAGGAACCTGCGTCATTTTGCTTTGCGATGAGCATGGACTTGGTGAGCAGCAGATAACCAACCCGACCAGATTCTCCCTAGAACGTAAATCTCACTCAACAGTGACCATCAATTCGGCACAGACTACACTTTGTATTATACTTGTACTAACAGATATAAACACACACAGCAGCACACATGTATATTAGAGGCTCTGCTATTCATTTTCTCCCCCTCTTTACAGTTGGTCAAAAGGCTGAGTGAGGTGGGAAAACTACTATGAAAAGTGATTATAATAGTTGCTACTCTGCAGTCTAAATGTTTTATGTACACTAACACCTTCCCAACACCAAGAGGCAGGAACTATTATCATTATCCCCATTATACAGATGAGGGAATCAAGGCAAAGGGAACATAAGTAATTTGCCTGAGAAAGCCAGAGGGAAGGAGGACCGACACCGTGAACCCCTCATACACACTCTAAGGCAGGGGTCTCAAACTCAACTCAGCATGTGGGCCACAGAGCAAGATCACAGCCGTTAGGCGGGCCGCACTAGGTCTACAAAAGGCAACTGTTACGCAACACTTTTCTCACTGCAGTTGAAAACAAAAAAAAAAATCAGTACAACAAGCACAATCGTACATGCAGTTTACTCAGTGTCACAAAACGACCAGAAACTGTAGTTCGCATCACAACTGCTGTTAACTAAGCTAATATCTAGCTAGGATGCTAGAGAAATGAAAAATACAAGTAGGTCCCTAGACTTACTTAATTTTATCCAAATATTTTGAACTTCGTGGATTAGTCTGCGGGCCACACAAAATTGTTCAGCGGGCCGCATGCGGCCCGCGGGCCGCGAGTTTGAGACCCCTGCTCTAAGGTCCCGTCTCAAACGTCCCTTTGTTAGGAAAGCATTTGCTGACCTCTGCAGGCTGGGCCGGTTCTTTCTCCGGACATCCCTTCACCACCCTCATAAAAGTTAACGATTCCGTGTTTATTTGTGGGATCGTAGGTTAGTATCAGCCTCCCCAATAAAAGGGTCCTGGACACACAATGCTCAACGTTGCACGTCCAGTGCCTAGCTATATGCCTGGCACACAGTGGGTACTTTATCCAGAACTGCTGAGTGGAAGAATAACCCAGAGAAGGGGACAGAGAGAGAAGTTAAACAATGAAGGAACAGAGGGACCAGAACAGCAGTTCCCAAAGCCATTGTTGGTATAGCTGGAAACAGCCAAGGCATTCCTGGGCTGACTTCCTTCTCCTGACCCAGCTCGGAATGTCGCAACCTGGACAGCACTGGGCTGGAGCCAAAGGAGTTGGACATGCTTCTCTACACCCCTTGTCTCCTGCCTGACCATCCCGGCCCTGCAGGCCCAAGGAGAGGTCTCTGTGCACCTTGGCTTGGGAGCATACGGGCTCAGCATGCCCGATGAGTTGATTCTTGGGTAAATAAACATCAGTGACGTCCCATAAAGAGGGCTCTCACAGTCGGGTCAGCCAAGGATCTTAGTGAATCATTCATTTATTGGTTCATTCAGTCATTCTTATCAAACACTTCCATGTACCAGGCACTGTTCTAGACCTGGGACAAGCCATGAAACCTCTCAGAGTCCGGGTTTTGTTACTTATAAAATGAGATGCAGAATGCCTCCCCTCCAAGGCCATGGGGAGGACCGAAGCGCTTAGCAATTGTGGAACACTATCCCCAGGCCTGGATACTGTTTTTATCCTCTAGAAAGTTGATGCCCAGTCCCAGCACCCCAGCTGGGACTTGTAAGGTCATGGCTGGGTCTCTCCTGGGACCCTGTGGGACTGAGGTCTCAGGGCAACTCTTGAGATCACCACAAACTTCGTTCTTGGTAAGCTGGCTCCCGGGGTAACAAGGGGATGTCACAGTTGGAGATCCAGCTCGGGAGACACAGAAAGACTGACCAGCCTACAGCCCCAGCTGTGGCAGGAGCTTCCGGGGCCTGGGCAGGGATTGAGGCGGGTTTGGTCTCCTGCAGCCTGACCCTTTGCAAACGCAAGGTGAGACCACGGGGCTGCTTTGGCCAAGCCCTGCCTGCTGCGTTCAGACTGACCTCCGAGGAAGACACGGACCAAGGGATTCCCTCCTCTTTCTCGGCTTCCGCCCAGACTTTCGACGAGTCCCAGAAACCTATCTGGGCAAGGATCCGCGAGGACCCGAGGGAACTCTATTAAACTGACTTATAGTTTTTCATTATGTGTTTTTGCATAACTTTCTTCCCTGCTGGAGAAAGCCAAAGAACAGAGGATGATTTATCTGTGATATCAGAACAGCTTATGCTCAACCAATGCGGACTTGCCAGCCCCTGGACGTGGTTGGCGGGGGCTCACGGGCGGTGGGGACCTGGGGATCTATTGGGCCCTTCTCTCCCCTGGCCGTGCAGCTCAGGGGCCTTTAGTGGGGCCAGCTGGAGGCCTGGGCCAAAGGTGTGGGGAATGGGAGTGGCATGGCTGGGGGAAGACGCTGGAATGTGGTTAGATGAGCAAATGGGTCCCTTGCGATGGAATTGTCCGGAGTATCTTCCTGACGCTTGTCCTTACAAAGTTCCCGGGGTGTCTATGACTTTTAGGACTATCCTCTCTGGGCAAGCCGTGCCATGCACAACTCCACAGGGCACCATTTAGGTCAGCGTCCATGTGAAGGACCCTCAACAGGGCTGAGCAGCGGGGGTGAATGCAGGCTTGCCGGAGAAGGGACTCGCTCACTGGGGAGCAGGTGCCTGGGTTGAGCACCTGGGCTATGGCGCAGACAGACACAGGCTCAAATTCTTACCCCATAACTTGCGTGAGACCCTAGAAAGGGCTGAATTTCCCTCTGCCAGTCAGCTGACCAGTGAAATGAAGATAATTCACCTTCCAGGCTCTGCCATGGAGACGATGAAAGGAAACAATGCAGGTGACAGCCCTGCAAACAGTATGTGTTGAGTGTGACCTTTCAGCCATCATCCCCTTTAATCTTTACAACACCTGTGAGCCATGTGCCCTCATCTTCTGAGAGGACAGCTGAGGCTTAGAGAAGCACCAGGCCTGGGTTACTGTGCTCGTTGGGACCATCCTGATTGTGCTAGAAACTCAGCTCACACTGGCTCAAGCCAAAGAGTTGTGTCAGATAACAGAAGTTGTCCAGGGTTGGCTGCAGGCACAGCTGTATCTAGGAGCTCAAGTGACGTGCCTCGCACTCTGTCTTTCCCCATCCATTTTTGATTCTTTGGCTGTTGTTGTTGTTGGCTTAATTCTCAATCGTGGTTTTTCTCTGCATAGGCAAGGCTGGTGTGGACAGTTCCTGGCTTCTGTGGCCTTCAGTAACCGTCTTCTTTCAAAGAGAAAGTGCCTCTTTCCCAACAATTCCAACTAAAGTCCCAGGAGAGAGCTTTGGTTGTCCTGGTGTGGGTCACAGTTCCACCCCTGGAGCCAGGCCATTACAAGGAAGGCAATCTGAACAACGCGGACCAAATATGAAGGAGGGATTAGGTTCCAGCGTTATGGGTCTTCTGTGGTTACTGAGTGAGTATGAGCTGGAAAGGGGATTTGAATCCAACAGTGCCTGTCATGTCAATAAATGGCATCTAAGAGGCCTGTGGTTATCACTGTGACTGCATGCATTGTGGGTAGCTGCAGTTTTCAAGAAGCTTGATTTGTGGATAGCACTTGAATTTTTCCCAAAGAGATTTCCTATGTACTGGTATTTGCCCTATTGCTCTCTTAGGGGTGTTTTAACAAGACAGCAAGTTAACAGAGATGTAAAAACACATTAAAAAGTATAAAACGGGCCCTGGCTGGTTGGCTTAGTGGATAAAGCGTCAGGCTGGTGTACAGATGTCCTGGGTTCAATTCCTGGTCAGGATGCACAGGAGAAGCAACCATGTGCTTCTCTCCCCTTCTCTCCTCCTCTCCTTCCTACAGCCAGCATCTTGATTAATTCGAACAGGGCCCCAGGCACTGAGGATAGCTTGTTGGTCCGAACAGAGGCCTCGGCTACTAAAAATAGCTCAGTTGATTTGAGCATTAGCCCCAGACAGGGTTGTCAGGTAGATACTTGTCAGGGCACATGTGGGAGTCTGTCTCACTATCTCCCCTCCTCTCACTTAGAAAAAAAATGTATAAAATGACCAGGATGCCAACTATTTTGGTATATCTGCTTCCTCCTAATGACTCTGCAACAAAAAAAAAAAGAGGGCATGTGCTGTTTTCCTCCATTTTACAGAAGAGAAAACACAGAGACCGAGAGCTGAAATAACCAGTTACAGCCTGGGGTTGGTGGTCAAGCTTGATGAAACCCAAGCTTCCCGACACTCAGTCCGGGAGTCTTGTCATCAGACAATATTTCTTAAATTCTATCCCAAGGGCACCAGGGTTCTAAAGAAGTGCATTATGGGAAGCAGGTGGGGCCTTAGGATCTTCAAACCAGTTTCTATAAGGCTAGCAGTTACCATGTATCTGATTTGAATATAAGGCATCATTTGTTTTTAACCCTTTG
Organism: Saccopteryx leptura; assembly: GCF_036850995.1. Classification (NCBI taxonomy): domain Eukaryota; kingdom Metazoa; phylum Chordata; class Mammalia; order Chiroptera; family Emballonuridae; genus Saccopteryx; species Saccopteryx leptura. The sequence goes on along the minus strand of NC_089505.1, from coordinate 93,082,072 downwards.
GTGAGCACCTGGGCCAAATTCAGCCGCACCGTGAGATTCTCCCCTTTTCCTCCTTCTCTTGTATGTGCAAGGGGAGAGGTCAGAAGAGAAATTAAGTACAGACAACTGCTTAGGGTTCGTCACTGAAGATTAAGTCTAGAAGGGCTGGACGTGGCAGTTTGACCCTACACGTGTGTTATCTACTCTGTAGTGCTTTCTTCCGGATCAGGCTAATATTTTAAACCATCTACCTGTACTTTTGAAGAAAAAGGGAGGCTCTTCCCTGTTGGGCTTGTTGTAGTGACTTACTTCATGCCCTTGGGGCCACTGAGCAAGCGTGCTCAGGGCAGTCCGCTGAGTAAACACGGGAGCTCAGGGACGTTTTTTGAGTGCACTCAGAACAGACCTCATCAGAACACAGAAAGTGACACTCTCCAGCCAAGGCCAAACATAGGCTACAGTTCAAGTTCAAAATAACACCAGTGAAAATAATGATCTGCTCTTTTCTTCTTTGTTCACTGTGGTTGACGGGGTACCTTTACTGATGATATTTCTCAGAACCTTATGCCAATGCGCATTGACAACACCCAGGACAGGCCTTCTGAATCCCAGACCCTGGGGCGGACAGGACTCACTTTGCAAAATAATGACATGGTTTTGGAGGATTAGTTTAACAGTCCATGTGCCACGCAATCCGTTCATTCCTTTGTTATAGATCCAATCTCGTTGGGTGGTCATTCCTACTTGCCTAATAGAAAATGACTTTGGAAACAGGTTGCAGTTTCAAAGTTCATGTGTTCTTGATTAGTTAGACCTTGGAAAGTAGTTTACACCAAGCTCACTGCTCTACATTGGAGTTTGAGGATTCCAGGTCTGTGTCAGCATTTTGAAAAGTGAGTCGGGCCAAATACAAGATAGACACAAAAATTTTTGTGGCTGAATGAGTTTGGGAGGCTGTTGTGGAGAGTCAGAATGCCCACGGACACTACATAGGTTCTGAGAATTTCTGACTATACAATGGATTACAGTTGTAAGTACGGGAAACAGAGTTTATTCTTGTAGTATCATGCATTTATTAATTATTGCATTATTTATTTATATTGTTTATCTTCTTCTTATTCTCATTATTTTGTAGCCTTACTTATTGAATACAATGCATCTTTTAGGTAATGATGTCTTAGAATTGAACCTACTTTTGCACAAAATTTTCCAAACAGTTTTAGAATCTGCTTATTGGCCAAAGACTGCAATTTGGGGAAACATGGTTTACTGCCCATGCCATGTCTCATCGTCACAGTCCTCTCACTGTCCTAATGCGGTAACACCAAAGAAAACAATCAGCTGCGCTCAGTAGGCTCTTTACTGGAAAGCACGTTCTAAGTCCTCCCCAGTTTTAGAAATGAAGATGTGTTATGGATCAGCATAGTTGTCCTGTGTCCCCCGGGGACAGAGAGTTCAAAGGCATTGTTGGAAGACAGATCCTCACACCCCAACCACACCTGTAACAAGAGAACCTAAGACAATATGTAGTCAGTAACCAAGTGCTGACTGGGGGGTTAGCAGTGCTCACGCCACATCAGAGCCATTCCACTGATGACTCCAATTAATATTTTAAAACTCACTGGATTCTCTTCCCCGAATAATGTGAGAAAACAATTATTTATAATTCATATAAGTTGATTACAAACTATGTATATCCCTTTAATTGATGTCGAGTGCTAGCTATCCCCCAAGGCGCACTGTGCAATACCAACCCCGCCGCAGAGGGAACGTGCCCCAAGCCCGGACAAGTCCAGGGCAGAGGCGCATGCTCTGTGGTGCAGCCCGGGCAGAGCACCGTCCTGGGCGCTCGCGGCCTGTGATGAGAGAGGAGCTGGGAGGGGCGTGGCCTGTGATGAGAGAGGAGCTGGGAGGGGCGTGGCTATACATAGGCAAAGAGATGGGCGCTGGCAGACAGGATGACAAGAACAAGGACGTCAGACCCACATACGGTTCCGATCCGCATTTCCCACGGCGTGGCTCTGAGAAAGCCGTTGACCTCCTCTGCGCCTCGGTATTCTCATCTGTGTAATGAGAAGGGGAACAGTGCCCTCCCGGGGGCACTGTGAAGACTGACTAAGGGGCACGTCTTCCAGTGCCCGGCAGAGGCTGGCCTGGTAGGCACAGCACAACAGGGAGCTCCCAGGAGACAGACTTCTTCCCACTGGAAATGCCCCGTAACACTGACGCAGGACTGGACGATGTGGGATCAGCCGCCCTTTCCCATGTGCGTACTGGGCACTCAGTGTGGACAGCTGCATCCCAGGGCCGGGGCCGAGATGCCCAGCAGGGACAGCCCCTGGTGTGGAGGTGGCCACCCCAATCCCCCTCCTGATTTTTATTTGCACTCACAGAAGTGTCCTGGTGACTGAACTAACCAGACTCACAAGGCTCGGAGGGGCAAGCCAGGGGCTCTGGGACCTCAGCCAGGGTCACCTGACAAACCCTAATCTCAAAGTTTTCTTTTCCTTTTCTTTGCACCAAGAGCACCAGAAAATTTAAAATCTACTTCCATGGGTAGAATTTTCTATAGAATTTCCTATAGGTAGACTGTTTTCCCTATTGGTTATATTCTGACAACAATAACAGTGTTAGCCCCCATCTATGGAGAGCTTACTATGTGCCAGGCACATTGTAACATGCTGTCTGTCACATATACCATCTCTGTTTAACATGTATCATCTCCTTTCATCCCAGCAGCAAGTCTGCATGGCTTTTAATTTCCCCAATGAGAAAACCAAGATTCAGAGAGGTTAAATAACTTGCCTGGGATCACACAGCTATGAAGTGACAGAGCTGAAATCTGAACTCAGACCTTCCTGACTTTGAGCTCCTCACCTCTCGTCCGCCCTATCTTCAGTAAGATCTTCCCACAGTGCCCCAGGGCACACGTCCATCGGACCCACAGATTCTTTCAGTGGCTATGGGCTATGAGCCGGTTCCACGAGCCACCTTGTACGGACCAATTCCTGTCACAGATATGGCTACAGGTGGAAAATCTTCATGCAGTTCTTGTGGAGTTTCCCCTTCAGAGGATGGCATTTTTCAATGGCCTCAAAGCTAAGGACTGCTCCTCTCAGAGCCTCCTCTCCCAGCCTGTCCCCACAGTATCCACCGGCTTCCTGCTTCCGTCCAGCTGGCGGGGAGAAGACGGCATCTCAGGCTGGCTTCCCTAATGGTCATCCGAGCTGACGCATCTCATCAACTCCATGGCACTGTTTCATACATCGTACATGGAGCAACCAAGGCTGGTGTCCCTGGGGACTTCTTTATTCACTTTTGTGAGAAGGTGAAGTCAAAGTAAGCATCTTCCCTTCCAAATCAGCTGCCAGAGAGATGCCAAGAGCCGCACGGCACGGCAATGCTTTGATGGTTGATAACAACAGCCAGGTGCAATGGATTTTAGAGTTAAAAAAAAAAAATTACCCTGCTTAAAGGTGAAGTGTTATTAGCAGCGTAACACATGATGAGAATACAGAAGGGCCGTTATTTGTTTGTTTGTTTGCATATGATAAAATGAACACCTTAAGCAATCATTTTTTATGCGACAGTCAAGACAAATGTTTTCTAATTCACTGCAGCAATCTCATTTTGGGGAAACTGGACGGTGACTTGATGCTGTATCAAGAAATTACTCCCTAGTGGCAGTCGCTAATATTTTCTGTCAAAGCAGAATCCGTCAGCTCCAAATCCTGCTCGGCCGACGTGTCTGGAATGCGAATGCCAATAAATTACATTACAGTGGCTTAGACACAGGATGGGACATAATCAGGTGGTGCTAAATCTCTGTGTCCCGGGAGCCCCCCGGAGATGACGGTGCAAATGTTGGCACGGGTCCAGAGCTGCTCCCACCGAACCTGGGAGGGAACTGACTTCCATGCCACGGGAAGGCATCATCCTTTCCCTGCAGATCCCTGAGCCGCCCATTTCCTCTCCTGCCCTCAGCAAGGCTGTCTGCTGCTCATGGGCATCTCCCCATTGGCCTGCTATAGCCCTTGGAATCTGTTGTTCCCCCTCTTCTTGCCAGCCTGACAGTGACAGCACAGCACGGAGGTGCTTGGTGGCTAGTGGGCACGCCTTGGAAGTGGGCGCACTTTGAAAGGATGCCCGTTGCCGAACCGGATTCTCGCATTAGCAGTTGAGAGACAAGGACACAGTGAAAGCAGCTCACTGGGGAAGTGGAGCTAATACTGACTGAGGTGTGGGGAAGGGGCACAGGGAAGGGAAGGCAGCCCAAGGGGGTCCACGGAGCCCAAGGGGGTTAAACCTGCTACCACCAAGGGCACCTGAAGCTTGACTCCGTGGGCAAGCTCTGGGGTCCCATGCAAAGCCCAAGGTTCGGAATGATCCCAGCTGAGAGGAGAGGGGGCTGAGATGTTTACATGCCCACTCCAGGGGGCTGCATTCCTCAGCCCATCTGGTCTACCACCTGGGGCAGCACCGTGGGTGGGGGAAGGGCCCTCAGCACAGACACATAAGCACGGGCAGTTGGAAATCAACTCTGGAGAGAGCCACACAATATGGACAGGGAACAGTGACCATATCCTACACCTGCTGTCCCTGAGAGAGCAAGCTGACCCCAGACCGTCATCGGCTTGAGCCCTAAGACAGGCTTTGGTTCCGTCCATGTCTCCTTCAGCTTCTGCTGCCGCCCCTCTCCTCGTCGCATTAATACTGTAGCATCTGGACTGGTTTTCCTACTTCAACTAATTCATTAAACTATTTTATAATAAAATACTTCACGCATGCCAGAAAAGTAGAGATTAATGTAGCGAACACTGTGCATGTACCATTGAGCAGCGTCACAGCGCAAGATGTTGCCTAACTCCTTTATTACTTACTTAATAGCATTCCAGTTCTGTAGACACATTGGAGCTCCCTGTGTGTTCCTTGTGGATCTCCTTGTCCTGCAGTCCTCCCAGAGGGGCTGACCTGCCATCATTTCTCTATTTGTTTTTCTGTTTTGCTACATATGGATACATCCTATGCACACAGGTAGGTATGTGCATGTAAGATTGTTTGACGTTTTTTCAAACATACCACACTGGCATCAAACAAACCACATTGGCATCACGCTGAATAAATCATAAATCATTCTGCATTTTTTTTCCCCTCAGCATTGTTTTTACAGTTGCACGCTTGTTGGAACATGGTATTCCATTGTATGAGTACACAAGTTATTCACCTACTTTTCTCTTGATTAAGTATAGGTCTCTACCCCACCACTAGAAAAATGAATATTTTTAAAAAATTGCAAATTGTGCTGCAATAAATACTCTTTGGCTTTACTAATTTCCTTATGAACACTTGGGAGTCTTTTCTGGGTATATTCCTGGAAACGGAAATGCTGAATCCTTGAATCTGCACATCTCCCGTGTCGCTAAATATATCATCACATTCCTCTCTGCTTTGAACTAATTTGCTCGTCTATGTCTTGACAGGTCCTTACTTGGTGTCACTGTCACCATGTGCAAGCCCTGGCCTAAAGGTCCTTGTGGAACTAGGTATCTGCCTGCTTGAACAGAAACCAAAGAAAGCCACGCCCCAGCTCACCACAGAGGTGTTACATTGTGCTGACAGCTGTGTGAGTAAATTAAAGTCGCACACAGAACCCACACAGAGTACCAAAGAATGGAATCTTGAAAAAAAAAAACAACCAACAAATTAATTTTCTAATTTTATAAGCAATATAGAAAATAAAAAAAAATAAACCATTCATAATAAACCTACCATAAGTCACAGTAATCATACTAGTGTGTTATTTGTCTGGTTTTTAAAGGTATATTTGGTTGGGTTGTTTTTTTTTAACCATTATTTATCGAGCACTTACTCTATGCATGATCCCAATTTAAGCAACACTCTGAACGATGTGTGATTAATTATACCCATTTAAAAGTGGGATCACAAGGGCATAGAGAGGTCAAGTAACTGGCTAAAGGTCCCAGAGAAGCAGTGGGCAAATGAAGACTTGACCTCAGGTCAGTCTGATTCCGGGTGCTGGTCAAGCCTTTTTTTACAATTCTGCTGTTATACTGCTTTGAACCATCTTCTTTTTCTATGGGACTGTGGTCACATTCAACTTTGAATCCCCCCCCCCCACACACACACACACTTAACATCATAAGCTATTTTTGCTGGTTGTTGGATAATCTTTAGAAACACCTCTTTTAATGACCAGCAGGAGGATATCTGATCACTGTTTCCTCATTCTCAATGACCACATCGGGGAGAAATCTAGCCCGACCTTGTGAAACTGAACACGAACATACCCTATCACCCAGCCATTCCTCTCCCACCAGCGTGTCTTAGAGAAAATCTTAGAGGTGCTCCAGCTGCCGCAGACAAGATTTCTCACAGGACTGTTGTTCAAAATGGGAAAACCAGAAAGGAGTGCCCATTGAGAGGATGAATGTTGCTGACATATTACTGAGTGAACAAAATGCATCTCTGAAAGCCACCATTTTTATAAAGCACACACACACACACACACACACAAAAGCAAATCTATTGGTTTGATATTTACACAGGATATGTTGTAAAACTATACAACGAAGGCAAGAAAACGAGAAACTCAAAATTCTGACAACATTGCACTGAGTCAATGCATTAATTTATTTAATAAATATTAATTGAGCATCTGCTAAGTCCTATCTCCTCTGCTTGCTCCTCACTTACAGCATCTTAACTAACCACTCCTCACTTCAACTTTACGAGCTATTTACTAATATGAGCTGCCTTTTGCAGATGAGGGAACCAGGACCCTTCGTAGGCAAGTGTGGTGGTTAATTTTACATGTTGACTGGCTGCTTGGATATTTAAGCAAATATTTTTCTGTGTGTTTCTGTGAGGGTGCTTTTTGGCTAAGACTAATATCTAAATGAGCAGACCAAATAAAGCAGATTGCCCCCCCTAACGTGGGTGGGCCTCATATAATCAGTTGAAGGCCTGAATAGAACAAAAAGGCTCACCTTCCCCCTGAGTAAAAGAGAACCCCTCCTGCCTAATTGCCATTCCACTGAAGGGTTTTCAGTGTTCCGACTCACTCTGCAGCTCCTGGGACTTGTCAGTCTTCACAGTTATGTGAACCAATTCCTTATAATAAATCTCTTCCTATGTACATAGATACATCTTATTTTTTATGTTACTCTGGAGAACCCTAACTAACATCGTAAGTTATGCTCAAATGCCATCCAGCTAGGAAGTGGTCTGTCAGACTGTAGAGCCAGAGTGCTTACCCATTCTACCTCACTGCCTCTCCAACACAACACACAACCACTCTTACAAGACTCCTAAGCTTCAGAAAGGATTTGCAAGCATCAAAACTGTATAATCTAAATGAACAGCCTTTCCTGAAAACCTACCTGATTCTTAGTTGAGATGCTTCACAAAGCAGACACTTTCTTCTCTGCTGGGCACATGACCAATTTCTAATATCACATTCGGACTCTAACAGGCTCATTTCCAATACAAAGTACCTCGTATTTCTCCCTGGCTACTATCAGAGGAAAAGAAGAATCTTTATTTCAAATCATTGTGTTTGTTGTTATGACAACATACAGCCTGGGTCTGTTCTGAGCAGCAGTATGCAAAGTCTCGAGCCTGACAGCATTTCTTACATGTGATTCAGAAGGTCTCTGAAAGAGGTAGGTCTATTCACACACAATGTCGCCGCCACCCCCACCCCCAACCACACACAAAGATGAAGATGTTTCTTAGCTACCTTAATGCAATGGAAAAAGACATAAAGAATGCATAAAAGCATCTAATAAGACAAGCTCTCCCAGCAGGGAGGCTGAGCACATGTTTTTTCTGGCATCTTTACAACATGTGACAAAAATGTCAGGCACCTGAGGGAGCATAGTGCCTCCTGGCGTCTCCTATAAAAATGCCCTGAGTGCCCTTCAAGCCTTCCTTATTCTTTTACATGCGCATATGCTGGCGATGATATGTTTTCATTTCCTTCTCTATGTTTCATTCCCCAGTTTGGCTTTGTCATCTGTTATCTATTTTAAGAGTGTTCAATAGTCCATTCCTTTCACTGTTAAAGAATCATCTTCTGAATAGTGCACATTGTTTTTCTTCTCTTTATAGACATTTAAGTTGTGTCTAAGTTTTCATTTTCTCTCCCAGGGTGAACAATGCTGCAGTGAACATCTTCACGGATGGGGGAAATGCAGGCAGGAAAAATTCTCCCAAGTCTGTGACTAAAATGGGACTGCTGACCTGTAGTGAATGTCCCTTTTCAGTTGAACTAGATATCAACTAGATACTGCAGAAATGCTCCACAAGGCAGCTGTCCCAGCGACAGTGAATGCAGGTGCCCACTGTCCCACCCCTTACCAGTGCTTGATGGAGTCCGGTGTTAAGCTCTTCTCACTGGGTGCCTGGGAAGTGATACCTTGTTGCCAGTCGCAGTTCCCACAGGACTAAGGAGGTTGCTTCTCTTCTTCCAGGTGTACCTTCCCAACCAGTTCACACCCTTTTCTGTTCTGTGTCTTCTGCTGCTGGGTGTCTGACTTTTTATTACCGATGTGTAGAAAATTCTTGACATCTTCCAGTTACCTGTTCAGTTATATATATATTTCAAATATTTACTCCCAGTCTGTAGTGTATCTTTTAATTTTGTTCACAAAATGCTTGCCATTGAAAGAAACAAAATTTATTGTTTCTATTAGCTGATTTTTAAATTTTTGGTGGGGAGAATAAGGGGGTCTTTACTAAGAACCTTGTCCTTAGCCTAAAGATACTTTGTTTGTTTCTTTTTCTTTTAATAGATTTAAAGTTCTGTTGTGGGTTTTTGTTGTTGTTGTTGTTTTTTGTATTTTTCTGAAGCTGGAAACAAGGAGGCAGTCAGACAGACTCCCGCATGCACCAGACCGGGATCCACCTGGCACGCCGACCAGGGGGCGATGCTCTGCCCATCTTGGGGTGGGTTTTTTGTTGTTGTTGTTGTTGTTTTTTGTTGTTGTTGTTGTTGTTTTTGCACATAGGTCTTTGATCCGCCTGGTTTTTATTTTTGTAGGTGGTGTGAGGTAGGGATATAGTTTCATTTTTGTTTTTTCACTCATATGGAAAGTTCATTGTCTCAGCATCCTCTGTAAAAGTGTTTAATGGTTTATATTTTCCCTACTAGTTTACAATGCCAATTCTAGCATACATTTTATATATTTATAAAATTTATAATATTTATAAGATTATGTGTGTGTGTGTCTATCAAATCTTTATTCTCTTGCACTGAGCTATTAATCTATTTCTGCATTACGAGGGCATCATTTCCATTATGTTAGCCGTAGTCTAGGTAAGTGGTAGAGCACATCCTCCCTTTTATTCTTCAGATTTGGGGGACCTATACTTAGATGTTTACTCTTCTATGCAAATTTTAGACTCTGGATTTGCCCAGTTTTGTTCTAAGAAAATATCCTGTTAGGATGTTGATTAAACTGTAATGTGTTTATGAATTAATTTGGGGAGAATTGATAATTTTATATTTATATGTTGAGTCTTTTCATCAAACAATATGGTATGTATTTCCATTTATTTGAGCCCTTTATGCACTTCAATAACATATGTAACTTTGTCTATAACATTCTTTTAACACCTTTGTTAGATTCAGTCATAGTTAAATTAGGTCACAGTCTTTATTTTTAAGTGTTTACTTATTTATTTATTTATCTATTTATTTATTTATTTTAGCAAGAGAGAAGGGAGAGAGAAAGAGAGAGGGGAACATCGATCTGTTCCTGTATGTGCCCTGACTGGGGATAGAACCAGCACCCTCTGTGCTTTGGGACGATCCTCTAACCAACCATGTTATCTGGCCAGGGCCACAGTCTTTTTTTGACAACTAAATATGGCAGAGAATGTTAATGCTTAGAACACTGGTAAGAATTCAATTAGTATTAGCAATTAATATTATCTCATAAAGTTGTTGCTATTGTAAATGGGCTATTTTTTTATTATATTTTCTAACATTTTATGATTTATAAAAAAGCTATTGATTTTTAAAAAATGTACACCTTGTAGCCAACCAACTTTTAGAATTCTGTTTTTAGTTCTAGAATTTTATGTGTAGGTCTTCTTAGGTTTTCTACATAGGCAGTTTAACTTCTGCAAATAATGGAAACATTGTTTACCCTTCCAATTCCGAGACCTATTTTTCTCCCCTTTTCTTGTTGTAGTGTTATTGGCGATGACTTCGCCTGTAATTCTGAATAATAGATGTGAAAGCAGGCGTCCTTGCCTTGTTCTGAGTTTTACTGGAAATGCTTCTACATTTCACCATCACATACAATGTTTGTTTTCAACTTTTGGCAGTTAATTTGTCAGGCTAAGGAAATTTTTTTTTATCTATTTTCAGTTTGGTGAGAGGTTCTCCATTTGTTTTTAAATCACGAATAGGTGTTGAAATGTATTGATCACGCATGCCACACCTACGGAATTAATCATGCTACCCTATTCCCCTTCATTAGTTAATGTGTTGAGTTACACTGATAGAGTTTAAAACGTCAGGCCATTCTCGCCTTCCTAGGCTAAATAAGCCCATTAGCCGCAGTGTACTTATTGTAATAACCTCCTGCGTTCAATTTGCTGATGCCCTTTGAAGGGCTTTTCCCATCTGTGTTCTGTAAGTGAGATTGGATTATAACGACACGTTCTTGTACTGGAAGCTTCCTAAAGTGGGTCTTCCCTCCTCTCTCATGTTCTGTCTAACTCTAAACCATCTGCACCAGAAAGGGATTGTGCATTTTCCCACGCTTTGGTGAAACTCACCTTTAACATCTCTGGGTTCAAGTCCTCCTGTCGACCTGGAATTCTCTCTCCTCCCCTGATTTGAAAAAAAAAGAATTCTCAAGTTTCCAGGTCCCTCCCAGTGCCCTGCCCTCTGTGCAGCCTTACTGGACGCCTCTCCGACCACCCTCTCGTCCTCTCCCCCTGTCTCCTCCTCCTCCAGCACCCTGGCTCACTCCCCGGCGGCCTCAGATCAATCAGTTTGCTCCAAGCTTGTAGTATCTGTGCCTCATTTTTCAGATGTGATCGCACCCCTCTCAAAGTGCCTGCCACAAGGCCTTCCTCCTAAATGCTCCCTATACATCGATCAGGTGAATGTCTATATAACACAATTGCTTACACACACACACACACACACACACACACACACACACACACGCACCAGGCGAACAGGAATATCATGAGAAAAACGGTTTAACTTTCCATCAGTTTCTGATGCCAGTTCTTATAATCCAGGCACATCTGTCCAGGCCTTGCTCTTGGGCAAGAAATACCATTACTTAGGTTCCAAAGTGACGGGCAGTGCGGGGAGGATGGGGCCTGGGAGAGTGCAGGTAGGTCACAGCATTTCCTGAGGATTAATGGGCCAAATAGAGCTTCTGCATTGTCACAGAGGCTTATTCCTCTGTGCACACATAATTACAGCGCCCACCCGCAGCGGTCAACAGTACGGCCTGGAGACAGGGACCGACCCCTCCCCCGCCATCCCAGCTCAGTGCGGGGTGGTGCATGCACCGTAGCGAAGGAGCTGGGGAGTGGGGTTGCGGTCCCAGCCCTACTATTTACTGGTCTTGTGTTCATGGGCCACACCCTCTGCACAATGCAGAGGCTCTGGGAGAAAGCCCCTGCTGAGGAATGCGTATTTTGATGGGTTGATGGGACCAGATGATTTCTAAATGTCCACCTAGCCCCATGACTTTACGATGTGTGAGAGTTTAAAATGTGCGGAGCGTGACACCGAGAGCCCGGCTGGACAGGCTCTCAGCTCACTGACGGCAGGACTTCTCTCGGCCAAGCTGTTGTCGAGTTACTTTTAAAGATGCTGCTGTGTCTTCCTGTGTGACTCTCCAAAGACAAATACCGCCTCAGCTGCCATTACAGAAAGACGTGAGCAAAAGGAGCTTCCGAGAATAAATACTTTGTCTCTGTCCCAATGCCCCAAGGAAGTGGTTCAGTATATTTAGAAGCCGCTGGAGCTTAGCAAAAGCCTGGGTTTGGGAATGATCACGTATCTGGAAAAGAATGAGGTAGCATCTCCCAAATGGATGAAATGACTGTGAAATCACTTGTTCTTCCTCTTCCGCTCCTTTTATTTTTTTTGTGTGTGTGACAGAGACAGAGAGGGACAGATAGGGACAGAAGGACAGGAAGGGAGAGAGATGAGAAGCATCAATTCTTGATTGTGGCAACTTAGTTGTTCATTGACTGTTTTCTCATATGTGTATTGATTGGGGGGACTATAGTGACCCCTTGCTCAAGCCAGCGACCTTGGGCTTTAAGCCAGTGACCTTGGGCTTCAAGCCAGCGACCATGGGATCATGTCTCTGATCTCATGCTCAAGCCAACAACCCTGTGTTCAAGCTAGCTACCCCGGGGTTTCAAACCTGGGTCCTCAGTGTCCCAGTCCGACACTTTAGCCACTGTGCCACCGCCTGGTCAGTTCTTCTGCTTCCTTTTTGATTCAACAGCTATTTACTGAGAGCTTGGTATGGAAGTCTGCTAAGCCACGTGAGAAGTGATGAGAACACAGTATGGCTCTGTCTTCAAGGACTTCACAGCCCAGCCGGGGGCTGGAGAGACTTGGTAAAGGTCTAAGAGAAACCCAGAGGAGGAAGAGGTAGCTGACAGCTGCAGCCTCGGGGAAGCCTTCCTGGGGGAGGTGACACGGAACAGGGCAGCAGAGGTTGGGTTTCTGACTGCAGAGCAGAGAGCTGGAGAGGAGGATCGGTACAGGTGCCACCATCCTGAGATGAGAAAATGAGGGGCAGCAGGATACCACCATTAACGTCATGAACATCTGCCGCCACTACTCAGGACTGAGGGCTGTGGGGCGGTCATGTGACTGAGCTCAGTGCATCTGACACTGACTCAGGAGGACTGCTTCTAATGGGTGGCCACCTGCCTGGTGTCCAGAGAGTCCTGAAGGCCTGTCTGCCCTTCAATTATTTTTGCCAATGCCCATCAAGTTGTTCCACCATTACACTCAGGTTTCCATGATAAAATTCTATTTAAGATATCGATGAGCAGCACATAGGTTCCTTAAAGGGGGTAACAAATTAGCTGCTATTTAAAAAATCCTGTTCTAGAAGTTGCAAGTACCCTGAATAGGCATCTCAGGTGATGGCCGCCTTGAGACTTTAAGAGCGATGAAATTCCTGGGTACCCTGGTTGCAGAAGTATAATGACTCCGAGTGCCTAGACGCGGGGAGGAGAGGGAGGAACAAAAAGGGGTTCGTGTCCTTCAGAGTAGCTGTCCACACTGGAGCCACCTGGTGACAGATCCTCTCTCTCGCATCATTGCTCCACAGGGAAAAGAAAAAGTGCCAGCAAAATGCCAATGCCTGCTTCTCAGCGAAGATAGAAAACAGTCATCTCTGAGAACTTCGTAGCAGTCTTGATTACGTTTCCTATTTTGGGAAAAGTGAGCTCATCTCATGCTAAGACATAAGATCAAAGCCCTTTATCTAATAGCGGAGCTAATGCTACCTGGGCATCAACCGACTCTGCCTCCAGCCAGCTCTCTCCAGGTCCCACATCGGTTGAAAGGGATAACAGGAAGCACTTCGCTAGTGCTTGCTCTGCATTAGGCGCTGTCCGAAGTATATACTTATATGTGTTATTCTTTTTAATGCTTGTAATTGCCCTAAGGGATACTGTGACTGTATCCATTTTACAGATGAGGAAATTGACGTGTCTTGCACCAGAAAGTGGCAGAGGCAGGAATAAAATGTGAGAAGTTTGGATCTACTCCCTGCTTTTAAATACTATACTAACTTCCTCTCTAGGAAGAGTGTAAAAGAATAATGACTCTCCAGTAACCAAGCTGTATCAGTTAGCTATTGCTGCATAACAAGCCACCCAAAAAATGTAGCAATGTAAAAGCACAATTTTTTTATTACTAACTCATGCATTTGTAGGTAGGTTAGTGATCTGTTAGTGTAAGCCAAGCTTGATTGATCTTGCCTAGGCTCATTTGTGCAGCTATGGGTCAACTGGGAGATTTGTTTTGGCTGGAAATAAGTAGGCCTCCTTAGCTGGGGAAGCTTAGGTCTGTATGCCTCTTCCTCTCCTCCTGCAATGCAAGCGAGCAAGAGGCATCATGAGGGCTCTGCCTTACTCTACCAGCCCCTAGTGAGCCACATGATATTATATAGAGTCAACACAATTGTATTTGGGAGGCAGTCAGGTTTAGAAGAGATGGTGAGGGGGGGCCCCATGATGGGATTAGTGTCCTTGTAAGGAGAGAAAGAGGTCAGTGATCTCTCCACCACGTGTGGATGCAGCGAGAAGGCAGCTATGTACAGATTAAGGAGAGAGGTCTCACTGGAGCCAACCATGCTGGCACCCTGGCCTCAGACTTCCAGACCCCAGAATGATGAGGAATAAATAAATGCCTGTTGCTGAAGCCCCAGTCTACGGTGTTTCGTTATGGCGGTTGAGCTAAAACACGTGGTGGGGGGGGATTATATGCCACCTCTCCAGGAGTCCCTTCCCTACAGTCACAGGGGGAAGGGTCTGACTACAGGGAGAAACCAAGTGGCCCCATGAATGAAACTCACCCACGGAGATGCGCGCTGACACTAGGCTCTCTCTAGAGAGGTTAGCCTTCAAAATCTGACGTCACTGACCCCCCCCTCCCGAAGGAGGAACATGCAGGAACAGAGATGGAGGCATATCCTTTATACCTCTCTTCCTTTACTTTTTTAGATGTCAACCTTGTCCTAAGGAAAACCATGAACAGACTCCTAGAGCAGAGACAATGGACCCTGTCTGAAGGACGGTGACATCAGCAGAAAGGCACACAGGGGACAGCGCTTTCTCAACCTCACTGCTCTCAACAGATCCAGGCTCTGCGGCTTTCATGGGGTGGCTCACGTCCCCACGTGTACCGCAGGGGTTTAGGACCGACCCGGAGCCCCCGCCTGCATTTCTCATGGGGCTCTACAGGGGTCAGACAAGGACCTCCCTGGCCCGGTTCTCCGTCTCAGATGGTCTTCCAGGCACTCGAGCTCACAGCCACAGAGGTCATCCCCCGTCATTTCCCGTTGGGAGAGCCAGGCTAATCATCCACAATTTCACCTGTCAAAATAGTTTGGAAATTTATCCCGCGTAAGAAGGGTGAGTCTGACGGGAGGGCCTCTCCAAAGCTCTGGGAACTTCACCAAGTTTTGAAAAGGTGTCAGACATTGGCCTTGGGTAGAGCACAGTTCTCCCTCCCTCTTTTTTGAGTCCGTATGTCTGAGAGCCATTGTGTCATGGTCTGTGTGTGGCAGGGCCTTGGCTCTTCCCTGGCTAAGCCACAGCTGATGGCGCAGCCGTTCCTACAGGTGTGGCCACGGTAGAGAAGCTGTGAGCATATTGCGTGAATTCCCCTGGAGGCAGGTGCATACCTTTTCCAAGGGCCCACCTTTGTGCATGCGGTGGAAGACTCAGGTCTTACAAAGGCACATCTTGGCTGTCAGCTCTCTGATGGTCAGTGCCCAGTTCTGTTTGGCGCCCCCTGCTGTACTGGTGGTTCGATAATTTACTCATCCCTTTTCTAACTGTGGATTTTTTTTTTCTTCCTTCCTTCCTCCCTCCCTCCTCCCCCTTTCTCCCTCCTTTCCTTCCTCCCTCCCTCTCTCCTTTCTTTCTTTCTTTCTTTCTTTCTTTCTTTCTTTCTTTCTTTCTTTCTTTCTTTCTTCCTTCCTTCCTTCCTTCCTTCCTTCCTTCCTTCCTTCCTTCCTTCCTTCCTTCCTTCCTTCCTTCCTTCTTTCTTTCTTTCTTTCTTTCTTTCTTTCTTTCTTTCTTTCTTTCTTTCTTCTTTTCCAAGTGAGAGGAGGGGAGATAGAGAGACAGACTCCTGCATAGACCCTGACCGGGATCCACATGGCAAGCCCCATATGGGGCTGATGCACTTGCCCATCTGGGGCCATGCTCACAACTGAGCTATTTTTAGTGCCTGAGGTAGAAGCTCCATGAAGCCATCTTCAGCACCTGGGACTGATGTGGTTGAACCAATTGAGTCATGGCTGTGGGAAGGAGAGAGAAAGAGAGAGAGAGAGAGAGAGAGAGAGAGAGAGAGAGAGAGGGAAAAGGGGGAGGGGGAAGGGTAGAAAAGCAGATGGTTGCTTCTCCTTAGTGCCCTGACCAGGAATCAAAGCTGGGACATACACACACCAGGCTGATGCTGAGCCAACCAGCCAGGGCCCTGCGGGGTATTCTTGCAGCCCCTCAAGCCCACTCTCCACTTTCCCTGGGAGGATGACGCTTTTGGACCGAGGATGCCCTTCCCTCCGGCTTCCCGCTGGGCTTGGCCATGGGGTGGCGGAGGGGCTGGAAGGGGTTGAAAGGTGAGAGGAAAGGAGCTGGTATAAGTTAGCCCCCCGGCACCTTTGCAACAGCAGGGCAGCAGCTGCTTTCTCCAGCTCTCCCAGCACAGCTCTGCCTCTTCTCTGAGGCCCAGCACCTCCTCGCCCCTCTCCACCCCTACTTCAGGCTGGCAGACGGTAAGAGCTCCCACTGGGCCCAGAGTGCTTCACCAGCTCTTACGGCTCTCTTTAAACCCACCCAGCCTCACCTGTGTAACTAGATGCTAAATTACACTCTCCTCAACGATCCCATTGGACCGTGCATCTATTTCCTGCCAGGACCTTGACTAATGCAACACTGTGGCGAATATGTTATATGTTAATAAAATAACAATTTCAACGCAGACTTCTTGTTCCCTTTGCAGAGACAAGCTGACGCATCTAAAACGGAATGGCATCCCTCCCTTCCCCTCCCCCACCTCCCCTTTCCCCAGCCCTAATTAACTTGCCTCCATTCTGTGCCCAGGCCCTGGGCGGGCTTCCAGGGAGACAGAGATGAGCTAGACAGTCTTGGACAGTCCAGAGCTCGTGGCCTCGAACTTGACCCATGCTGGAAGCACAAAGTAGACCTGACTGAGGAGAGAGGGTCATGTCCAAAGGCCTAGATCACGTCCCCGTTCTGTCACTCGCCAGCTTGTCACCTTGGTCATGTTAGTCGGACTTATCCGCTGTTGTTCCCATATCTATAAACAGGAATACTTCCTGTCTACCTCATGGAGTTCCGACGAACTTCCAGTGAGATCATACATGCAGAGCACCCAAGGCCAGCCATAGGTCCCCATACACAACGGGATTCTTCTTTTCTTTTCTTTTCTTTTTTTCCAGTGGGAGAAAACAGTGGCAATATCACTTGGTGATGAGGAGTATTAGGATCTAAGGTAAGCAACTTAACCTCTGGGTTTAAGTGGGGCTACTACAAAATACCTCTTATCCTTTCCCCAGGGGGTTTATAATAACAATTAAATACGATAAGGTGTATAAGGCTCCAGATAAGGTGTACCAAGCACACACCAGCCTGTATGAGTCTATGACGTTGGTGCGGATTTCAAGAAGTTCTTCCTAGTTTTCTTGTCTCGCTGGACAGGTGACCTCCCTACCCCACCTTATCCCAGGCTCCCCCTCGGTATCCGTTTACCGGGAGCCTTTAGAATAGTCTGGCCGGGAGACTATCGGAAATCAAGCTGTCTGCTGAAATGGCAGGGATGGCGGGGGGGTCCCCGGGTCCCCGGCCGCGGTCATCCTGAACCTGGAACTAAGTGCACGTGCTGTGTTATTAACCCCTCCCCAGCCCCCGCAGCTTGTGGACGTACCAAGGGCCCAGGCCCACCAGCCTCGTGAACGCCGCTGGGCTTACCAGTCGCACCCTTGTCCTGCCGGACTGGGGAGTCCCCACCTCAGGAAGGGAGCTCTCCTTCTGCCCCACCTCTGGGGGCAGGAGGACATCCAAAGCCCGGGGTAGCTGCCTTTGATCAGTGAATCCTTCCAGCAAAACTCTACATCTGCTGGCACTGTTAAAATGTAGTGTAAGGGCTTTCTGACTATTTTTTTCCTAAGCTTTCCTCCCCACGAGGAGTTTGTATGACTTTTAGAAACAGGAATTCTGCCGGTTTGGGTGCTGAATGACAGCCATGGGGTCCTGGGGACCTTCTGAGCAAGGACCTGTCAATGCCGCATCTCAGGGAGCGTCGTGAGGAGGATAACCAGGCAACATCTACCCTGGGGTGGTCCTCTACTCCGAGCCGGGCACTTCAGAGCCTTACAGGTTCTCAGACCGGTGGAGGTGCCATGCCAAAACGTTCCTGGGACAAAGAGGCTTGAAAAAGGGCCTACTCGGTGCTCCGACCAGCCCTGCGGCCCTCAGAGAAGGCTGGCCACTTGAGGAAGAGTGTCCTCAACAGGCACCTGCAAGATACTTCAGGACCCAGAGCAGCTGGGACTGAACCTTCAAGAAAATGCTAGCTGTGTTTGGACTGACTATTCGGCAGGGAAAAGAGCCGGAGGGAGGGGCTTCAGAGCGCCTGCTTCTCCCTGCACTTGACCATGTTGCACATGCGTAAACACAGCCCCCAAGAAGACGGAAGGCCGAGGGCGAGCCATCCCCTTCCTCCCAACTAGAAAACAGATGCGCTTAGTCTGCAGATGGGGGCGGTGCTCTGCCCGACCCCCATTAAAATCACCCCGGGAATTCCAGAAAGAGACAGGATTCTGAGTCACTTGGGCCCGACCAGCGGTTCTCAGTCAGGGCAATATTGCCCACCCCACACCCCCCAGGTGACCTTTGTCAATGTTTGGAGACATTCTTGGTTGCTACCACTGGCAGGGGGCTTGCTATCTTGGGGTAGAGACCAAGGATGCTCTAAACCTCCTACAGTGCACAGAATGGCTCCCAGGACAAAGAGTGATGTGGCCCCACATGTCCGTGATGCCCTGATTGGGAAACTGGAGGCTGGACCGAAGCCCCTAAGGGCCAGAGAGCTGGCGGCCTTGTGGGGTGCTGTCTCCAGCACTCCGCACAGGGTCGGCACAGAGTGGCCTTCACGAAATGCCTGAAGACCGACTAATCAATATGACTGAATCCAGCCACATGCGGAATAAAGCACCACTTCTACCAGTCAAGGTACTCTTCAATCCTGCCTTATTATTGTCATCGCAGTGACTAGAGAGGCTGCCATACACACACACACACACACACACACACACACACACACACACACACTTTATATACCCTCACCTTCTCCCTCCAAAACTTTTGTCAAAGAAAGAATGTTTTTCCTCGCTGTGATTTCTTGTCTTCTCTGCTAAACATCCTACAATGTGCAGGTGGGAGTCCCCGTGATAAAGAATGATCCAGCCCCAAAAGCCAATAGTACTGAGGCTGAGAAACCCTGACCCAAACCAAACAGGAAATTGTCACTAAGAGCCTGGGACCTAACCTTTGCACTGGAGTTAGCAGTGGCTCTCCCCATGAGGAAGGTCACTTGTCTGTCCCTAACAGACTTCTAGTTTTGAGAGCTCGGTTCTGGGCAGCCAGGCCCTCTGATGACTCACCAGTCGGCTCAGGGCTGTGTCAGCTGTGCGGGCGGCTCTCACGGCCGCAGGGGACCGGTCCCATGGTGAAATGGAGTTTGGAGGAGTCAGGATCGATGGAAGCTGAAGCGGGCAGAGGCTGGTGCAATCGCCATCACGTACATTTTCTGACTGTCGGTGTTGCCATGGAGAGAGCACTTTGAACTAAAGAGGAGCGGGACTGACAGCTGCCATAATGCATGATCTTCCCACCGGAGCGGTGGCCTCGGACCTGCCCCTCCACTTCCTACAAGGCTGCTTCGCATCTGTCATCGCTGGAAACAGGAGCCTACGGAAGGGCTGACTGATGGATAGGAAACTAATTGCCGGTTAAAAAGACCTTTACAGTGGGTTGATTCCCACCCCCGCGCTGTTTTAAAATGTTTTTAATATCCCGAGCAGCTAGACACCTGAGAATGTCACCTGTTTAAACACTGCAACAAAACGTTCTCATTCCTATTAGCTTTCCCTCAGAAATATCAAGAAAGGGAGAACGGGTACGTAGCTACTTTTCTTCAATTCTTATGCAAGACAGTGGTTCTTCTCCAACAACAACAACAAAATAAAAAACACAAACACATAATGTCTGGCTGAGAGGGAAGATCTGATACCAAACAAATCACATCTGCTACTCAGCAGACGCAGGACGCCACAGGGGTACCCGCCCCGCCGGTGAGAACGCGCGGCCATGCCGATTTCGTCTCGCCTCGTGCTTTCCGGTGTGTGGCTGCAGTTTCCGGAGCAATGGTTTCACACCTGAAGTCTCCTGACTAACATGCTGGTTACCATACACTGAGCACTTGCTACTCTGCCGTCCACCCGGGTCATCTCCGTTAGCCATGCCGCATGGTCAGGGTGCTCAGGTGGTTGGCCTGGGATTGAACCGCCAGGCTGCGGTGCCCAGGGACGCTCATACCGATTTAGGTATAATTTCTGATTACTGGAATGTATTCTGTCTGGGTACGTGGCACGTCCTGGCCAGTGACCATCAGGTTCTCAATGCACCCTCTTGATGGGGATCAAGGTGGTAAAGCTTGCGCACGAAACAGAGAGCGACTGGGCGCCCCCAATCCCTGCATGGAGGCGCTGGGTCTTGGCACACGCCCCCTTCCTTTTTATTTTTACATTTTTTTCCCCCAACTTTATTGCGATATAACTGACACACAGCACTGTGTCAGTGTAAGGTGTAAGGCAGGTGGATGTGATTGATACACGTATATTGCAAACTGGTTAGATCTTTTCTATCTGGTGTTGTCCTCACTCTTACCCGTGTGTGAACTAGTGACCTGGAGTCGTACCTGTCCTGGCTCCTCGGGAGTATCTGCTAGGGGGACTCCAAGGACTGTCTTTGTGCTGAGTTGATGATGGACATATCTGACTCCACATGTCATTCTATGAGGCAACCTTGCGCCTTATGGTGAGTATGGGACAGAACGTGGGTCACAGTGGGTCTCAGTTGTCAGCGTGGGCCTCTTGCCACAGGAAGTGTGTGATCCCAGGCCTTCAGATGCCCAGTGTTCCTACAACCTCACCGTACATGTAAGCCACCCAGTTCACCCCGGAAGAGCTGTCTGCTCCAGCGCCGGGGAGAGGCGCTGCGTTGGACTGACCAACAGAGAGGAGGTGCGGAGGTCCCCAGTGCACCAGGGGTCTTCCTGGGGGAAGGCCTTCCTGATGTCCCCTTCCTTTTCGAGTCTAACCTCCTGCCCTCTTCTCGAGTGTGTGCAGAAATGCTAGCGTGACTCACAAAAGACAAGCTGAAAGTACCGCTGAATTCATAACAACTTCCCCACGATCGATTTCTTCAGTTAACAGTCACTGAAGCACCGAGGCCTTCCGGCGAAGGTCATTGAAATTCAGGGTGGTCTTGCTGGGAAAGGCCGGAGACTGCTGACGCAGAGCTGCGGCAGGGGTCCCCGAGTGAAAGCCAGGCTGGAAGTCTGTCTGGGCCGTGGCCCTCACAAGGCTGAGCTGTCCCAGAGCTTGGTTCAGGCACACTTTAATTTTTGGGAAAGTGGCAGTCCCGATAGGAAGGATGAAGTCACTTTTGGTTACTCAGTTCACTCAATGCACCAGCCTCCTTTCTCCCACGCCCTTCCCGGGATGGACTCAGCTCGGGTCTGCCTGGTTTGATGCACACAATCTATTTTCAGCTCCTGTGTCTATACTCAGCACATGATGTCTATACTCAGAGGGTCAGGACTCGCCCCTCAGGAGTGGACCCCAGATTTTGCTCAGAAGGAGCACACACCTGATGGTTCCTACAAGGACTTCATCTTTCTTTACTTCTGACCCCTGATCACTACCAGAGGCTTTGCTAGTGAACTCAGAAGTTTCCAAACAGGTCTTCATGGGCTGTAGCCGGGCTTGTTACTTCGCATCATGGATACAGGAAGTGGGTTTTATTTGGTGGAGTGGGTGATATTCATGATGTGTGGTTTGCCAAAACATTTTCTAGAAGCTCCCCAACCTTTTCCGAAGCAGACAGGAGAATCTCACAGGCCCTTGCCCCTTCTCCCTTTGGGAGGGGGCTTGAGACTTGAGCCCAAGCAGTCCTATGTCCAGAAATGGTTTGGAGGATTCTGTTAGCTCGCTGCCCACTGTGCGCTAAGCTCTAGCCTCTCCCTTTTTAAAACTCTCCTGTCAGCCGTGGGTGAGGCTTCCACGGGAGGTGTGGTCAGAGCACCTTCGGCACAGGTAGGTGGGCTTCTGTGGAGTTTATACAACAAACTGTAGCCTGGCATCCACGTGCTAGTAAATGTCTGTAGGTCGTTTTGCCTTTGGTCTGAAATAGGCTTTCAATATTACCTGGTAGCCGGGTTGCAGGAGAGTAGCTAATTCCCAACCCCCTCCAACTGCCAGTGGTTGTCAATAGCTACCAGAAATAACTTAACAGGTGAGCATGCTCAGATTGGCTTAGGTCAGTTTATGTAATCAGATTTGCAAGAAGGGGAGGGATTTTCTTTTCTTTTTCTTTTCTTTTTTTTTTTCTTTTTTTCACTTTTACACAAGATCCATTTAGTATACAACCTGGACAAGCAAGCCCCTAGCAAATTTCATTATACCTAGCTCAGAGGCACAACTTGAATCTGTGAAGTAATCTGCAATTTGCTGCAAAGTCTGAAGCCTGGGACTAGAGAGGAAACACGCCGTAGCATGCCTGCTTCCCTAGGCTCCAGGACCGTGTGGGATGCACCCTTGCCCTACGGGCCTATGAGGACGATTGCGCTTACCCTCTGAGGCTGTATCTCATTCCTAGGAAACTGCCTCTTACACTCCTTGTCTATTGTTCGTTCTTTGGTTCAGTCCTTTTGCATGAACTGTAGTTCCTTCAACTATTCCCATGGCTGCTTTCTACTCATCCCCCAAGCCTCCACCTAAATGTCACCTCCCCAGGGAGGCCTTTCAGGATTACTCTGCCTACATGGGCTGTTTCTGTGTTAGTTTCTAACTCCACCCTCTGTTTCTATCACATGATTTTAGGTTTTATAATGATGACTTTGTTCACTCACTAACTACTGACTCTTCCACTGGACTGTCGTCTCACTGATGGACCGGAACCTTACTCATCTTGCACACATCGACCAGGTACCTGGCACATAGTAGGTGCTTAGCACACATTTTGTGAATGAATGAAATGATTCAGAATCATCTCCTACTGCCACTTGTGACAGAATCAACAATGAACTGCATGGTGGGACTCCACTCATGATGTGTACTTTGTTCTGAGAAAATGCAACACAGAACTGTCTGAGAATAGGGGTGCTAACTGGGACTATCCAGGCTATCTTAGAGCTGTGGTCCTTGACTGGGGGCCACCTTGCCCTTCCCCCCAATAGATGACATGTGGTCATGTGTAGAGACATTTTCTTTTTTTTTTTTTTGGTTGTCACAACTGGAGAGGTGCTACATCCTACAGTGCCCAGGGCAGACCCCACAACAAAGAACTGTCTGACCCCAAATGTGAACGATGCCCAGGTGGGGAAACCTCTTCTGAGAGTGATCACACAAACCATATCTCAATTCCCATGTCCAAAACTTCAACCTCCAAGAAAGTCTACTTAACACAAGTCATCATTCTTTGATGACTAAAGAAACGTTTTCATTCCATTGACTTCAGGTTGCTACTACAGAAATCATAATCCCACAGCATCGTGACTCTAAGGCAGGGGTTGGGAACCTATGGCTCACAAGCCAGATGTGGCTCTTTTGATGGCTGCATCTGGCTCGCAGAAAAATCTTTAATAAAAAAATAATGTTAAAAATATAAAACATTCTCAAGTATTACAATCCGTTCATTTCTTACTGCTCATGTTCATGGTTGTGGGTGCCTGGAGCCAATCACAGCCGTCCTCTGGGACAACACCAAATTTTTATTGGATAATGTGTAACGTACATGGGTCGTTGAACGGCTCTCATGGAATTACATTTCAAAATATGTGGCGTTCATGGCTCTCTCAGCCAAAAAGGTTCCCGACCCCTGCTCTAAGGCATCGCAGAGGTGGCCCGAGTTGACCTGATAAAACACACAGGTAGACATTTGACAATACATCTCTGACACAGACTTGTCAGCTGCTTTTCCCAAAGTAAGAACGCAAGGAAATGCCTCTGACTTGCATTTTCAGACTGCTCAGCTCCACCAGAATGAAAAATTGAAGCAAATGCGGTCTCCAAGTGAGAGGGATGGCTGGTTGTTCACATTAGGAAGGGACTCTTGTGTTGTTTTTCCACGGGGATCCTCTGCCAGCTTCCAACAGCTGGCTCCTCTCGTGCATCTGAAATCCAACCTGCTTCACAACAGCATGGATTGATGTTTGCGCTTCCATTGTGAAAAGCAAACCACAACCTTTCACGGGTGGCACATCCACCTGGCCTCCCACAGATAATGCTCCTGTGTCTTGGTTTTCTCTTCAGAATGTGGTCTCTTTGGAGAACACAGTCTGTGTCTCTTGGATGGTTGAGCAATCTGCTTCTGAGCAACCCAAACGTTTCAGGAGGCCAATAAATATGTATTGATGCTGATGAGGTGCTTCCTTGTCATATAGACATATTATCAACATCTGCAAAACGTGCACCAGGAAACTCCTTTCTTTGAATATGTGGCCTCCGGAATGGGCTGGGATGCTTTGGGAGGACCTGAAGACCACACATCTCCGATTCAGCCCTTGATAATCTCCGGCCAGATCTCCCACGGGCATAATTTTCAGACTCTCACTCAGCTGCTGGGGTAGCCCTATCCTTGGCCTCTACAAGTATACTCTCTTTCGTATGAGATACTTTCGCAAAGGGGGGTCAAGCACACAGTTCATGTCTCAATGTCACAATGAAGACCTCTATAACTAAGAGAGATGTTTCTTGACTTTGCATTAGAGCCTGGGAGAGCAATCTCTCCCAACGGGGGTCCCAGGACTAGCAGTGTACCCTGAGAACGTGTTAGAGATGCGCTGTTAACTGACCTCACCCACACCAGACCTATGGAAAGGGAAGTTCTGAGGGTGGGTGGGGCCCAGCCACCTGTGTTTAGTAAGCCCTTCTGGCAATTCTGATGCTCCAGTTTGAGAACGTCTGTGCTGGAGGCTCCAGCTTTCTCTTGAGGGCTAAGTGTCTCACCCACTGCACAGTGGCCGTTTCATTCATGATGACTTTCACCATGCACCATCATGAGAACCCCAAGGACTGTAACAATGATTTGTTTCTGACTTACAGGGTTTTAGTTGAATTAGCATCTCAAAGCAGAGAGTCTCCCATTCTTCATCCTCCCACAGGCCTGTGATGTCAGATGTATTTTGTGGAAAGGGCTCTAGGGCTGCCCTGCGGTCAGATTTATTCCCTGAGGGGTGGGGGTACTAGCTCAGCTTTGCTTCCTGGGTGTCTCTCACTGTAATGCCTGCATTTTAAACACCTGGTTCACACACATCCTTTACAGCAGGGGTCCCCAAACTTTTTACACAGGGGGCCAGTTCACTGTCCCTCAGACTGTTGGAGGGCCGGACTATAAAAAAAACTATGAACAAATCCCTGTGCACACTGCCCATATCTTATTTTAAAGTAAAAAAAAAACGGGAACAAATACAATATTTAAAATAAAGAACAAGTAAATTTAAATCAACAAACTGACCAGTATTTCAATGGGAACTATGAGCCTGCTTTTAGTTAATGAGATGGTCAATGTGCTCCTCTCACTGACCACCAATGAAAGAGGTGCCCCTTCCGGAAGTGCGGCGGGGGCCAGATAAATGGCCTCCAGGGGCCGCATGTGGCCCGCGGGCCGTAGTTTGGGGACCCCTGCTTTACAGGGAATTACGGTCATGAATGCACTAGGACGGTGTGAAAGTTAATGACCCTGCCTTGAGTGAGGAAATTAAAGAACGAACAATCCGCTTCTGCCATTTCTGCCACCCGGGGGCAGTGGCAACAGCTCTGACCTCCTAGGCACAGCACGAAGAACCTTTCTCTCCGAAAGAAACGTTCAGATGGAGGGTCACTTCTTTTGCAGTTAGCAATAGTCTCCAGCGTGGCTCTTTCCTGGGGCTATTCTGCAGAAACACCTCTTGGTATAAAGCACCTTCCACCTCTTGCAATTTCCTCCAAGCTAATGGAAGTCAATGCTTTTTATTCAACTCCTAGGGCGCCTGGAGCTCCATATTAGCCACTGTTTGAAGCATGGGCCGAAGGCAAGTGAGCGAGGAAATATGAACACTGGAAATGAACCTGCCGCACACAGGCGCTTTATGGTGCTTGGAGAGAATTAATTAAAAAAAAAAAAGTAATTCTCTACTTGACCATCCCTCAACATCTTTTTTTTTTTTTTTTTTTTTTTTTTTACATTGAGTTCTCCAGCAGGTAAAGAAGTTGTGAATCTAATGAATGGCTTTGGACACTGAAGAAAACACAGTTGCTGAAAATGAAAGCAATGTTTCTCTTCCTAATTGTTTGGTTGCATGGTCCAGGCAGAGGACAGACACCAGGCATAGGACAGCCTGACACTGGGTGGAGTGGGAGACCTGGCTGACACATCACATAGGGAATACCTGCCCACGCAAATCACCCAGAGGGCATGTCTGCCTATGAACGGTCAACACACCTGATGTCCCAGGCCCCAGAGGCGGTTGCGAGGGTCCAGTGAGGATACACGGTGTGAGAGTTGATTCTGTGGTTGGTAAAACTGTCGGAGACCCAGGACCACCATGGAGGCTGAGTTAGGGCTGATGGATGGATCATTCATAATCACTCTGATAACAAATTGAGGTTGAGCTTCTTACTGAACAGCGGATGCTCGGAAGCTAAGCTCTGGCTTTTAGGTGAGCTCTGTCAGTGGGCAGATTCACGAGGTCCTCACTGCTGCGTTCCAGAGCCACGGGGGGGGGGGGGGGGGGGGGGGGGGGGGAGGTGCCTCCGGGTGGTGGCTGAGAAGATGCCACGTTTGTCTTTGTTCCTTGTCTTCCTTGCTTGCCCTGCACCCATGCAGCAATCAACTAACCTGCGCTGAATGCCCCACGTCTGGGGTGTCACCCTGGATGTTGTTATCTGCTGGGTCTGCCTGTACAGACACAGATGTGGGCAGCCGCTGGGGTCCGTGCCACGGACCTGGATGCTGACCCTCACTTTTGCAAGTGACGGAGGCTCTGCGGTGGAACGGGAGTTGGAACTCAGGTCAGACTCCGAGCCCTCGCTCCCCGCCCCTTTCTCCTGTCAGGCCTCTCGTACTTCAGTGTGGCCTGGCTCATTCTGAAAGATGCAGTGCGCTCAGTGGGTTCAGACAATCCAACCAAAGCACCTCCGGGGAACTGAGAGAAAAGGCAGCACTCAGGAAATACAGTAAAAGTGGCAATAGGTGGAGGTGCGCATGTGGGGGCGGGGCCTCCGTGAGGCCCCCCCCCCCCCAATCACATGACTCAGCGGGACACCAGTCTTTGCGCAAAGCCAGTGAGGGTTCAGCGTTTGGTTGGCATGGAAACCAAGCACACCTGTGGAAAGTGACAGGGCACTCTTATGGAGCCAGCATAGGTTCTCTATCCCTGTTGCCCGAGAGAGGGGGACATGGGTAACCGGTAGCTGGGTCACTGCCAGGGTAGCTACGACACTTATCTCGAAAATCTCGCAAGTTTCCAATATACAAAGGAGGGACTGACCATTGAATTGTCCAGGGAAACTGCCGCCCCTGCCCTATCCCAGCATGATGTGAACCTGCGACACTGGATAGCTGGCCGGCCTCCATGGCGACGCAGTCACGACATTGTCTTTTCCGCTCGCCTCTCCCAGAGGGCTCCATCAGAGTCACAGGCCACGTAAACCACACTGAAATGCCAAGCCACTTCCACAGACTTCAGGAACACGTTCTCCACTGACTCCGCCCTGGGAAGGATTATGTTTAGATGTTTAGGCTTTGGAGCGCGAGCAGCTGTGGTGGCCGGGCAGACGGCTCTCCCGAACAGATGGGTCTTCTTGGAGCAATCGATTTTCCTTTTCATCCTCATGTCACCCGCCTTGGTTTATTTCCAAGTAGTTTACATTTTAAGCCACGATCGGCTTGCGCACTAACAATAATAACTGTGGCCTCCAGGTAGGGAAACTTATCTCAGCAAAAAAAGATCTGCTAAGCCATGCAAAATATTTAGTTATTATTAGCGATGCGCTATAGGGGGGACTATCCACCACTTGGCGACCTCGCTGCCGTACCCGCCACTTCTGCAGTCTCACTGGAGAAACAGTTTTGCTTGGAGTTGGTCTAGAAAGGATTATATTTTTAACTGAGTAGTTCTCAACCGGGACAGTTCTTTTTCCTGAGGGGATATCTGGAAATGTTTGAAGACTTTTTTGATGGTTATGTCTGGAGAAAGTGCTATTAGCTTACACAGAAAGTGGGTAGAGCTGGGGGAAGGGGTTACTAATTATCCAACAGGGCACCCAACGGCCCCCACCACAAGGAATCATCTCGTCCCTACTGTCATTAGTGCTGAGGTTGCAAAAACTCTGCTGTTGTGAGTTGAAGTGAGCCTCCAAAAAGATATGTTCCAGTGCTGACACCCAGTACCTCAGAACTGGAGGACCGTATTTGCAAATAGGATCATGCAGATGTAATCAGTTAAGATGAGGCCACACTGGAACAGGGCGGGCCCTTCAACTGACTGGTGCCCTTATAAGAAGAGGAGACCCCACGTGAAGACAGACACCCAGGAAATACACATGAAGATAGAGGCCGAGACTGGGGGTGATGCTGTCACAAGCCAAGGGATGTCAGGAGCCACAGAAGCTGTGAGAGCCCAGAAAGGACCCTTCCCTAGAGGTTCATGGGAACGGGGCTCTACTGACCCCTCGATTTCAGATTTCCAGCCTCCTGAAAGCATACCTTTGCTTTAAGCCAATTCTATTTGTGGTACTTTGTCATGGCAGCCCCAGGGGAACCAATACACTTCCCTAACACAAGTAAAACTTTCTTTTTTTCTTAGAATGATAACAGTTTTGTTTTCATGGTAGGTAATATTTTACTAGGAAAATACACCGTTCTCTCTTGATGAATCTCTTCCCGGTACATTAGTATGCCAAATAGCTCTGTCCACAGGCATCTCGGTTCCCATTCTAAAGATGAATAACAGTGAGAATCAGCATTTCTCCAGAGCTGGACAGACACCACCTCCCATGGTTGTTGCCATGACCCTAGGAGACAGCTGCTAGGATTACTTCCATTTTGCAGTGAAGGAAACCGAGGCACAGGGAGGGGAATGGATTTAAGGTCCCACAGGTATTTCAGTGAAGGAAGTTTCAAACTAGTGAGGCTTCAGAACCCTCGCTCATAACCATGCACTCTTCGTCTATGAGGAGTCAGAGGCCGAAAGACCCACAAGGCAACCAGTCAGGGCTGATGGCAGGACCTCAGTCATCCAGCCAGACTTAGTGACCCTATGAACAGCACATGTCTAATGAAGACGGCCTTAATATAAATGGTCCCCGAACCTCCTCACACAGAAAAAAAAGAGTTCGGAGGCAAAATCAGAGTGGGATCATCATATTATATTCCTCTCTTTAAGATTCAGAAATGTCATTAGTAAAGGCTCTGATAAGGTGTGCATTTACATCCCCCCCAAAACCCCACCAAGACCCTCTTTATTGTTTTAGTCTGGTGGTTCCCATGTCATTTGGCCATAGAATGATTTGTGTACGACACTATTAAAATCCAGAGTAAGGCACAGTGAATTTTTATTTATCTTTTTGTAAAGAACCAGTGAGGATTTGCAGGCCACATAACGTCTCTGTCACTTGTCTTTGCTTTCCTTTCTACAACCTTTTAAACATGTAAAAACACAAACATTCTTAGCTTGAGGGTCATAAGGAAAGAAGCTGCTGGCTGCTGGTGGGCTCTGGCCTGCTGAGCAAAGTCTGCTGACCCCCTGGAGGGACAGAGCAGAGAGATCGCAGGGAAGACAACTTTTTTTTTTTTTTGTATTTTTCTGAAGTTGGAAATGGGGAGGCAGTCAGACAGACTCCCGCATGCGCCTGACCGGGATCCACCCAGCGTGCCCACCAGGGGGCGATGCTCTGCCCATCTGGGGCGTCGCTCTGTTGCAACCAGAGCCATTCTAGCGCCTCAGGCAGAGGCCACAGAGCCATCCTCAGCGGCCGGGCCAACTTTGCTCCAATGGAGCCTTGGCTGCAGGAGGGGAAGAGAGAGACAGAGAGGAAGGAGAGGGGGAGGGGTGGAGAAGCAGATGGGCGCTTCTCCTGTGTGCCCTGGCCGGGAATTGAACCCAGGACTCCTGCGCGCCAGGCCGATGCTCTACCACTGAGCCAACCAGCCAGGGCTGGAAGACAACTTTTGATGTGTGACTTTTCATGAGGAGGGCACTGAAATATGCACTGTCAGAAATCCGGGAACGGCAGACCCAAATTCTGTGCGTTCCCCCAGAGTGCTGCCCACAGAACAAATGAGAAAACATAAACGTCTGGGCAGTGCCGTGTTCTGTTAAGAGGGGAGATGGCTCAGGGCCAGAGGGTGGGCAGTAGGAGCCCACACGGAGCTCCTGCTGTCCACCGCACCACCCAGGCCTGAGAGTGTCCTTCTGCCAGTGGGCTGGGGGGCCGTGGATGTTTACACAGCACCTGACACGGTCTCCTCTACCTTCCAGGCTGAGGTGGGCGCCTGCCAGGGGCAGTCTGTGGAGATCTCAGCTATTTCAGAGTCGCCCGGCTGCCAACCTTCACAAGATGATGGGGATTTCTATGGGCACCGAATTGGACCTCCTTTAAAAATGCAAGCAGGGCTCCCTGGAGGGAAACTGCAGGGCTTCTGGAGCAGAGTGCCAGTTCACGGAGGTCTGTATTTAAAGTGATGGCTCCCTCACAGGGGGAGAGGTGATGTCAGCACCAGCAGGGGTCCAAGGCGTGACCTGGGCTTCCGGAGTGGCTCCGCTGGCCGGCCCTCCGCTGGGAACTTCGCCAACCAATACCTCTAGTTGTGAAGTGTCTCCAAGGGGTGAAATAAAGACAGATAATTCACTATACTCCACCCTTGAACAACAAGCATTTGCACTGGTCCAATCCACTTACAAGCAGAAAAATTTTTTTTGGTCAGTAAATATAGTGGACCCTCCTAATCCTGGGTTTCACATTCCCAGAACCAACTGTGGATGGAAAACAGTTATTTTCACGGACCTAACTGTGGGCCCCCAGCCAAGGACCCAAACTGCTGGTCTCCTTCCACGGTCGGTTGGCTGAGTCCAGGTATTCCAAGACCTGACTGTAGAGTCAAAAGATACAGGCAGATTTTCGGCCCCTACCAACCGCTCGCCCCCTGCGTTGTTGGGTGTCAACTGTGTATGTAAGTTAGCGAATGTTAGTCGGGATGGTAGAAGAATAAGACTGGGAGTCACCTAGGTCTGGATTTGAATCCTGGTTTTGCCATTTTCTAGCTGGAGGAAGTGAGACAAACAGTTTCATCTCTTCGGAGCTCAGATCAGCCATCTATGAAATGGGGATAATCACTGTGATCGTAAAGCCAAGATGGAGGACGTAAGCTCCACAGCCTGTGTGAAGATCCCAGAACAAGGCCTTGTGCACAGTAGGTGCACATCTTAGACCTGCAGCCTGTTGGCTTTCACTCTCTTGTACGACACTCTCCCCTTGAGGGCGGGAGGCACCTGTGACTTGCTTCTCACTAACGAAGCAGGGCCAAAGCGATGACATGTCCTCGCCATGACTGTGCTGCACAAGATCGATGTCTGCCTTGTGAGGGTCTCTCCCTTGCTGCTGGCTTGAGGAGGTACCGTCGGTTGCTTTTGAAGACAGCCATGTGGCAAAGATTGAGGGCACCCTCAGTATGATCACCAAAGCTATCTCCAGCCATTGCCACGTGTCCCTGAGGGGACAAATGCCCTCCCCCATGAGCACTGTCCTAGACCCTGGCTAAGATATTGACGATGACGATGACAACAGTGAAGACAAGCATTATTAGGAGCTGGGCTCTGTGCCAAACCCTCATCACACCTGATTTTGTTAAGTAGTAATATGGTTAGGCATTATTTCCATCATTGTCTTATAAGATTTGAAGAAGACTTCAGAGAATTTAAATACTTTTCTCAAGGTGGGTAATCAGTGGCCACATCTTGGATCCACCCGTTTGACTCTAAGGTGGGTGCTGGGGTCAGCTGAATCCACCGGGGCAGCGCGCCTTAGCCTGGCCTGGGAGGCCTGTCTTCCAATGTGTGCTCTCACCGCACCTGAGCAACACATGACGCTCCCAAGTGTCTGCTGCACCAGATCCATACTCCCTAGCCTTCTCGTGCCCTGACCTCCTGCTATGTATGTTCTGATCACCTTTCTGAAGATCCACCTGCTCTTTTTATCAAAATCACACACATGGAGTTTTGAAAAGCCAAACAAAACCACAAGGCTTATACCAGACAACAGTAGCCCCGGGCCCCTCTCTGCTCACGCTGAGCCCACCTTCCCCGAAACGAACCCTTTTGGCTTTTGGAGCCATCACTTCTCATGTTGTCATTGCCAAGTTCTCAAAGACCACGCCGATTCCTCTGCACTGGACACGTAGGCATTATCTAACACAAGCGGTGCTCGCAGGGTGCTACCCGGACCACCAGCAGGAGCAGCAGCACCTGGGAACTCAACAGGAAGGAAATGCTTGGGTCCACCCCGCACCTGATAAATCAGAAACTTCGGGCCAATAGGGGTCCTAACAAGCCCTCCAGGTGGTGCTGGTGCAGCTGCAGCCCAATGACCATGGGCCTAGGTCTGCCTGCAGCAGGGAATAAGGATGTGGAGGAGGGGGTGGGGAATGGTGTGTGTGCGTGCATGTGCACCTGCACGCACTCGTGTGTAGAGGCCTTGAAGGCATGTATTCCCCATCTACATGAGCTAGACCAAAATTTTTCTTTTTTCCTTAACCTAGTAAGAGTTTGTATCAGCTTAAGAGCCCTGACCAACAGGGTCCCTAGTAACCTTTCCTTCTCTTGAGTTGGCTTCTTGCCAAAGAGTCTCCCTTAGGACTGGCCGTCCCCTCTCTTTCTTAAGGAGGCCTTTCCTGACCTCTCTTTAAACAGCCAGCTTCTCCCCTCCCACTCTCCAGCCTCCTTCCCGTTTCATTGCATTGCTCCCGTAGCCCTCACCGCAATATGACATACGGTACATTTTCATTTTCTCTGCGGTCTCTGTTCTCTCCATTAGAATGGAAGGTGCATGAAGACAGAAATTTTTGTTGTTTTTTCTGCTAGCTCCTCAGTACCAGGACCAGGACCAGCCCTGCTCCATAGACATGTAATATGAACCACATACACACTTTAAAATTTTCTAGTAGCCACATTAAGAGAATAAAAGGAGGCCCTGGCCGGGTGGCTCGGCGGATAGTGCATTGTCCCGGCACACCAAGGTCACGGGTTTGATCCTCAGTCAGGGCACACGGGAGAAGCAGCCAGTGAGTGCACAACTAAGTAGGACAAGGAGTTGGTGCTTCTCATTCTCTGTCTCTCCCTTCTCCCCTTCCCCTTCCTCTCTCTGTTCAAAAAAGAAAAAAAGAAAAAAAAAAAGAAACAGGTGGAAACAATTTAATCATGTATTTTATTTAACAATGTATCCAAAGTGGGATTGTTTCTACTTGTAACCATCACGCAGAACCACTGAGGTAGTTTACATTCTTCACAGAAGGCCTTCAAAGTCTGGGGTGCCGTATATTTCCAGAACATCTCAGCGAGGGTCGGCTTAAGGCAGGGGTCTCCAAACTTTTTACACAGGGGGCCAGTTCACTGTCCCTCAGACCGTTGGAGGGCCAGACTATAAAAAAAACTATGAACAAATCCCTATGCACACTGCACATATCTTATTTTAAAGTAAAAAAATAAAATGGGAACAAATACAATATTTACAATAAAGAAAAGTAAATTTAAATCAACAAACTGACCAGTATTTCAATGGGAACTATGGGCCTGCTTTTGGCTAATGAGATGGTCAATGTGCTCCTCTCACTGACCACCAATGAAAGAGGTGCTCCTTCTGGAAGTGCGATGGGGGCCAGATAAATGGCCTCAGGGGGCCGCATGTAGCCCGCGGGCCGTAGTTTGGGGACCCCTTGCTTAAGGGCTCAGCAGTCAGGTGCTGCTTGTGGCAACTGTCCCAGACAGCCTAGGCCTGACAAGGATGGGGCCCAGCTTAGCGTAGCTGCCCTTCAGTCAGCATGTGAGGAAAGAGGGAAATAACAAGTGACTAAATGAACAAACAGCCTTCTCCAGAGGTGAGAATGCCCATAACCTGCAGGGTCAGAGCCTGGAACATGGCCCGATGGCGACCAGCGGAGGAGTAACAGTTCCGGCCAACAGGCCCAGAGGACAGGGTTCCATGTGGGAACCATCATCCAGCAAGAGAAGGAACATCTGAGCAGAGCAAACTCAGAAACGGGCCCTCAGGTAACAGTCACAGGGGTTACATAAGGTACAGGAGGTTTGGAAAACAAAATGGCGCCCCATCTGCTTAATAGGAAGATGTTGTCATGTATTTTTAATCGGATGGGTTTTCTGGAGGAGATGAAAGGGAGGTGGCTTCCTGCTGGTGACAAGTGTCTCCAAATGGGTCTCAGAATCCATCAGTGCTAAAACTAATTAGCAGAGGAATTCATTAAAAGAAATTATATATATATTTAATTCCACGGCTTTCCAAACTATTTTATGAACAAAATGCAGTTTGTGGCTCCAATGTAAATATTTATAGATACAGATTGGTTTACATGGTCCTCAACAGTAGGGTTTTCCAGGACCAAAATGATCATGCCCTTGAGGGCTGCTCACTAACGGGCCCCAGGTTTTAGGACCAGGCCTGCCCCCAACAGGAAGCCCTGGAGACAGCGGCAGGATATAGAAAGTGGTCACAGCGATCCGTCCCCCACATCTTCATCGGCCGACCTTCCTATCAACAGCTCTTAACCAAGGAAAAATTATCCTGCCCTCCTGCAGTCAAGCACTGCCATGTGCAGCAATCTGCACTTATTTGTGCCAATTTCCCCACATTGCGTGAGTGTAGTGGAAACACGGATAGAGTGGGTGCAAACAGTCTTTCTAACCTTTTCCCTCGAGTGCCCCCTACCCGTCCCCAACTATCGACGCTCTCTCACATTTAGGGTGACTTCCATCTGAAGACAGCATTAGCTGCAACAAGGCATGTGCCAGCCAAGCACAATGGTGCCTACCGGACACAGGCTAATGAAAAGCACACCTAATAGGGACAAGCCGGCTTGAATATCCCTCTGATGGCTCTCATCCTGTATGTGTTCCTGAAGGTGACCTGCCCCCCCCCATTCTCATTTGTCAGGAATCCACTTTCTCTCCCAACCTCCTTTCAGTTTGTTTTTACCTTCCTTTTACAAGTGACACTTTGGCCCCTTTCTATGTGCCCAACATTGGGCTCAGAGCATTCCTTTATTGAGAACCTACTATGTGCAAAATATTGTTCTAGGCACTGAGGATACGGACGGCAGTGACCAGAACAGACAAAACACCCTGCGCTCAGTGAGCTTACATTTAGTGGGAAATACCTGTGACAGGTTAGTACAAAATATAGACCAGGGGTCCCCAAACTATGGCCGCGGGCCTCATGCAGCCCCCTGAGGCCATTTATCTGGCCCCGCCGCACTTCCGGAAGGGGCACCTCTTTCATTGGTGGTCAGTGAGAGGAGCACAGGATGCATCCTGTGCATATGCATCCTGTGCTCCTGGAGTACTGTATGTTGTGGCGCTGCACACTTGCATCACTTGTTACAGCTAGCAGTGACAAATATGGAACTGGACATTGACCATCTGATTAGCCAAAAGCAAGCCCATAGTTCCCATTGAAATACTGGTCAGTTTGTTGATTTAAATTTACTTGTTCTTTATTTTAAATATTGTATTTGTTCCCGTTTTGTTTTTTTACTTTAAAATAAGATATGTGCAGTGTGCATAGGGATTTGTTCATAGTTTTTTTTATAGTCCAGCCCTCCAATGGTCTGAGGGACAGTGAACTGGCCCCCTGTGTAAAAAGTTTGGGGGCCCCTGGTATAGACTGTCGGTGGTGGTCAGCACTAAGGAGAATGAGGCAGGACAGAGGGACAAGAAGAGCTGGTGGGGGGAGGGGTGTGTGTAGTAGACAGGCATGAGCAGAACGAGGATGATGGGCCAGGTAAGGAAGGTCACCACAGCAGAAGGCCCCGGGTGCCTAGCAATGGGCAAAACTAGGAACACAAGGACTTTGCTCCCTGGGTGACCTTTCCTCCCCTAGAATGTCACTGGTCATGTGGTAGAGCCCCTTAGAGGAGGAACAAGGGACCGGAAAATAACCCCATAGGACCCCCCTCCCATGAAATTCTTTTCAGGACCAGCCCTTTAAGCATGTAGCCCACAGGACAATGAAGTTCTGACCCGAATCAAATACTCTTAGAAACAAAGCCTTGGATCTGTTGACCACAGAGATAGAGTTTTGGTCAAACTAGAGATGACATTTAGGCCTCAGCTGTGTTTCAGATCCAGGCCCAGAAAAGTAGCAAAACCAGACAAGGCAATGCCACGCCTGACCTTAGGACCAGCTGGGATGACTAATGACCCTGAAAGGAGACACCGGACAGCTGATAAGTATTCTACTGAGAGCCTTCCCTGGGACCTGCCCTAATATCCTTGCCCTTAAAAGCCCTTGGGAGGGAGGACACAGGCCTTTCTCTCCTTTCCGTTCTCAGGCGTGTATCTCTGCTCTCTTTCTCCTAAGCACTAAGTGTCCCCATGAGACTTGCAACCAGGGGAGCAATGGGCAGCAGCAGCTTGTCCCAGGCTCACCCCCTCCCTGAACCTGGTCTCTAAGTCCCTCTTTTTCTCTGACTTTCCAGTGAGCTGACAGCAACTCTACCTTGGCTCTGTCACTGTGACTTTTACTTCTCAGGGAGTTCACGCAGCCCAGGGTGACTCACTTCTTTCCTCTAATGTTTCTAGAGGTCAATGCAGGGCAATACCTATTCTCCCTCCTGCTGCTGCTTCTATCCTAAGCCCTTCCTTCGTTGCACTGTCCCCAGATGTAATAAATGTACTCTCACAGCCACCTAGACCTATGTTGTGAAATCTTTCCTGTACCAAGTCAAGGATCTACACACTACCAGCTGGCCTGAGGCAGACCAGCTCCAGGCCTGGTCCCTTTCCAGTGACAGGTGGATTTAAATTCTAGATGGGCATCGAGGGGAGACCTTCTGGGGAAGTGACATCTGAGGAAACGGAAGGGTCAGCGACATGGATGACTGGAGGCAGAGTAATCCAAGTAGAAGAAATGACCTGTGCCAAGTGAGGAGCCCTGAGGAGCCACTGCGCCACCTCACCCGCAGGTGTTGTAAAGTACCAAAAGCTGCAGAATGAATAGTAATATTTTAAGAGGTTTGAAGAACATTTTATTAATTTGGGTTAAGGTGGGCAGAGAAATTTTGTGAATAATCTTTGTACTGTGTGATTGGCCTAAAACCAGGATGGCCCTTGGCATTGTATTGTAAACGCAAAAGGAAGGAAAACATGGATTCCCTGACATTCCACCACACCTGTGGGGAGAGGGGTGAATGGCTAGCCAGGTGCAGGAAGAGAAAAGCCAAAATAAACCTTTTCTTATAGTAATGAGCCATTTGTGGGTATTTGTCCCCACGGAAATTACCTCTCCTATATGAATGCATGTGGTTAATGTGTGTGACTCTGGACAGAGAGATGGTGGATAAACATTAGAGAATATGGGAATGCCTTTTAATATGTAAAGAGACATCTTTCTACCATTGTGTTGACTTGTAAATTTTGTTTTCTCCAAAATGATGTATGGCATGTATGGCTTGCAAATTGAACATGGTCCTATCATGTTAAAGGACATATGACTATAACCAATAGTGGTAAAGGGCACCTAATTGCAATTTTTGCTTCTGTACTTTCCGCTTGCAAACCTATAAAAACTAAGTAGAACAAACGGCTGGCGCGCTCTCCCTCAGATTTCTGTCGGAGTTGCCGCCGCTTGGCCAAGCTAGACAATAAAGCTTTGGTGTGGAATCAACGGATTTTGTTCGTGTCTTCAATGTTTCGAGTCCCTCCGGATTAGGCTTAACACCAAGGTCCTGAGGCAGGAGCATCCTTGTGTGTTGGCTGAAAGCAAAGTGGCCTGTGCATCTGAGAAGAAGTCAGGGAAACATGCGTGGGACCCGAGTACAGTGGGAAGTCACGAGAGCACATACGCACTTTCTGAGCTGGGGGCCACTGCAGAGCTGTGAGTCAGGGGACAAGACCTGACTTCAGGTGAGCAGGGTCACTGCCTGTGCTGGGAAGAACCTGGCGGAGAGGATCGCGTGCAGGAGGACAGCAGCTTTGATCCCTGAAACAACGCCCTGAGAGCCTCATCCTCTTCCCATTTCACAGAAGAGTGCTGTAAAGGCTAATTTTTTAAAAAGGTAAAATAATGCCTCTCCTGCACATGTAAAATAAACATATGCTTAAAAAAAATGTTCAGTTTACTCAGAAAGAGGGAACCAAGCAAATGTTAGGATCCTGCCAAAGACACATCTGTAGCTCAGGAACACTGGAACGAACAGCAAATGGGGGCCGAGCTGGCCTGTTCCTCGGTGGGTCGGGAAGTCAGTGGTACCCCTCCCCCACCGGGGCAGAGCATGGATCGCACGTCCGCACTCAAGAAGTACTTTGCATTGCCATCAGTTGTCTACAACTTACACACGATCAGAATCAAATTAACCTGGGAGAGATAAAGCATAATTTTGAACTGAAATGCACATTTTTCCTTACAGGAAAAAAAAAAATGATTAGAGGCCGAGAGAGATTAAGATACATACTGGAGATCACTTAGTAACTGCTCAAGATGGGGTTTGAACCCAGGTGGGATTTTTGGAGTCTCGAGTTAGTGCCCTCAGCTTCTGACATTTGCTAATGTAGAAACTTACTGAAATATTAGAGATTTGGAGAGCAGCAAAACTTGGTTATGTACTACAGTAACCTTCTCAAAAGAACAGCATAATTCAATATCCAAATCAACACCTATTTCCTGAATGTCTGCGCCGTGCAAAACATGGAAGTAGGGCACGGGGGACCCAAAATAAATAAGAAACAGCTTCCAATAAGCCAGCAATTTAACAATGCAAAAGGCAAGCCTGGCACGGTGCAAAGGCTCAGA
Source organism: Saccopteryx leptura (assembly GCF_036850995.1). Classification (NCBI taxonomy): domain Eukaryota; kingdom Metazoa; phylum Chordata; class Mammalia; order Chiroptera; family Emballonuridae; genus Saccopteryx; species Saccopteryx leptura. The sequence goes on along the minus strand of NC_089505.1, from coordinate 93,042,971 downwards.
ATGCGCTGAATGCATTCATCTAGCATGCTGATGGAAGACACCCCCCCTTTCCCAGGTCCATGCATATTCAGTAAGGAGGGGCATGGAACATCCAGATATGGAAATGCGTCCACTGTCCACAGACAACTGCAGCCTTGGATACTGGCAAGGATGCTGGTGGGAGAGTTGCTCCAACCAGCAGGATAAAAAGATAGAGATCTTGTAGATATTTGCATTCCCAATTGAGAGATGCCTTGTTAACTGTGACAAAAAGCGAAAGGTGGAAGGACAACTCATGGGAAGGAGTGAGGTCTGTATTTTTAGAGAGACTCTGTTGCTGCCTGTGATTTAATTTTATTTGTCAGCTTGGCTGGGCCACAGGGTGTCCAGAAACTTGGCCAAACATTTGAGGTGGTTTTGGATAAGTTTAACATTTAAATTGATAGACTGAGTAAAGCAGATTGCTCATCCTAATACAGGTGGGCCTTGTCTAATCAGTCGAAGGCCTGAATAGTGCAAAAAGCTGGCTTCCCTCAACTAAGAGTGAATTTCTTATTTAATGTTCTGTCATGAAGCTGAACACTGTTTGGTTTTTTCTTTTTTTCTTTTTCCCTTTGTCTCAGACTTGAACCAAAATATCAACTCTTCCTGGGTCCTGAGCCTGCCAGCCTTTGGACAGGACTATGCCATCAGCTCTCCTGGGTTTGCAGCTTTTCAACTTGTTCTGCGGGTGTTGGAACTTGTCAGCCTCCATAATCACGTGAGCCAATTTCTTATAATAAATCTCTATATGTGTCTACATCCCATTGAGTCCGTTTCTCTGGAGAACCTTGATTCATGTATAGCTCCACCCATTCTAATTTTCCCAATACCTACATAGTAATACTTTGTATCATCCTGATAGGTCAAGGTTGCAGGTTTGATCCCAGGTCAGAACACATACAAGAAACAACCAATGAATGCATAAATAAGTGGGACACCAAATCAATTTTTCTCTCTCTCCCTCCCCCTCTCCTTCCCTCTCTTTCTAAAGTCAACCAGTCAAAACAAATAAACAAAAGAATTTAACCACAGAATAACCACATGACATAGCAATTTGACTCCCAGGTATGTACCCAAAAGAATTGAAAACAGCCAAACATTTGTGCATGAATGTTCATAGCAGCATTATTCATTATAGCTCTAAAGTGGACACCACCCAAGTGTCTATCAACGGAAGAATCGAGAAACAATCTGTGATATGTCCGTATGATGGGATATTATTCAGCCACAGAATAGGAATGAAGTACTGACATACGCTACAATGCAGAAAAACCTTGGAAGCATCATGTGAAATGAGAGAAGCCAGACACAAAGGTCACATACTGTAGGAGTCCATTGATATGAAATACCCAGAATAGGTTAATCCATAGAGACAGAAAGCAGACTCCCAGTGTCCAGGGGCTAGAGGAGAAGAGAATTGAAAGTAATTATTAAGTGGGTACAGGGTGTCCATTTGGGGTGACAAAAATATTTCGAAACTAAATGGAGGTTACAGTTGCCAACACTGTGAATGTATTAAATGCTACTGAATGTACACTTTAAAATGTTACACCCAACTCAATGTTATGTGAATATCACCTGGGAGTGGGGGAAGCCCTGTCCTCTCCTGACCAAACAAAGGCCATCTAGCCGTGCTAAGCCACCCAAATTTGCTCCCCCTAGAATGTGAATCTTTCCTCCCAAACTGTCTATTCATCTTACATGTCCACCCTTACTCCTATTTTTTCCTCTTACCTCAAACTTTCTACCTACAATCATATCACGTCAGGTAACGGCAATGGCATCCTTTTGGTAGCTGAGGACAAAAGCCTAGGATCAGCCCTTCCCACATCTCTAATTTCCATACTCCACATCTAGCCAGGCAGGAAGTCCTGGCGGCTCTACAAACACACTGTCCCAGAACCCACTGGTGTCTCCTTCCGGTGCTGCCCCGCCCGCTGCCAGGTGAGAGACAGCCTGGCCGCTCTTCCCTCAATCCTGCAGGAACTTTTAACCAACGCTTAGTCTCTACCCTTCGCCTCTTTGTCCAAGGTTGTCTCCAATGTTCCTCACCTCCTGGTACTCATTTCCTGTGTCCTCAGTCCCTTCCTATTGAGTGTGGGCTGGACTTAGCAACTTGCTCCCAAAGAACAGAATAAGGCAGAGGTGAGATCTGTTTCTCTGTCTCCATCCGGGGGAAACCAGTTGCCAAGTCCTAAGCAAACCCATGGAGAGGTCCGTGTGGTCAGGAACTGAAGCCTCCTGCCAACAGTCTCATGAATGAACTTTTCTGGTGGCCACCTCATCACGTCACTCCTCTGCTCATAACCCTGAAGTGACTCCCTTTTTCTTGCAGGACGAAAGCCACAGTTCTCGTGAAGGCCCATAGCATCCTGTCCTGTAGGCTCTGGCTTCTTGTGAGGTTTCTCACCTTCCTCTACAGCACATATCACATGCTCACACCACAGGGCAAATCTTAGCTGCAAGGAAGTCTGGGAAGTATAGTCTTTATTCTAGTAGGCCACCCCCACCCCCCCGATAAAATCCAGAGATCCTAGTATTCCTTTCTGTATCTACACCATATATACATGTATGTACATGCGCCTTTATTTATGAAACTGTATATTCCCTACATACACTCTTGCTGTTCTGCAGGTTGAATTTTTCAGTTAGCGATCTATCCAAGAAGTCTTTCCAAATTAGCACATACGCATCTCATTCTCTGTGATAATTAAACAATATCCTGTTGCCTGTCTGTAGCTTAATGTACATAACCAACTCCCTATTCATCAACACTTTTGTTTGCTTTCCAGTTGCCTGGGCTCTTCAGAAAGATCTGATGACCGCATACACGTATTTACATCATTGTGAAGCAGAGAGACATTGTTCCCGATGAGAAGTGACAGTCCTGGACTGGCCTTACCCCACTTCAGCACCAGAGTCGTCAGTCTGCTCCTTGACCTTCGAGGCGCAGCTTCTCAGGGGCGGAGCCGGTGCCGCTGTGGTCTTCCGTCAGTGGGGTCATAAAAGTGGGGCACAAAGCGGAAACAAAATTCTCTCAGGTGAGTGGTGCTCCCTTCGCCTGCCGGTGCCCATCTAACAAGACAGCTCTTTCGCTTTGTCATGGGCTTCCTCTGCTTCTCTCTGCAGAGGTGCCGCCACAGATTCAGAGAATCAGAGAGAACCCAGCAGCGGCACAGCTGCGCAGCCGAGGGCGCCCCGGCAGCTTCCAGGTGTTTGGAATCGGCGACACCCTGTCCTTGTTATGGTGTGTGATTAGCAAGCTTTAGGAAGTGCTAGGAATTCTTTAATTGAGGGTTTTGTGAAATGAGACTCTTCTGTCCCACAAGGCAATCAGCCTGCATCAAAATCTCGTGGTGAATCCTGCGGCAGGGGAGGGATCGGAGAGCGCCCCCTGGTGTTTGCCCTTGAGTTCTGCAGCTCAGCCGGGATGGGAGGAACCAACACAGGCTTGGAAGGTGGGCACACCTGGCTCGTCCCACGGACCCATGTTCTGTTGCGTCCCTCCGGAGATCACGTCCCAGGTGTGCGATTGGGTCCCCCCCAAGCCTTCTCCACTGCGTTCAATGTTTCTTCATACAAAGTAGCAGAATGATTATTTGTCATGTTTCTCTGGTAGTATCCACTCCCTCTCCTGGGAACGGCACTCAATTTCCTCGGTGGCCCATCCCCTCACAAGCTCAGTTTCTGGGGTTTAGCTGGCACTGACCTCAATCTCCTTCCCTGACCACATGACCAGCTCAGGGATGAGAACACTCCCCACTCCCCAAGCTGGACCAGTGAACAGTTTCCCTGGGACCTGCTGGCACCATTGAAACAACACAGCTTCCTCCTGCGGAAGCTGCTCACCTAGCAGGTTGCTGGCTCAGCCATCTCATTGTCTTATGGTAAGATCATCCCTAAAACTGCTGCTAACGAAGGGGAAAGCAGAGCTGAGAGAAGGAGAGAGGTTTCTGACCATGTTGTTTCAGCACCTGGATCTAACTATGCCAGAAGCTGGTCAATAGTTCAACTGGTTATCTGAATCATTCAAATTCTTCTTTTGGTTAAGGTCGTTTTAGTTGTATACTTCTTTTCTTGCATCCAAAGGAGTCTTGAATACATGTTCTATATCTTTCTACGTTCTGATCACTTGTCTTTCTCTGAGTAATCATTTTGCTAATGTTTCTCTTAAATGTGGCTGGCTCTCAACCAATTTTGCAGAAGGAACTATCTGAGGAGGTACAGTTTTATAAGAATATCTTGATGAAGCACATCCTTAGGTCTACCATGTGTACATAGAATCTAAAACTTCTTCAGTTAGGAATGTTTACACGTGCACAGACACACACACACACACACACACAAAATGTCTCAAAGTTAAGAGAATTTGGGGGAGGGGGTTGAGAGCAGAGAAGAGATACTGAGAGAAATGAAAAAGCATAACAAATACTAGCACTATATCTCCTCTGAAATTCACACATTCACATCTATTGCAGCTAAAAGACTTGAGATGGGTAGAAGGAGGCACATTTGGAACAGGGGCAGAAAGCCTGGAAGTAATAGATAAGGGACAGTATGGGCATTGCTGAAGGGAAGAAAATCAGGTGATTTTTCTGTCTGCTTTGTCTACAGTTGGAGGAAAAGATCAAAAGTGATTCCCATTACACGAGCCAGAGACACTTCTGCTCACTGAACATCCAAAAATACTCAGAGGAAAAAAGTGAGGGATCCAGGGGCTTGGATATTAGATTCTCTGATGCCGACGTAACTTTATCCTGAAAGGTTCTCTTCCAGATCACTTAGCAGACCGTCTTATTTAATTCCCCCCTTCTTTAAGCAGCCCTACGCGGGCACCTGGTCTGTGAGGAGGATCCCTTCCTGCAGCTGCCTGTGCAGTTAGCAGGTGGGCTGCCTGGTGACACTATGGATCCCCGGACAGCCTGTTCTCTTTTGAGAAAACTGAGGGGTCACATCCATGGTCCCAGGAAAGGGTTTTAAATGCTGTAGGTGGGGAGTCAGTCTACTGCAACTTCCTAGGTTTTCAATTCACCAAATCTTTGTTGACAGCCATCTATGTTTAGGGTCCTCTGAGGCAATCAGGCCTGAAAGGGAGGCAGCTCTAAAAAAATCAGACCCTAGAAACTGAGAAAGGCAGGCGCCCAGTTACTGACCACAGCGACAGACAAGGGATGAAGCCTGGCTCTGAGGGGGACAGACGAGAAGAGGGTGGCCAGCTGGGGATGAAAGGGCTTCCCGAGGAGGTGGTGCCAGAGCTGGGAATGGAGCCGGTCAGTCACGGCCAACGAGGGGGGTTGGGCATTCCAGGTGTGGAGGTCAGGAAGGGGGTGGGGCAGGGCATGTTGGGGAATAATAGTAAGCAGAGTTGGGGGTGCTGGACCCAAGGATATGAGTGGTTAGGGGTTTCTGCCTTGCTGGCTATAATTCTACCTTTTCTCTACTATTTAAGAGAATAAAATGAATCACAAGTCATCCAAAGAGACATTATAAACCTTGGGGACATACCTCTTATGCTAACACATTTCTACAGTCACTGAATACACATTTGCCAAGCACCACCTCTGTTCCAGGCACTGTTCCAGGCACTGGGGATATGCAAACAAAAAGGCTAAGAGCTGTCTGCACGAAGCTGACGTTGGCTAGGAGGAGACCCATGATGAACAAATCAATGCATAAATGTGAAGTAGGGGTGTTCTGGAGAAAACAAAGCAGAACAGGGGGTGAGGGGAGCTAAGAGTTGAGGGGAGGGGAAGTAATCAGAGGAAACTGCCCCGAGAACCCTAGAAGCTTACAGATGAGCATAGACCAAAAGGAAGCGAGGGAGAGAGCCACGCAGAGACTGGGTGAAATAGCGCGTGCAAAGCCCTGAGGCAGGGCAGTGCTCGGGGTGGCCGAGGACCACTCTGGCGCCAGTGTGGCTCAGGCAGGGCAGCGGAGGCAGGGAGTGGAGTGAGGTGCGGTGGGAGGTAGAAGGGCGGCCAGGGCAGGTAGGGCCTTGTGGACGGCCTGGGAGTCCCTTCCATGTGGTCACACTGGGAAGCACATCACTTCCCTAATGGCCATGCGTGTTTAGGTGAGCAGGTTGGAAAACAATATAATTAGGCTGTGGAGGTTGCTGTTGGCCACATTTGGCAAGGTGTTATAGGTACGAGATAAATTCAGGAACAAGTTGGTCAGTTTACAAAGAAGAAAAGAAAAGGAAAAGAGGGATCCACGGATTCAAAGACTGGTAAGGTCGGAAAGAACAACCTTCTTTTACTGTGTACACTGCCGGTTAAACTCGGCACTACTATGGAGAAGTAAAGGCCAATTAAAACAATCTGTGGCAGGGGTTAGATGGAAGGGATGATCATCATACCCACTGGTCAGACCTTTGAATGGGTGAAAGTGTCTCAAGTTAAAGATGCAGGGATCCTAAATAGGTCAGGGGAGAAACAATAAACATGGGACTCTCTCACCAACACGTGGTAGGTTCAAGATATAGTGGGTCAGATGGATAAAGGAGGTGGGAGACAGTGAGAATGCAGAGAAATAGAGCAAGTATGAAGACTCTATTCTAGAATGGATGACAACGATGAAGGAAATGAATGCTGGTGGGGGGAGGGTTGTACGAATAAAAGATGCAGCAGCTGGGACTAGAAGAAGATGTGATGGTTCTAGACCTCAGATGACCTTTGGGGTCCCCAGGTCCCCTCTGTCCAGGCAGAGTGTGAGCTTAGACAGGTGCTCATCTCCCAAGAAGGGCTCGTTCCCCAATTCAGATGTAGCCGAGGGAAGTATTTGCAAATGGAGAACCTTTCAGAGCACAGAGCCAGGGTCCACAAAGGACAATGGGCAGGGGAGAACCTCCCAGAGCATGAATCATGGCCCTTTCAGGGAATCTCCCTCACCTTTGCGGAGGGAACCCTCTCAGTGGCTGCAGGTGTTACAGGAAGATTACAGAACTGCCCCAGACCAGCGCCCCTCCCCTTTCTGATGGGGGGCATTTATCGTGCCCACCCCTGTCCCCACGCTACCAGTATGTATTGGATGTGTGAGCGGCAGCCTCCTCATTGAGTTCTGGATCCAGAACTGAAGTGGAGATCTTATGTCACCCTGAGATCCTGGACCTTGAACCGGACGTCCTACCCGAAAGGGGACTTTCATAAGAGGATAAGGGTATTTTGTGTGTAAGAAAAAGTGATTTGGTGAGCGGAACGATAGACTGTAGTTATTTGTGCTGTTCATCAAGATTTTTGAGTCTTCTCCTCCTGGGCCCATGGAAGGGTCCCACGCCCTGCTCACCCAGCAGGTGTGGCCACGTGACTTGATTTGGCCATGTGAATTGCAAGTGGAAAAACTTCTTAGAGAAAGGCTTTAATAGCTAGTATGCTGTGTGCTATCTGCCATGTTCTAGCCCCTTCCACAGCGACGGGGGGCCACTCGAGGTGATAAAGAGTCCATTCGTTTCAGTTCCCGAGTGAGAGGACATTAGAATACCGCCATCGCCACCACTATGACTCAGAATTGAAAGATAGTTTGAACAAAAAAATTATCCTTCATTGTTATAAATCACTAAACTTGGGGCAGATTTAGTCCATTCTGCTTATTATGAGAAGCCTTTTCTTTGGGTAAAAAAGATGGGAAACAGTAGCTTTTCAATGTCACTGCCTGTCACACTTGCAGACAAGAGGCTGTGTGTAGAAAGGGTCAGATACAAATGGGACTGACCCCAGAAGGCCATTCGGAGGCTGTCTGAGCAGCGAGATGACCAAAGAAGCTGAAGTTAAGTCTGCAATGCGAACAGGAGTTTGCTTCAGGCACAAGTTCATTTTCTACGGTTCAAACCCAACTAGTTAGATAATGTCACGTCATCGCTCCACACTTGGATTTCAGGCCAAGTGCTTCAGACAGCCTCTAACAAGGTTGCTAGGACTGAGCAAGCAGTGGAGAGTCTGAGCTTCAGAGATCAGATCTTGAGTCTTCACAGTCGTATTTGGCTGCAGAGTCTTGTCAGGGACTAGAATGTGAAATGTATGTTACTGAAGCAAACAAGCCCTCGGTGGGTTGTATTCCAATAGGACCCAGCGGAGCCCCAGGAAGGTTAGCTTTTCCCAGGATGCCCGTGAGTAAGGACTTGTTTCTCAGAACCCAGTGTCTTCCTTATTTCTAGGTCTGTAACTTCTGGGTCCTAAATTCAGGCACTAAGTATTCATTAATAGGAAATCTGCTCTCTTTAATGAGCTGTAATCACTGAATTTGGACTATATAATTAATCATAGGAAAATATAGGCCCACCACCTGCCATTTAAAATTCCTGGCGAGATTAGAGTGAAACTCTCGGGAGATCAGTGGTAATAGGAAATGAATGATGCTTTTATAGTACACAACGATCATTTTCTGATCAAATACATGCAAATAACTTCGCACAGCTGGGTAGGGCTGACTCCGTGAGTCCGGGACAAAATTATAAATACTAAGTTCCGTTCCTAGCTTTCACATCCTTGGTAATAAAATCCAGGTTCAGGTTTGAAAGATGCTAAACGTCCCTCTTGTAATTAAATACCTTCTACGCTACCCTGTAAGTAAGAGCCATTCAACAATTAATAGTGTCTTCTAACCCAGACACTCCCACTTGAATACAAAGGAGACTCGGGAAAAACCACTTCTTAACACAGATAAAAATCTCTATTCTTTTCTTTGCTTGGACATTCTCAATACAAAATGTTCTGGTTGGTTTTGACTTTGAGATGGATTTTTTTTTTTGAAAGACAAACACTCCACATTTTCTTTGATTGTTCGCTCAGACCTCGATCAATAAATCTTCTTTACCCCAACAAACCAGATTTTGTAAGCCACGCCGTGCACTTCAGGGAGGCCAGACAAGCTGAAGTGCTCGTGGGAAGGGTGCCTCCTAGTGCCCTCTCCCACCCGGGACTGCCAGGAAATGTCATGTTTATTCCAGAGAAAGGGATTTTTAAAATAGCTTAGAAACAAAGCGAGAATACTGATAACTTTTATTATTATTATTATTATTATCTATAACAGCTAATGTTTTAAACAGTAAATATTTAGAGCTGCAAGAGACTTCAAATATCTAACCCACTAACTTGAAAACCGTGGAAACTGAGGCCTTTATAGAGTCGAGTGCGTCAACCCAAAGATAAAAAAAAAAAACGCTATGTTTTAATATAAGCAAGACTTTGTAGTTGGGAGCTTTAAGATTCAAAGCAGGGGGAAACCTGAGGCTAATTAAAAGCCTGCAGACTTCTGGGTATTTTCTAACAAAAAAAAATCTCTATATTTATATGCAAATGACAAAGAACAGATAATGGCGAGGAAACGTTTAATTTTTCAGCATGGAGCGGATTTTACAGTTGAGATTCCTCTTTATTTTCTGATTTGGGGGGAATGGAGGCTGGAACAGGTCCTAGAGTTCGGCTGTTTGATGCTAGAACTGGGAGTCGTGAGGGGTGACAGGTGTGTGAGGTAAAGAATGAGAATCCTTGATCGTTTGGAATCAGTTAAAGGTAAGACTGGTGTTAGGAAACAGCATAAATTCCTAGTTTCATAAGAGTAGTGGTTCTGAAATCTGTTTGTGTATAAGAATTCCCTGGGAACCTGTATAAAACAACAGATTATAAATATAATCGCTCAGAAATTATGACGCAGACATTTTGAGATAGAACCAAGGAAACCATGTCCTTTTCACACAGCCTCAATTCAGGAAACATGGGTATAGAGTTTCCGTTACTCTAATTACATGTATGCCCTCCCCTTCCTCGTGCCAGCAGAGGTTTGGTAAGTGTGAGACACATGGGAGCCCTGGCTGTTTGGTTCAGTGGATAGAGCATTGGCTCGGCATGCAGATAGCCCGGGTTCAATCCCCAGTCAGGGCACACATGACAAGTGACCATCTGCTTCTCTTTCTCTCCCTCTCCCCCTTCTCTCTCTTTCACGGCCGGTGACTTGACTGGTTTGAGTGTCGGCCCAGGTGCTGAGGATAGCTCAATTGATTCGAGCATCAGCCCCAGGCAGGGCTTGCCGGATGGATCCCGGTCAGGGCACATGTGGCAGTCTGTCTCTCTATCTCCCCATCTCTCACTTAAAAAAAAAAAAAAAAGAAAAGAAAAGACACATAGGGATGGTCACAAAAGAATAGCATTTGAGTTTGAATCCTGACTCTGCCCTTACTGTTTCCTCAATGTTAAGATAGTGATAATAAAAGTAATAGGTGTAAAATTCCATAACTGGCATATGATAAACATTTAATCACTGATAGTTATTTTTCTTTTATGACTTGAATAACAACAGCAACAATAATGACGATAATATTCTGGACAAATCTATACACAAGATTATAGTTGGAATAGATTATTTATGGGTCAGTGTTAGGGATAAAATAATCAAACTGAATTCTGCTTTAAAATGTGCTCTAGGAAGGACTTCTGCTTCCAGTCATAACTAGAAAACAGGAAGCAGGTTTCCCTCCTGCCACCAATCACTGGGAAATCGGACATGACAGACGAAACAACAGTTTTCAGACTTTGGACAAGGGACAGATCTGATCTGCGATCCCTGGGAGATGGGAAATAGAGGAGGCAAGCCTTGTGATCATCCTGACTCTCTGCCTGGAGGCACAGTGCCAACCAGAAGGAGGGCAGGATGTTCCCGGGCAGGGTTCAGAGGATTCTCTAAGTTGAGGAGACAGAAATCAGAGTTCTGAGAACCTGAGGACTGAGTTCTGGAGGGGGTGAGGTTTTGTAGGAAAAGGGTTCCAGAAATTTGCATGGGGGTCCCCTGGAGCCAGGCACGTGGGAGGATGCAGCCCCCGGAGGCAGGCAAAGACCACCCTGGGAGCGGTGCGCTGCATGGCTCCCAAGCTCACACAGGCGGCAGGCACCATCCTTCCCAGCCAGAGCTGTCGCTCACTGCTGGTTCCGTAACTACTAGGCTCATTCAGCAGAGACCCTGGAGAGCCCACACATAGCTATAGTTTAGTAAATAAAGGCTACTCTGGACCTGCCCTAGCAAAACTTAAAGACAAGCCTCAAAAAGACAAAACTGACTTGTAAGTATGTGAACTGACCCCTACAACAGGGGCCAGCACTCTTCAAAGGAGGACAACAAAAATTTAACCTCAAAATGTCAAATTCATAATGTCCAAGACCTAGTACAAAAATTACCTGACAGGCTAAGAATCAGAGGAACAGGTCCCATAACAAGGAAAAAAATACCTGATCAAAGAAATTGGTCTAGAAAAGATGGAGGTGATGGAATTAGCAGAAAAGGAGGTTTAAAGGGTTATTTTAACTATTTTCAAGTCTTTAAATGAAAGTTTCAATATAATGAGAAGAGGAATTGAAGATATAAAGAGAACCAACTGGACTTCTGTAGATGAGAATGACAATATCTGAAATTATAAATTCACTGAATGGGATTAGCAGTAAATTATATACTGAGGGAGAAATGTTAGTGAACTAGAAGATGTAGCTATAGAAACTGTCCCAAAAAAAGTACACAGAGAAAAAGAATCAGAATCCCATTGAGTTGCAGGACAACACCTAGGGGCCTCACAAATGTGTCATGGGAGATAGAAAAGGAAGGAGAAAAATACTTGGAGAAATCATTTTCCTAATTTGAGGAAAACTATAAAACCACAGATCCAAGAAACTTAATGAATCCCAAAGAATGCACACAAAGAAAACCAACACAAGGCATATCATAATCAAATTACTGAAAACCAATATCAGAGGAAATCATCTTAAAACCAGAAGGGAAAAAGACATTAAATTCAGAGGAACCAATATAAAAGATGACAAGTATCTTGTTGAAACCTATGTAATGAAGTAAACAAAATGGCATCTTTAAAGTGCTGAAAGAAAAAGAAACAGTTAGTACAGAATTCTCAAAGCAGTAAAAATATACTGCTCACAAAAGTTAGGGGACATTTCAAAATGAATATGAATAAAAAAAGAGAAGCATTTGATTTTTTTTTTTTTTATTAAACAAGAACATCAGAAAAGCAAACGACAAGTCAAAGAAAGTTGTTCAATTATGCAAATGAGATACAAAACCAACTTATTTCATTGGTGAAAACGCACAATACAAAAAGGCTGAAAGTGCCTGACCTGTGGTGGCGCAGTGGATAAAGCGTCAACCTGGAAATGCTGAGGTCACCGGTTCTAAACCCTGGGCTTGCCTGGTCAAGGCACATATGGGAGTTGATGCTTCCAGCTCCTCCCCCCTGTCTCTCTCTCTCCTTTCTAAAATGAATAAATAAAATAAAAATTAAAAAAAAACCCTGCTCATATACTTTAAAAAAACCAAAAAGGCTGAAAGTACTGGAGTATCTGCATGTTACCTGATCCCCTAATTTTTGTGAGCAGTATATCTTTCATAAATGAAGGAAAAATAGACTTTCAGACATACAAAAGTTGAGAGAATTTATCACTGAAAGGCCTGCATTCCAAGAGATATGAAATAAATGTACCAATGAATAAAGAACACTAGAAATGATAAACAGGTAGGCAAATATAGGAATAATTATTTCTTATTTTAAATTTCTTTAAAAGATAATTACCCATTTAAAGTAAAAACAATAGCAAGTTATCATATGTAGAAATGAATCTATGATAACAGGAGCACAGAAAAATGGGAGAGAAGGAATGGTGTTTTGTTATAAGGTTATGAAGTGATAATGCATCCTTTGAAGTTAGGCAGTGATGACTGAGAGCTATATAATATAAACCACAAAGTAACCCTTAAAAATGAACTGTAGCTAGTCAATCGATAATGTAGAAAAAAAATGGAACTCTTCAATATACACAATCCAAAAACAGGGAGGAAAAAAGGAACAAAGAACAGATGGTGCAAACAGAAAAAACACAGCAAGATGTAGACTTCCACAGACATGTATAGTAACTACATCAAACGTAAGTGATCTAAACATCACAGTTAAAATGCAGAGACTGTCAAACTGACTATAGAAAAAGCAAGACCCAACTATATATTATACACAAGAAACCTACTTCAAATGTGCAGACACACATTGGTTAAAAGTCAAAGGCAGGAAAAAGGTATAGCATGCAAACAAAAAACAGAAGAAAGCCACAGCAGTTATATTGACATCAGCAAAATGGACTTCTGAACAAGGAACATTAACAGGAATACAGAGGAATATTCTGTTCTGATATAGAGGGTCCATTTATCAAGATGCCATAATGATCCTAAATAACAGTGCTTCAGAATTGATCTTTGAAAACAAAAATGGACAGAACTACATTTCCACAAATATAGGCGGAACCTCCAGCACTCTCCTCTCAGCAATCAATGGGAGAAATATTATATTATAGACACACAGTCAGTAAATATGGAGAAAACATGAGCAACACTTTTAACCATCGTGACCTAAGTAACATTTACAGACTGCTCAACAGAGAACAGGAGTATCCACATTCATTTCAAGTACACGAGTAAGTCTCACCAAGTAAATCACATGCTAGGCTCCCCCAACCCCCTAGTGAAGCTTTCAATTAATTTAAAAGATTTAAAATTATACAGACTAGGTTCTTTCAGAACAATAGCATTAAATGAGAAAGCAACAGCTGGAAAATCCCCAGGTAATTAGAAGCTAGGGAACATACTTCTAAATAATTCATGGGTCAAAAAAATCATATGGAAAATTAAAAAAATACTTTGAACTAACCTAAAATAAAAGCATAATTTAAATTTAGAAATTTATACTTTTAAATGCTATAAAAAAGAAACAAAAGGCTTGAAAAAGAGTGATCTGCATGTTTCGTTAAGAAACTACATAAAGAAGAGAAAATTAAACCCAAAATGGGTAGGAAGCAAAATAAGAACAGATATCAATGAAATTGAAAATGGATAAACATTAAGAAAAATCTCTGAAACCAAACTTTAAACAAATCAACATAATAAACTATTAGCCAGATTAATCAAGAAACAGAGAAGTCACACACACTACCAATATTAGAAAAGCAATAGGGGCCCTGGCCAGTTGGCTCAGTGGTGGAGCGTTGGCCTGGCGTGCAGGAGTCCCAGGTTCGATTCCTGGCCAGGGCACACAGGAGAGGCGCCCATCTGCCTCTCCACCCCTTCCCCTCTCCTTCCTCTCTGTCTCTCTCTTCCCCTCCTGCAGCCAAGGCTCCACTGGAGCAAAGTTTGCCCAGGCGCTGAGGATGGCTCTATGGCCTCTGCCCCAGGCGCTAGAGTGGCTCTGGTTGCGACAGAGCGACGCCCCAGATGGGCAGAGCATCGCCCCCTGGTGGGCATGCCGGGTGGATCCCGGTCGGGCGCATGCAGGAGTCTGTCTGACTGCCTCCTCGTTTCCAGCTTCAGAAAAATAAAAAAAAAAGAAACAGAGAGAAGTCACACACACTACTAATATTAGAAAAGCAATAGGAACATCACTAGATCCTTCATCACTCGAGATCCTACAGACATTGAAAAGATATTAGAGAAAAAATGTGAACTTTCTGCTGATAAATTAAAAAATTAAATTGAAATTACACAAATTCCTTGAAGGACACAAATAAGCAACACTGGTAACAAGAAATAGAGAATATAAATAGTCCTTTTCTCTATTAAAAATTAACTTGATATTAAAAACCTTATTATAAATAAAATTTTATACCCAGATGGTTTCACTCATGACTGCTATCAATCATTGAAGGATGAAATTAACTGATTCTATACAAATATTTTTCAGAAAATAGAGGGAAAGACCTTTCCTAACTCATTTTATGAAGTCAGAATCACTTTGGCATCAAAACTAGACAACGATATTCTAAGAAAATAAAATTAGAGGAAGAGAGACTCAAATTCTTAACATGCTTTTAGCAAGTAAAATCCTAAAATTTATGTAAGCATACCATACCTAAGTGAGAATTTTCCCAGGAATGCCAAGATGTTTTAAAATTTGAAAATCAATCAACGTAATTCACCTTATTAACAGAATAAAGGTGAAAATCATAAGATCACTTCAACAGACGCAGAAAATGCATTTGACATTTTCAATATACTTTCAGGGTAAAAACTCTGAGCAAAGTAGGACTAGAAGGAAAATTTCTTCAAACTGATAAAGGATGCCTACACAGGTATATTTAAGAGTATAAGCCTGACTGTTATTCCCTTGATCAGGAATAAAAAAAGGATGTCCACCCACACTTGTCACTCTTATTCAACAGCATACAAAAAAAGTCCTAGGCAACATAGTAAGTCAAGAAAACAAAAGGCATGTAGATTTCAAAAAGAAGTAAAACTATTTTCAGATGATGCAATCAGCTATGTAGAAAATTTAAAGGAATCTTTTTAAACAGCTACTATAAGTAATAAGTGATTCTAGCATGACAGCAGGGTACAACTCTATTTCTATATGCTAACAATGATTAGAAATTAAGTTTAAAAAATAAAATTTACAGCCTGACCAGTGGTGGCACAGTGGATAGAGCATTGACCTGGGATGCTAAGGTCCCCAGTTTGAAACCCCAAGGTCACCAGCTTGAGCGCAGGGTCACTGGCTTGAGCAAGAGCTCACTGGCTCGGCTAGCCCCGCCCCCTGGTCAAGGCACATATGAGAAGCAATCAATGAACAACTCAAGCAAAGCAACTTTGAGTTGATGCTTCTCATCTCTCTCCTCCCTCTCTCTCTCCTTACCTCTCTCTCATCAATAAAAATATAATAATAAAAAATTGAAAAATAAAATACAATTTACAGTAGCATAAAAACATAAAATACTTAGGGGTAAACACATCAAAATCTATAAAGACCTAAATACTGAAAGCTACAATGCATTACTGGAAACTTTAAGGAAGACCTTAAAAAATCCCTGAGATGATATATCATATTGTGAATTGAACGTCTCAATATTTTTAATGTGCCATTTCTCCCCAAATTGGTTTGCCCATGCAATGCAATACCAATCAAAATCTTATTAGGATTTTCTGTAGAAATCAATAAGATTTTCTAACATTTACATAGAAATGCCAAGAACCCAGAATAGCAAAAACAAGTTTTAAGAAAGAACAAAGTTGGTGACATTCACTACCAGATTTGAAGACTCACCACAAACCTACAGTAACCCAGATAGTATAGTATTGATATTGATATAAGGATAGACATGCAGATCAGTGGGACAGAAATCGAAGCTCAAAAATACATTCCCACATGTATGGTCAAATGGTTTTCAACAGGAGCCAAAGAGTTAAATGGGAAAATAATGATAGCCTTGTATTTCTTTCCTTTTTTAAAAAATTGATTGATTTTAGAGAGGCAGAGAGAAAAGGGGGGGAGGGAGGGAGGGAGAGAGAGAAATGTGTATGAGAGAGAAAGAAAGAGAGAGAGAGAGAATGAAGCATGTAGTTGTTCCATTTATTTATGCATTCATTGGTCGTATGTGCCCTGATGGGGGATCAAATCCACAACCTTGGTGTTTTGGGATGATGCTCTCAGATAGTCTATTCAATAAATGATGCTAGACTAGTTGATTATAGATGATACCCTTATTTTAGATCATACACAACTATTAACTCAACATGGATTCTAGGCCTACACATAGAAGCTAAAACTAGAAAACTTCTAGAAGAAAACACAGGAAAAATATCTTTGGTGCATGCAGAAATTTCTTAATGAGGACCCCAAAAAACATAATCCATAAAGGAAAAATATAATAATAAATTGGATTTGACCATCATTGCTTTTTGAAAGACCATTGGGAAAATGAAAAATCAAGCCAAAGGCTGTGAGAAAATATTTGCCGTCCATGTATCTGATAAAGGACTTATATCCAGAACATATAAAGAAGTCTTACAACTCAATAAGAAGATAACTAAAAAAGTAAATAAATAAATAAACCACCAAAGTTTTGGACACACTTCACCAAAGTCCAGAAAACATATGAAAAGATGCTCTGGCCCTGGCTGGTTGGCTCAGTGGTAGAGCGTTGGCCTGGCATGCAGGAGTCCTGGGTTCGATTCCTGGCCAGGGCACACAGGAGAAGTGCCCATCTGCTTCTCCACCCCTCCCCCTCTCCTTCCTCTCTGTCTCTCTCTTCCCCTCCTGCAGCCAGGGCTCCATTAGAGCAAAGTTGGCCCAGACACTGAGGATGGCTCCATGGCCTCTGCCTCAGGCACTAGAATGGCTCTGGTTGCAACAGAGTGATGCCCCAGATGGGCAGAGCATCACCCCTTGGTGGGCATGCCGGGTGGATCCTGGTCGGGCGCATGCGGGAGTCTGTCTGACTGCCTCCCCATTTCCAACTTCAGAAAAATACAAAAAAAAAAAAAAAAAAGATGCTCAATAACATTAAGTGATCAAAGAAAACTAAAAAAAAAAAAAAAAAAAAAAAAAAAAAAGAGAGAGAGAGAGAGAGAGATACCAATGCATATCTACTCATATGACCATAATTTGAAGATTGATAACATAAAGTGTGGTCAGGATGTGGAGCTGCTGGGAATTTCAAACATTGCTGGTGGGAATATAAAACAATGTACCTATTTTGGACAGAAGCTGGGCAGCTTCTATAAAGTTCAGTAACATTTTCTATTAGACCCAGCAATTCAATTCCACTTGTGAATACACACCCAAGAGAAATAAAAACACAAATACACAAAAACTTGTATGTGCATGTTCATGGCAGCCTGTGCATAAAAGTGGAAAACTGAAAACAATCCTAATATCTATCACCAGATGAATAAACACACTGTGGTATGTGCTTCCAATGGGATATTATTCACTAATGAAAAAGAACACAATACTGATAATGTGGCAGCAGAGGTCAATCTCAAAGACATGCTAAGGAAAAGACTGGAGACACGAAAGCATCCTATGTGATTCTGTGACAGTTTGCCTGGGGCTGGGAAGGGCGCAGGGGAATAGTGTAGGGTTATATCACTGTTCTACGTCTTGACTCTAGTGTTTCACATCTTGATTGTGGCGACGGCGGTTATAGAGATAGAGACATTTGTCAAAACATAAAATTGTACGTGGAAAGTGCGTTTTATTGGTTGAAGAGCTATACATATTGCATAAGATTTATGGGTAACAATAGAACTGATTTTTAACAATTTGTTCTATAAAGCTATCTGCATCACTGTTTTGTTTTCCTATGTATTCATTAATCACATGTTTTGTTGTGAAGGCATTGTGCTGGGCTTTGGGGAAATGACAGTGCATGAGACAGATGAGGGACTTGCGTTCCTGGACATTTCATCGTGGCTGTACAGACAGATAAAGAACAAGTGAATTAAAGGAAGAAAATGATTATCACACCAATATCTGTCTATGAAATGCTCATAGCAGCATTATTCATAATAGCCCCACAGTGGAAGCAACCCAGCTGTCATCACCTGCTGAATGAATGAACAAAGAGTAGGACAGTCATACAACACGCTGTGGCCTGTCCATACAGTGGAACTTACTCGGCCCTAAAAGGGCATAAAATGCTGACACACGCTACAGTGTGGATGAACCTTGAAAGCATCACGCTCAGTGAAATAAGGTAGTTACACAAAAGGCCATGTGGTGCAGCATTCAATTTGTATGCAAGATACAAATACAGATACAGATGGTAGGTTAGCGGTGTCCCAGGGCTTGGAGGGAGGGAGATCGGTGAGTGGCTGCCAATGGGCGCATTCGCTTTCTTTCTGATGAAGATATCCTGGAAATAGATTGTGGGGATGATTGTCCAGCCATATGAATAGACTCCAAACCACTGATGTGCGTACTTCAAATGAGTGAAGTTAACGGCATGTGAATCATAAAAGTTTTTACTTTTAAACTAAAAAAAGTGACTGTGAGAATGATGAGACGTCATTGTGAGAAGCAGGATGCAGAAACAGAGAACGGTCAAGAAGTCAGCCTGCAGGGTGGGCAGGGGACGCCGCTCGAGAGGAGCTGTAGGAAGGGGCCAATCACATGCCACAAAGGCCGAGAAGCCCAGAATGGTCTGCACCTAAGAACTGAGGGGAATCCCATGTGACCAGGACACAGCCAGGATGACTCACGATGAAGTCTGTGAACATGAACATGAACAAGGCCAGACCAGGTATAGTCCCTTCCCCTCCCTTATCCACTGTGGATACCTTCCAAGATTCCTCCCCACCCCCATCAAGGATGCTGAAACCACAGCGACTGTTTTCTCCAGTGGTAGCTTGACACACAGGCACTTTAAATTACGAGCAATTGGCCCTGGCCGGTTGGCTCAGCGGTAGAGCGTCGGCCTGGCGTGCGGGGGACCCGGGTTCGATTCCCGGCCAGGGCACATAGGAGAAGCGCCCATTTGCTTCTCCACCCCCCTCCTTCCTCTCTGTCTCTCTCTTCCCCTCCTGCAGCCAAGGCTCCATTGGAGCAAAGATGGCCCGGGTGCTGGGGATGGCTCCTTGGCCTCTGCCCCAGGCGCTAGAGTGGCTCTGGTCGCGGCAGAGCGACGCCCCGGAAGGCAGAGCATCACCCCCTGGTGGGCAGAGCGACGCCCCTGGTGGGCGTGCCGGGTGGATCCCGGTGGGCGCATGCGGGAGTCTGTCTGACTGTCTCTCCCCGTTTCCAGCTTCAGAAAAATACAAAAAAAAAAAAAAAAAAAAAATTACGAGCAATTTGAGAGACGTGCAGTCACTCACGGGATTTTTTTTGCTTTAAGTCACGGGTGGATATTTGAATCACGAGCTTCCGCCACCCTCCACTCGATGGCCTGCTGAATGTTCTGAAAGGGAGGAAGAAATAAACTTCCATGGAAAGGTTTTTGTTGAAACAGCCTCTAAGTGAACGGGAGAAAAGTGTGGCAAAGAAACCAAGAGTCAGTGAAGTAAGTGATGACGATTAAACAAAGTAAAAATGTAGCAATTAAGTTTAGTGATAAAGTTACATATCATACATAGTGTGTAAGTTAAATTTTGCAATTAAAAGTAGCGTTAAGTGTGTAGACAGTAAGTTATGGTAAGCGATAGTGCACGAAATGAAAACCTCCCCCCACCAGTCTCCTCCCTCTCCCACCAGCATCTTCGCCTGACCTTGAAGGTAAGTACACTTCATAAACCAGTTTACTTCTTTACATTCTCTCTTATTATGTATGTATATATGTATTTGTTTTTTATAAAGTACATTTTCTTATTTAAAAGCATATAAAACAAAAAATTCGTGTGGTTTTTTGGGGCCCGAACAGATTAATTGCATTCCCATTCATTTAAATGGGGAAATTGGATTCCCCATTTTGGGGGAAATTTGACACATGAGCAAACTGAGTCACAAGCTCAACCATGAAACGAATTAAACTCACGTGTCAAGGTACCACTGTATATAGATACCTATGTTCAAGTTTAACTTTATAAGTTAGGCACATCAAGAGATGAACAACAGGAACTAAAAATAAAATGGGAACAATGATAACAAGATACTGTAATAAAAGTTGTGCGAATGTGGCCTTATTACATCAAGTCCGGGTTACCCGAACACAAGCACTGTGCTACCGTGACAGTCGACCCGACAACTGTAACCGAGTTGGTTACCGCGTAAGGGGTTGGGGTGTGCAGACAGCACGCAGACGCTGGACGAAGGGAAGACTTGCGTCCCAACCAGGGTGGCATCGTGCGACTCAGAACAGCGTGCAATTTCCACCATACAAATCATTTATTTCTGGGACTTTCCATTTAATATTTTTGGACCGCTGTTGACTACGAGTCACCAAAACCACAGAAAGGAAAATCATTGATAAGTGGGGCATCAGAGTAACGAGTTTGGATGATGCTCTTTTTCATTTGCTTTAATAATAATAATAATAATAATAATAAAATAAAGTGATTTGGTAAATAAGGTGTCGAGAGTCTACAGTTCCCAATTTGGTCAGCTTGAAGTAGCAAGCTATCGTAGACCTTGTCGGCGAATGCAGCCGCAAAGCACCCCAGTGGATGCCCCAGGTTCAAGGCACAACACACCCCGGAGATCTTGCTGCCCTGGTTAGAAGGAGTACAGTTTCTTCCTGGGGTAGGAACAGTCAGGCGCAGGGCCGTACACTCTCTGAATAACCACAGACAGTATTTACATGTACAGATGTGGAAAGAAATCGCCCATGCAAGTGAAAGTGTTTTTATTCAGGGCTCAATTTTCAAAGCTGTTTCTGCTGTCACAGAGCAAATGGCTTTTTCTGGGACTAACTGCCCAGTTACCTACTTACCCATAATTTGCTGCTGATCAGAAGTAGGCAATTATCACAGCAATTTGTCTTTATTGGCCTCATTTTCCACTTGAAAAAGCCTGGCCATCGGGCTTTTTCCCTGGGCCCGTGACTCCCAATCCTTTCAGAATTCACATCCTATGTAATATTTGTTGCGTTTCATAATCTCTCTCCACCCTGAGTGTGTTTGGGGGATAATTAAAGTTAAACTAGATTTGGAAGATTACTTCAAGTCATCAACGTGTCTGAGTAACAAGGGTGACAGCATGGGGTGTGTCATGATCTAGAACAGTGGTCCCCAACCTTTTTTGGGCCACGGACCGGTTTAATGTCAGAAAATATTTCCACGGACCGGCCTTTAGGGTGGGACGGATAAATGTATCACGTGACTGAGACAACTGTCAAGAGTGAGTCTTAGACGGATGTAACAGAGGGAATCTGGTCATTTTTAAAAAATAAAACATCGTTCAGACTTAAATATAAATAAAAAAGAAATAATGTAAGTTATTTATTCTTTCTCTGCGGACCGGTACCAAATGGCCCATGGACCGGTACCAGTCCACGGCCCAGGGGTTGGGGACCACTGATCTAGACTGGAAGTTCTTAACAAGTTCAGGACTCCACAGCTGAAACTTCAACTTAGGTCACACTCCCTCCTTTTGCCCAGGATGAGAAGTGAAGTGACTTGCCCAGGGGCTCCTAGTGAATGTAGGGCAGATAAGGACAAGGATAGACCATCCCTGTCAGGTAGTCCAAGTTCTTCAAAAGGTTTGTAAAAAAGTACAAGTATCACATCTTTGCAGGCAGGAAAAGCTGCTCTTTTTCCAGCTACATTTTGGGGGTATTTGGTTATACAAAATACATGCACAGAATTACTTATATGGGATGATCAAAATACACAGATTGATTATATGGGATAGATGAGAATTATAGCAAGGTAAGATTAATACCGAAGTTCATTTGCTTCATTGATGAGGAGATTGCGGGAGTAATTGAGAAGATAGGCTGGGGGGGGAGAAGTCAGAGAGAAGAGAGCACTTGCCTCAGGGTGCCACTTATATAAAGTTCACTGTCTGACCTGTGGTGGCGCAGTGGATAAAGCGTCGACCTGGAAATGCTGAGGTCACTGGTTTGAAACCCTGGGCTTGCCTGGTCAAGGCACATATGGGAGTTGATGCTTCCAGCTCCTCCCCCCTTCTCTCTCTCTGTCTCCTCTCTCTCTCTCTCTCTCTCTCTCTCTTTCTGTCTCTCCCTCTCCTTTCTAAAATGAATAAATAAAAAAAATAAATAAATAAAGTTCACTGTCAGGCAAAACCATGATGCTCTACGTCAGGAGAGAGATGTTCTTTGGAGTGGAGGGTCATGGGGACTGGGGAGGGGGGTGTATGAGTGCAGCATCTGGGGTGCTGGCGATGGCCTCTCTCTTGGTTATACTGATTCATCAGTGAGTTCAGTGACAGTGCTCCAGGTGTGCTTTTTTTTTGGTGAAAATTTCATTGAGCTGGAAAAGTGTGATTTACAAACTTTTCTCTAGGTATGTTTTATTAATTATCTATTGTTGCCTAACATATTACCCCAAGACATGGGAGCTGAAAACAACAGCACTCATTATTTGACAGCTCCTATAGGTCAGGAATCCAGGCATAGCTGACCTGGGCCCTTTGCTTCTGAAGCAAGTTGTTGGCTCGGGCTGTGGTCTCATCTCAAGGCTCAACCGAGGCAGCTCTGCTTCCTACTCTGTCATGTGGTCGTGGGCAGGATTCAGTACCCTGTGAGCTGTTGGACTAAAGCCTCCTCAGTTGCTTGCTGGCTGTAGGCCAGAGCTCATCCTTGTCACATGAGCCTCTCCCACATGGCGGCTTGCTTCACCAAGGCGTACAAGCCAAGAAGGAAATAGAGAGGGTGCTACCAAGATGGAAGTCACAGTCACTGGCCACCTAATTGTGGAAGTGACATCTCATCACTTGTCATAGTCTATTCCTTAGAAGCCCATCACTAGGCCCAGTCCAAACTCAAAGGCTGTGAAGACCAGGAGGGAGAAATCATTGGGAGTCATTTTAGAAGGCTACTCATCACTCACATAAAAGTAAAAATTTTAAAATGATGAATACAAGCTCAGACATCAGGCATGCCTTTCCCACTAGCTAAGAGAGAATGTTCAAGTCATTAAACTGCCCTAAATCTCAGTTTCTCCATCTAAGAAATGGGGATAATACGACTATTTCCTAGAACTGTTGTAACTATTCAGTTAAGGAAAGCAGACAATTCCTGCAAAGCCCGGATTCAGGGCCTGTCCCAAAGTAAGTACTCAGTTATTTATTATTATTTAACAGATAATCCCAAAGTAATTTAAATGGGAGGGAGAAGGGAAAAGAGCTATAAGGTCAGACATTTTGAGGAAACAGAGATTCTGAGATGTTAGGCCACTTGTCTAAGGTCATACCGCTGAGCCCGGATTTGAACCTGGGCTTGCCGGCTCCAAAGTCATTTTCATTCCCTGCACTCTCTGATTCCCTGTAGTAGCCACTGACTGGCTTTGCCCTCTTATTTCTGTCCCCTCTAGGGTATTTTTCACATGGTTGTAAGGTGAGCCCTTCTGACATCTCTTTCTTCATTTGACACTCTTCTGTGGAAGACACCCCGATTGACATCCATATCAGGTTAACATTCTCTTCCCAGCATACACAGGGCCCTGAATTTCATTATAATATCGGGGCACTTAATTTCCTGCAGTTCTCTATCATACATCCCTTCTTTCAAGCATCAAATTAGTAGCCAAAAGAGGTCATAACCCTCCGTACATTACACTGTTGTTCCTCTTCTTTAGGATATTATATTATATTATATCATATATCATATTATATTATATTATATTATATTATATTATATTATATTATATTATATTATATTATATTATATTATATTATTTCTTTAGATCTACTCATCCATCCATCCACCCATTCACTCATCCATCTGTTTTCTATTCATTAGTCAACATCCATCCCTCCCTCCATCCATCCATCCATCCATCCATCCATCCATCCATCCATCCATTCATCTATCCAATATTTACTAATCCATTTCTGGACATCTTGCATTGTGCTAAGCACTGGAACTACTCCCAGGAAGAATCAGGCATGGCCCCTGATCTTTATAGTCAGTCATATCTCAATTGAAATGTGTTGTATTAAATTCTACAGGAGAGAATGACAAAGCCCGGTGGACATGCTCCCTGTGGCTCATTGCCAGCTACAGTGTTGGGCCTCCACACGCCCTCTGGATTACTCCACAGCAGCAGGGCTACCCCTCTTTCAATGTCTACAGCCCCATTACCTTCATTGTCCCTCTAACGCAGGGGTCGGGAACCTTTTTGGCTGAGAGAGCCATGAACGCCACATATTTTAAAATGTAAATCTGTGAGAGCCGTACAATATGTTTAACACTAAATACAAGTAAATGTGTGCATTTTATGTAAGACCAACACTTTTAAAGTACAATAAGTCTCTGAATTCTTTTTAATAACGTTGTTATGCTGTTGCTAACCAGTGATGAATAAAATACTTCTTAACCATTAATGCAACTTCTGGTGCTGCATGGTTTTGCCAATGGCTTTGTAGTCTGGTTGATACGTGGTGAGGTTAAGCTTCATGCAGATGTTGAGACTTCCATCCGTTAAATGTGATCATAGGTTGGTCGTAACGTTCTTTAGGTGTAAGAAAGACTGCTCACATGCATACATAGAGCCAAACATTGCCAGTACAGCAATACTCACACGCTGCAGTGTGTGGTACGTGATGGGAAGTGCGTTTCAAGTTTTGACAATCAGCTGGTCTGCGGGTTGAAGTTTTTTCATTTCTCCCCACTTGTGTTTGCTCGCCAACTCCACTTGCTGTCATGCAAGTCTTTCCAAATCTTCATTCAGTGACTTGAACTTATTCACCCACATGTCTGAGGCCTTCAGGTCAGCAGCTTGTAGCTCAAAATCTCTGACGGAGACACCAGGGATGTAACTCAGGCCGGTGCTGTCCACTGCGTACTCATGTGGATGGGTGATGACCTTAAGGAGACAAGAGCACTCACAAAATTCTCCAAAGTGCACTTTGAATGACTGCAGGAGATTAGATGTGAAGCCCGCTAGCTGCTGGAGATCAAGATGTTGAGCAGGGTCAACTTGCTGTGCATGCATCTTTAAACTCTCCCACTTTTTCAAAGTGCAGTAAATAACCTGTTTCAATGTCAGCGATGAAGAGTTCCAGCTTGTTTTCAAATGCAAACATTGCTTGTTGAAGAAATAAGACTGTATTTCCAACGCCTTGCATTTTCACATTGAGCTGGTTCAGATGTTCAGTCATGTCCATGAGATAGTAGAACTTCAGGAGCTACTCAGTGTTAGCTATCTCAGGATGCTTGATATTTTTCATTTCAAGAAAAGTATGGATTTCACTCAGACAAGCTGCAAAATGGCTGAGCACCTTCCTTCTTGACAACCAACGCACATTGCTGTGCAGAAGCAGACCAGGATAATTATTCCCAACTTCATCCAGCAGTATTTTAAACTGGCGATCATTTAAAGCTCGGGCAACAATAAAGTTGTCCACCCAAATGACCAGTGACATCACCTCACCAAGTTGCTCACCACACATCTGAGCACAAAGCGCCTCCTGATGTAGGATCCAGTGAAAACTTAGGATGGGTCTCTTTTCATGTTCACGAAGAAGCGCTACAAATCCTCTGTTTTTCCTCACTATGCACAGAGCACCATCAATACACACCGAAATAAGTTTATCCATCGGTAGATTTTTTTCTTTAGTGAACTCAGTGAAAGACTTGAATAAATCCTCCCCTCTTGTGGTCTCTTTCATAGGAAAAACAGCAAGACTTTCCTCACCTAGTGTGTCACCAACAGCATACCTTGCAATCATGCTGAATTGGGATAAATGGCTGACGTCTGTTGACTCATCCAAAGTGAGAGAAAAGAATGGTGCTGCATTTATTTCCTTCACTTGTGTTGCCTTAATTTGATTTGCCATCATGATGGTACAATCATGAACAGTTCTTACCGACAGAGGCATGTCTTTTATTCATTTGATTATCTTGTCTTTATCTGAAAAGTTGTCAAAAAGTTCATTGACAACATCAAGCATGAATGTTTTGGCATACTCCCCATCTGTGAATGGCTTTCCATTTCTCACAATTGCTAAAGCACCAGCAAAGCTAGCGAATTCCAGTCACCTTGTTGGGTCCAAACAACGGAGTTGCTGCTGACTAGCTTGCACTCTGCACAGTAGCTCTTGACATGCTTCTTTCCTGCTGTCCCCCGCTGGATATTTCGATGCAAATGTAGTATGGCATGTGTCGAAGTGCCGCTTTATATTTGACCATTTCATCAATGCAGTTTTATCATTGCATATTAGACACACTGCAGAACCTGCTCTCTCCACAAAGGCAAATACTCTGTTTATTCCTGCTGAAAAGTACGATACTCCTCTTTTTTTTCTTTTAGCCATCTTCGACAAAAGGGTTTCTGCAATTAGCTAAATGACTACTTGATTAAAAGGAGGGAACTTTACTTCCTGACCTCACAACAACCCGTGTACATTACGCATTATCCAATAAAAATTGGGTGTTGTCCTGGAGGACAGCTGTGATTGGCTCCAGCCACCCGCAACCATGAACATGAGTGGTAGGAAATGAATGCATTGTAATACATGAGAATGTTTTATATTTTTAATGTTATTTTTTTTTTATTAAAGATTTGTCTTTTTGCAGCCATCAAAAGAGCCACATCTGGCTCACGAGCCATAGGTTCCCTACCCCTGCTCTAATGGCTTCATGCAGAAAAAAATGCCCTCAATGTAGTGAAAAGAGAAAGGGATTTTTAGAGCTTAAAAGATTAAAGTTGAGGTTTTAATAGGATTAAAAACTGTATACAAATAACTTTTATCAAATGATCCGAACAATTCCACAAGTTCAATGTCTCGTGACTACTAAACGCTACAGGCTGGACTCCAACCCAGGTCCGTTTGACTGCCAAGTCCCCCTGCTCATAACCTCCATTCCATACCTCGCTCTTCCTCTTGTGATGTAGCATAGAGTGTTGGACCTCAACTCAAGAAGTGATGAGAACAGCTTCTAACCTTTAATTTCTCACCATAGGTACAAAGGCTTTTAACATCCACTATTTTAAATATTTACTGAGAGACAGAAATGACCCACAGAAGCCCCAAACAGGACGCACGCACGCGCACACAGACACACACACAGACACACAAAAGCTGGATGAATCTCACCATGGGCTTCCTTTGGTGTTGTGCTTCTCCAATGTGTTGGCCACACCATCAGGGTTGGTGCCTCTCTTGGGACAATCTCACTCCAGCCCAGTGTCTGTGAGGCGTCCTTTGGAAAGAGCTGGGGCTGCCCGTCCTTTTTCCAACAAAACTCTCTCTTTGTTGGAAATTCTCAAACACGGCAGTGAGCTGACAGGCTCGCCCACTCCAAAGGCAGGCGAAGAGCGAAGACGGAGCGCTCTGCATAGAGATGGTGAGTAAACCTCACACCTGGGGAACATAAAGCTCTTTTATTTGCAGGAGTCGGAGTTCGTAATTTGAACATGTGAAATTGCCAATAGCCTGGTAAACATACCGGCCCACCAGCAGCCTTCAAAGGCAATTGGAACCGTTTTAAAAACCAGCGAGGTAGGCAACGTGCAGGTGTGGGTGTTTTCCATGGAACCAATAGAGAGATTTATGCTACACATAAAAGACTCTTGAAGCTACTGAGCAGAAGAACGTCACTGGGAAGCTGGTGGACTCGTGCTGGCCGGTGTGGGCCGGCTGGGAATTTTCTGGTTCGTTCATGGTTCTGTGGTGGCTCCGTATGTCCTGCAGAAAGAAATTCATTTTCTCCAGCCTGGTGTTTTCCGGTCTTGTCCAACCACATTTCCCTCCTCCTTCCTTTTGGCACCTTATTCTCCATAAAAATTTCAATTACTCCTACTTCCCTGGACACAGGCTGCATTTTCTCACCTCATGTGTTTCTGCTCACACTTTCCTGCCTAGAATATTATCCTTAGACCCTGGCCAGTTGGGTCAGTGGTAGAGCATTGGGCCAGCGTTTGAAAGTCCCGGGTTCAATTCCCAGCCAAGGCACACAGGAGAAGCGCCCATCTGCTTCTCCAACCTTCCCCCTCTCCTTCCTCTCTGTCTCTCTCTTCCCCTCCTGCAGCCAAGGCTCCATTGGAGCAAAGTTGGTCCAGGTGCTGAGGATGGCTCCCGGGCCTCTGCCTCAGGCACTAGAATGGCTCTGGTTGCAGCAGAGCAACACCCCAGATGGGCAGAGCATCGCCCCCTGGTGGGCATGCTGGGTGGATCCCGGTCAGGCACATGTAGGAGTCTTGTCTGCCTCCCCGCTTCTAACTTCAGAATAAATAAATAAATAAATAAATAAATAAATAAATAAATAAATAAATAAATATTCTTCCTATCCCCTGTACACTCAAACCCCATTCTTCTTTAAAAACCAGGATTGTCCCAGGCTTCTGGCTTTCCCAGGCCGCCCTTCACTCCAACCCGACCCGATCTTGCTGGCAAGTCCCGGATGACTCTATCTGCAAAATAAGTGTTGATGGGGAACGGGTGTCTTGCCACTGTCCTCACCCTTGTCTAGCCCCGTGGTCTCTTGTCTGAAGAACTAAAGTGGCTCTCAGATCTGCCTTCTCTGAACTTGGCCCATACAACTCCTGGAATATGTATATATTCAAAATGCAAATCAGCTAATGCCATTCCTAGGCTTAGCACCCTGTAGTTAGTTCCTGAGGCACTTAACATCAATTCCAAATTCCTTCCCAGGGCCCCCAAGGCCCCATACCTGGTCCTGGGCCCTGGTTCTGCCTTATCTCATTCTACTCCATCACTCTGGTCACTTTGCTCCAGTCTCTCAGGTCCTCCGCTCTATAGCTTGGGGTCAGGGCCATAGTTTACTTACCTTCAAGCCCTCAATAGTGCCATTCACAATACCTTGTAAATAGTGGTGCAATTCAATGTTTATGAATTGGATAACAACTCTCTGGCTTACAATTGAAGGTGCAGACAAATGAATGGCGTAACACAAAAATCTAACCATTATTATTATTATTATTTTTATAAAGGGTCTATTTTTTTTTTACCTCTTGGAGAGAACCCATTTATTTATTTATTTATTTTTCAGAATTCTAGTTATTTTTCTTAGGTTCCTGAAACTCTCAGGTTGTTGCCGTTTAGAAAAATAAATATGTAATCAGGCAAATCTACAGGTGGCTTTGCTCTGGGAAAAATGCAGAAACTTAATTAGCAACCAGAGTCCACACACTTTGGGCCAAAAATGCAAGGCTGCCAATTTCTCATTAATTCTTGTTAACGGCACCTCATTTAAGCCCTTCAAGGACAGCATGTGTTTGATGAAATAGCCTCCAAATCTAGTGACAGTTTGCTTTAGAACTGCACCCCTGGAGACAGGCTGACAAGCCAGGAATCCATCCATACCAGGGCAATACCAAAGCGAGTGGTACGGCTGACCGATAATCTTCGCTAACACCTGGTGAGTGCTTATAAGGCTCCAGGCTGTCCTCCATGTGAAGTAGTCCATTTACATATCAGGAAATCCCAAGAATAAATCCTCCCTGAGCTCCCTTTTGCAGGCAAGGAAACTGAGACACAGAGAGGTTGGGTATCTTGCCCAAGGTCACACAGCCCATTCTTGGCAGATCCAGGATTGAAGACCAGATAGTCCAACTCCAGAGCTTGTCTTTTCAACAAGTAATCTAAAACATTATACAACTTTATTTTATTTTTATTTTTTATTCAGTGAGAGGAGGGGAGGCAGAGACAGACTCCCACATGCACCCTGACTGGAATCAACCTGGCATGCCCACCAGGGGGCAATGCTCTGCCCATCTGGGGCGCTCCTCTGTTGCTCAGTAACTGAGCTCTTCTTAGCGCCTGAGGCGGAGGCCATGGAGCCATCCTCAGCGCCCGGGCAACTTTGCTCCAGTGGAGCCTTGGCTGCAGGAGGGGGAGAGAGAGAGACAGAGAGAGAGAAAAAAAGGAGAGGGGGAAGGGTGGAGAAGCAAATGGGCACTTCTCTTGGGTGCCCTGGCCGGGAATTGAATCCCAGGACTTCCATATGCTGGGCTGATGCTCTACCACTGAGCCAGCTGGCCAGGGGCTATTTTACTTTTAATTTTGATATGACTTTGAAAATCACAGGAACATTGCAAGAATTATACATTAAACTCCTCTATGCCTTTACCCAGATTCATTTATTCTCTATTTTGTCTCACGTGCCTTATTCTTTCTATGTAGTTCACACACACGGGCATATTATATTTTCCTGAGCCACTAGGTTGCAGATAATTGCGCCCCTATAATTCTAACTACTACAGTGTGCATTTCCTAAGGATACTCTCCTCTATAATCACAGTACAGCTACCAAAACCAGAGAATTTAATATTGATATGACACTGTTATCTAATTCATGGGCCATAGTCTAATCTCGTACATTGTCTCAGGAATGTGAGCTATAGCTATTTTTGGGGTCAAATCCAAGAGCAGGGACTGGGTTTGGCTGCCTTTCACCTGGCACTTGCCGTGCCCTTCCGTGGGGAGCCGCGTCTCCGCCTTCCTCTGAGCTTCCTTGATGCAGCCCGTTTTGTGGCGCATGCTTCTAGTGGCTCCTCATAACTAGATTCGAGTTCTTTATTTTTGGCAGAAAGACCAGAGTGATGTGTCCTTCACAGCGCATCATACCAGGAGTCACAAGGTATCCTTTTGTGCCAATCCTGATGGTGTTGGCTTTGATCACTCGGTTAAGGTCATATCCGCCTATTTCTCCAGTGTCAAGTTACGATTATTTCCATTTGTAATTAAAAATAATAATTGATGTGGCAATGCTTTGGGAGGCTGTATACACATGCCACTGTTTCTCATTGAACTTTCACCTTCTGCATTAGCATCCACCCGTGGCCAACCAACTATATGGTATTGCTTTCTTGTATGTAGGGTTTGTTTTCCAACTTAACACCTGAGGACAGGCTCTGTCCCAAGGGCGTTGATAGCACAGTCTTTGTGGTTGAGTAGGCTGGAGTTCAAGTTCTGGCATTAAAATAGCAAATGGTCTCAGGGAAAGCTGCATAATCTCTTTGAGTCTCGGTTTCCTCACCTGAAAAAGAGGATAAGGACAATGTCTTCCTCCAGAGAGTTGCAGCAAGGGGTGGATAGATGACATGTCGACAGGGAGCCTGGACCACAGAGGTGCCAGCAATCACTGTGTGATTATCACCAAAGAGAAAGGGGGCCCCAAACAGCAGGGCTGTGTAGATTTTATAATGAACCAGAATGTTCACACCAGTTATTGCAAGTCTCCTGTGGCACTGGGAGAATGCCGAAACGGGGGTCCCATCTGAGAGAGGAAGTCACACCCTGGCTGTGTAGAGTGCTTTGCCAGACACGTGCGGAGGTTGGCAAGTGTGGGAGGGGAGCAGTGATTTATTGCAGCAGCAGGATCAGGGAGGACTTCACAGAGGAGGTGGCAGCATATGGACTTGTGGGGCCACTTATTAAATCCCCTTTGTGGTTCTGCTTTCTGCTGCGTGCTTTAGGGTTCAACAGGGCGAGGTGAGCGGATCCCAGAGAGCAAGTGAATTGGCACGAGTGGTAGCCGTGGGCCCCTTGCTCCTAACATGGAATGAAATAAACAATTGGGAACATGGAGGTCAAATTTTGCTAACTTCACCCCCAAGCCTCCAATAGGGGCCAAATGCCAAGAAAGCAAATCTTAACCTGTGCTTCAAAGAATGAACTTTGATTATGAACATGACCTTGTAGGTAGAGCACAAGAGGTTTTAGGTGCTGCTATTTTGAAGCTAAATTTGGCACCCTTGAGGTACCATCTAAGCCCTGTCTGGGAGAGTTCGTCCCAGCAGCTCACCCATCATTTCTTGGCCTGGGATTGGCTGCTCTTGGTCACTCTGCTTACCCTAGTTGCCATGCGCTGTAGTCAGGGGGTGGGACCAGCCCACGTGGCGGTGTAAAACAAGGCACTCCTTTTCCAGAAGTGGCCAAGAAAGGCTTACTTTCACAGCGAGGGTGGGCTGGGCAGTTTTCAGTAGCAGAGTCATAGGTCCAGGTAGGTTAGACTCAGGAAGGGCTGAAGAGGGAGGCCAAAGCCCCTTCCACCCCAAATTCACTTCCTTTCTACCGAATTATCCCTCTCAAGCCTTTCTAGGTGGCCTGTCGCAGAGGCAGGGAGCCTCTGACTAGTTGGACGTGAGTGGCGAGGACCACAAAGCAACGACCAATTGGGTTTGAGCGTGGGCGTGGTCCACGGGCCGCGGGAGCCCGCGAGGGTTTTGCAAGGGTTTGGCCTTAGCCAAAGCCCCCTTTAAAAGCCACGCTCGGGGAGCAGTTGCAGAGATGAAGAAATATGGGGATTTAATTTTCCCACAAAGCACTTTTGCCCAAGCTGTGCTAATGTTCTCCACTTAAATACTTTCCGAAATGATCCACCAAAAAATGTGGCTACGCATTCCATTAGCAACGTCTGCCTTCGTCCCACCAGGCCTGCAACAGTCGGCCAAGCAATTTAATCTCTCAAAACAGAGACTGTTATGTTTCCTCCCCTGATGGGGAGAAGGCACACGGAGCAGACAGGCAGGATGAGTGTGCTTTTCAGAGGGAGGGAGAGAGCTCATGTTTTCTGAACATTTGTCAGGTTTCCAAAAGCAGCAAGAGATGCTCCCCCG
Source organism: Saccopteryx leptura (assembly GCF_036850995.1). Taxonomy (NCBI): domain Eukaryota; kingdom Metazoa; phylum Chordata; class Mammalia; order Chiroptera; family Emballonuridae; genus Saccopteryx; species Saccopteryx leptura. Next base: position 93,010,004 of record NC_089505.1, on the reverse strand, counting down.
TCCCTCCCATTAACGTCGGAGCTCCTTGCCGCTGAACCCAAGGTGCTCCTGTTGGATTTTTCCTCCTACGGCAGAGCAAAGACACGAGAGCCATAATACTGGAAGCAAAGGAGGATGCTTTGCCTCTCACTATAGACTGTGAGCCTGTTAAAAACAGAGCTGAGGTCAATTCATCTTCAGATTCGGGTTCCCAGCAGAGACCCTGCCGCCCATTTGTTTGGGGAGTTTTATGAATTTAAAAGATACAACAGTTGACTCCTGTGCCTTGCTTACATCGTTCTGCGGTCAGACAACCAACGGACTACCCTACACGATCTGGGGGAACTTCTACCTCAGATGTTTTTCCACAGTCTTCGGAATTCCTATCACTTTGACAGGTGAGGCAGCCTGCTGTCAGGTTCGCCAAATGCACACTCTCGGTCTTGAATGCAGCGTTGGGTTTGTGTTCTCAACCTTTTCTCCAGGATTGCAGATAATAGGATGAGAGTTAGAGACCTCTCCCCATTGAGACTCAAGTTTGCATACACATTTGCAGTTTCGCATTTAGTTCCTGGAGGCGTCAGAGCCTCCTAAATATCCATAAACGCCAAGACACAAATCGCTTCTACAGTGTGTCCGTAAAGTCATGGTGCACTTTTGACTGGCCACAGGAAAGCAACAAAAGATGATAGAAATGTGAAATCTGCACCAAATAAAAGGAAAACCCTCCCAGTTTCTGCAGGATGATGTGGCAGCATGTGCGCATGCGCAGATGGTGATGTAACACCGTGTGTACAGTGGAGCAGCCCACGGCCATGCCAGTGGAGATGTGGACGGTACAGAGGAAAGAAAGTTCAGTGTGTTCTGTAGCTCACTAAATTCGAATCCGTGACCAAAGTGCAATGTGAATATCGGCGCGTTTATAACAAAGCGCCACCACAGAGGAATAACATTACTCGGTGGGATAAGCAGTTGAAGGAAACCGGCAGTTTGGTGGAGAAACCCCGTTCTGGTAGGCCATCAGTCAGTGACGAGTCTGGAGAGGCTCTATGGGATAGCTACCTAAGGAGCCCTAAAAAATCTGTGCGTGAGCCCACATTGAACTGCTCTGAATAGGTATGAAACTGGGAGAGTTTTCCTTTTATTTGGTGTAGATTTCACATTTCTATCGTCTTTTGTTGCTTTCCTGTGACCGGTCGAAAGTGCACCATGACTTTACGGACACACTGTACAGTATAATGCTGATGCCACGGCTGGGGTACTGTTTCCCGAACTGTGGGAGCCGATTCTGCGCCCAACCTGGATTCTACGGGGTCGCGCATTATGGAAGTGAAGACAGAAGCCTCTCCCTCAGCCAGCTGCCTTCTAGCGAGGCAGTGCTCAGTTTGATCCAAGTTGCAAATTCTTCGCGGACCCAGGCTGATGGAAAGGCAGCCGACGTCTATCCTTTCCAAAATGTAGGGGTGTGTGTGGAGACACAGGAAAAGAGAAGAGCCAAGTTGGGTGTGTTATTAATTTTTAAAATGCAAATCCTTCTTTCAAAGGCCCATAGATCTATCTTCTTATGTAAAAACAAAACAAACAAACACAAAAAACTTTTGGCTGCAGAGCAATAGTGCCTCTTAAGGCTTCCAAAAAGAACGTTCTGATGAAAGATGACACAGGCCTGGGGCGCCATCAACCTCCACAGTTGACATCTCTGTTATGAGTTCCAGGAGCAGCTACCAGGCCAATTGTTCAAGAATGAAAGGAAAATGCAAAAGTAAATTATGTCATGTGTTAAGACTGTGCTGTGAGAATGCCGCACGCGCTAGAAAAGACGTTTGGAATGGTTTTATACAGCGTAGATGTACCCTTGGGAAGATACTTTAAGCCCACTGGTTTCAGACACCCACCAGATGATTGAAATGCACAAAAATGAATCCACTGTCCAGTCCCTTTCGAATGACCTCTGAAAGAAAAATAGCCATGTTTGACATGAGGCTGGGGAATGAACCCAACTCTCTCAGAATGGAATGTGATTTTAACAAGCTTCCAAAATTCCAGATGCTCTTTGAAGCTTATTGAAGATCTCCAGGCCTGGAGTGATGGAAATCGAGGTAGGAAAGCATGCGGACGAGCAGCCATCCTGGGCGCATTTTGGCTGAGCCTTGAAGACAGTCCCCTTCTCAAGGTCACCTGAGTCCTCAGCAAAATGCTGAGCTTAACACCTTTTTCTTGGAGTCTTTGAGCCTCAAAGAAATGTGTCCTGTTGAGGTGCTGGACAAAAGTCAAACACGGGTAGGGAAAAGGCTGCGAGCTCTTTGCAAACAGTTGTGGCCAGCCAGTTTTTTGCACCAACTCTTTGCACTGAAGAATGTAATTCAAATTCTTCAGGTCCCATTTCCTACCCCTTCAAGAGGAAATACCAACAGGAGGGGCAGCTTTGGGAAACTAGATGAAATAGCAGGAAGATGGTCGGGTTTCCAAATGGCATGACACTCCCACCATTGCTACTTGAAGTTGGCAACCTAAGACTATTTGGTTTCTATTTGGCAGAATCTGAAATGGGCATGCTAACATGTTGAGGTGCTACACCTGGAACATGGGAAGCCTCTTAAAAGTGTAGGTTCCTGGCCTTGGCTGGTTTGCTCAGTGGTAGAGCATCGGCCCAGTATGTAGATGTCTTGGGTTCAGTTTCCAGTCAGGGCACACAGGAGAAGCACCCATCTGCTTCTCCACCCCTCACCCTCTTCCTTCTCTCTCCCTCTCTTCCCTTCCTGCTGCCATGGCTCAGTTGGAGTGAGTTGGCCCCAGGCACTGAGGATGGCTTCATGGCCTCTACCTCAGGTGCTAAAAAGAGCTCTGTTGCTGAGCAATGGAGCAATGCCCCAAATGGGCACAGCATCATCCCCTAGTGGGCTTGCCAGGTGGATCCCAGTCAGGGCATATGCAGGAGTCTGTCTCTGCCTCCCCTCCTCTCACTGAATCTAAACAAAAAAAAGTGGGTGTTCCTGTACCCTACTCTTATAGTCCCTGATTTAGTTGGCCTGGGCTTGAGCCTTGAGATCTGCATTTCTGGCAAGCGGCCCAGATGATTCCGATGTAGGTAGTCCATAGGCCACACCTTGTGAAACGCTGACATCTACTTCCTTTCGGCTCCATTGTTTGATCATTAAAAACACTAAGCAGGGATATGGTCCTAAGAATCCTGAGTCTACAACCTGAAGTGAAATGTACTCTGAAGAGCTCAACTTGATGGGAAGTGGAGGACCGAGGCACGCAGGTCGAGACATATCCAAAAGTGTCCTAGCCAAGGTCAGGTTCTACCTGTCCCCACCATACTGCAGCCACCATTCACAGAGTCCAGCCACATCATAGCTGACACCAAACCCCATTGAACCAACTCCTTCCAACTCAGGCTGTTCACGGTGACCGGCAAATCAAGGCAAGAGGTGATTTTTGGTGACCAAGAAGTAAGATACATTTTTGCCTTTAGGTTCTATAGACTTATTACCAATACGACCTTTTCCATAAGGGACCTATGAGTAGCAATCTTTAACCATTTTTAGAGATCATAGACCTTTTTGAGAAAAGTATGGTCCCTCGACCCAGCTAACGGTATAGGAACACTTGTACATGCCATTCGGCACATAATTTCATGGATTCCAATAGGAATGGTCAACTAAAGCATTCACGTTAGACCCAGGGGCCTGACCTCTATTTATCCAGTTCCTCCGATGTTACCAATTCTATCCACGCAACCTCTGGGTGAATCTGCCCGTGTCTTCAGCCTTCTCTGGGATTCCGAGGAAACGTTCACGAACCTCCATTTGAGATTCCTACTTGCCTGTTGATGTTGACTCACTCTCTCAAGTCCTTCCTGGTGCAAGATGAGAGGTGCCATACCTGCTTCCACAGTACCATCTGCCCTGATTGGAGAATAAGTGACAATTTCATTACAGACCTGTCTGCTCTCTCCAACTCTCTGCTGTGACTCCAGAGATTTCAGATCCCAAATGTGTCACTCGTTACAATCACAGCATTGAGTTGGAAACGTTCCAGCGGATGCCTGTCAGTTGTGAAATAGACAAAGATATTATTGATAAGAAGTCATTGTTTTTCTCTGTGCCCATCCCATTTTTTTTTTTCCATTCATGTAGATGTGCATCCATCGAATGTCCAAGTGTGAGATCCCAGGCTAAATAGCAGGATACAGTGCTGATAGAAAGAGAGCCCAGTCCGCATGAAGCTTATAGTCTAACTGGGAGAGACAGGTGATAAACAAGTATACAAATAAGCAAGATCCGCCCTGGCCGGTTGGCTCAGTGGTAGAGCATCGGCCTGGTGTGCGGGGGACCTGGGTTCGATTCCCAGCCAGGGCACATAGGAGAAGCACCCATTTGCTTCTCCACCCCCCCCTTCCTCTCTGTCTCTCTCTTCCCCTCCCGCAGCCAGGGCTCCATTGGAGCAAAGATGGCCCGGGCGCTGGGGATGGCTCCTTGGCCTCTGCCCCGGGCGCTGGAGTGGCTCTGGTCTCGGCAGAGCGACGCCCCAGAGGGGCAGAGTATCGCCCCCTGGTGGGCAGAGCGTCGCCCCTGGTGGGCGTGCCGGGTGGATCCCGGTTGGGTGCATGTGGGAGTCTGTCTGACTGTCTCTCCCCGTTTCCAGCTTCAGAAAAATACAAAAAAAACAAACAAACAAAAAATAAAACAAAAAAAAAATTAAAAATAAGCAAGATCCGTTCCAGTGCCACAAAGAGAAAACAAGGTGATGTAAGTGACACAGGGGTCCTGACTTTCGCATGAGTACTCCAGGAAGTCCTCCTGGTGGAGGTGACATCTAGCTGAGACCCAGAAGATAGGAAGGGCCCCCAGCCTTGGAAAGGAATGACTGTCTCGCACTGGATTGATTCTCTGTGCCTGGGACGTGGCCCACGTGAAGGCCTGCAAGTGTCTGCTATACGGAGCAGGCCGGTACATAGTGATCTGAAGGGGCGGCTGTGTTTCATGCTGCTTCCTGCTGCTGGCATATGTCTCGCTTCATCTGCTGACAGGCCTGGGACACATCAAGCCAAGTTTCCCGACAGGAAGAGCAGTCTTGTCAGAGGGTGAAGGGGGTGCTCAGAGCCTGGTGTGAATCAGGGGAAGAGACAGATCCTCATGGTGTCAGGCCTGGTCCGCTCTGAAGGGGTGCATCCACACGACCCCAGTGGGCTGGCTTAGGGAGCAGCCAAGAGCACTTCTGGGATGGAAACCTGTACAGATGTTTTCCCCAAGCGGATGGGTCTGGAGGAAGGTGCAGTGAGTGGGCAGGGGTAAGGAAGGGAGAGCCGGGGGTCTACAGAGCCACTGGGCTAGTGGCCACTTGGATTGAAGCCTGTCCAGTGACTCTGCCGAGAGTTTCCACAGCCACCCCTTCTCCACTTGGCACGTATGAAAAAAGCTACTGGATATGCAGGTTAGCAGGGGTGTCCATGTGGCCATCATCAACCTTCTGGGTGAAACGTCAATCCCAGCTGTGAATGACCCGTGGTCTGAGTGTGTAACATCCTGGGTTCACTGGGCTGGGAGGCCGAGCTTCTGGTCCAAGATGCTTCCAGGGGTTCTCATGTGGAAGGCTTCATTGGCCCAACATGTGGGTTGTATCAGCCCCCCCCCCCCCAGCCCCCAAGGCTGACCTGACATCGTACAAATGTGGTTGCTTTCCCGAGATGCTGAAAGCTGCAGGCTTGCAATATGGGGCCAGACTCCAGCGGGGTGTGGACCTCCACATCCAGGTCAGACATACGCTCCACCTTCCCCTCCCCAATTCAGGTGACAGCGGGCATTCACAGGGCGACACACACCAGATTCTGAGGTGTACTCAGATTTTATCACCTATCAAAGGAATTTGTGGGAGAGCCATCCTTTTGGGTTTCTCAAGGAAAGGTGTTGTGGTATCTGGCTATCAAACCTCTTGCCTGTGTGGCCAACCTGTCGGCTCTTCTCCATTGACGATGCCGCCATATTTGTCAAGACCATTGTCTCTGGTTCGTGGTCCTCAGTGTTGCTACAGGGGCCTCAGGAAAGACAAATCAGGTTACATCACTCCACTACCTAAAACCACTGAACTTGGAATAAAAGCTAAATTCTTAATCCCTCAGCAGCCGACCCAAGGCTACTTCTTTATCTCTCTCGCCTCCCACTCGCCTGGCTCTCCAGGCTCTGAGCACCTTGTTCTAGTTTTACCCCAGGATGACTGCAAGCACTTTCCTGCCTCGGGGCCTTTGCACAGATGGTCTCTGTCTGCCAAGTGCACCATTTCCCCTTCTTCACAGGGTAGATTTCTTCTCAGCTCCAATGTCCTTCAAGTCCCTGCAAAGAGACCTTTCCTAACCACGTCACATAAAACAGCCTCCCTACCCCCATCAGAGTCATTTCCTTCTTAATGCTTGTGGTGGACTCGATTAACCTGTGGGAAGTATTAGTCCTCTTCTTCCCGTACTCCCTGCCCTGCTGACTCTGGGCTTGGCCGTGTGATGTGTTTTAATTATGGACTATAGCAAATGTGATCTGAGCAGAAGCTTTCAATGTGTTCGGAAGGCCGTCTCTGCCCTTTTGCACACCTGCTATTCGCCATGAGAAGAACGCCTCCGAGGTGTCCCTCGGTCAAGGAGGATGAGAGTCCTGTGTTGCAAACCTAACTTGACCTGTGGTCTGAGGCCAAGCCGGGCTGAGACCAGCAGACCCACCCATGGCTTCCCTGAAGACCATGAGTAAGAAACAAGTGCCTGCTGTTGTAAACCCTGGGCTTTCAGACCTGAGGGGCTTGTGATGCAACATTGTTTTAATAATAACTGTGGTAGTCAACCTGGTCCCTACCGTCCACTAGTGGGCGTTCCAGCTTGGTGGGTGGTAGCGGAGCAACCAAAGTATAAATAAAAAGATAGATTTAACTATAGTAAGTTGTTTTATAATGATTTCTTTGGCCAAACTTAGCGAAAATCTGACATAAAGTACTTGGTAAGTAATTATTATTATTATTTGCTTTAACTTGCTGTAACTCTGCTTTATAAATTTTATAAAGTAAAGTTACTTCTCTACTTTATAATAAAACAAGGGGGAGCTTGACCCCCTGCCTCCACCCATTTCCAAATATCTGGAGATCTGTACAGAGAAATAGCAGCAAGCAGACATCGTGGGCTTTGTGTGCCGGGGGCAACTTTTATTCTTTTCTAAAATTTTAGTCTGCGGACTACCAGTCATCTATTGAGTAATTAAAGGAAAATAAGAGAAATGGAGAACATACCTAGATATCTATCAAAAGAACATCAAACTTATGTGTGTGTGAGGCGAGAGAGGGGAGGAGGTTCATAAATCTAAACTCATAAAGAGAAAGAATTACGTTCCCTTAAACATAAATCAAAGGAGTATCTTCCATCTTTGACACGGTCTGTTGAGTTTGTATGCACGAGACATCTGAGGTTTCACCGGGGAGCAGACAGACAGCAACACGGAGGTGATTCAACCAGTGACACGGGCACTGGGCTGATTTTTGGACAATGTACAGGGAAGACCATATAAAATGGCCCCCTTTCAAACAGAGCCGATTCTAACCTGTTTCGAATTGGTTTCTCCTGCGTGCTGGCCGCATCAATCTGCTCTGCAGAGCGGCAACTGCCAACCTCGGCATCACAACCCTAGGAGGTGTCTCCGATCATTTGTCACTTATGATAAAGTCTTCGGTCTGTACAAGACTTATGTTTTTAACGTAAATGTGAGCAAGTTGATGGCCATTCCTCATATTGTTTGTTTCATAACGAGCAAGAGTGAAAGGGGAGACAGAGTTGTAGCTCGTGATGGGGGACAGGGTGTGGTTGCTTCCCAGGGATCCCTGCGGCTGGATGGTGGGCGAGAAAGAATTTTGTCACCAGGCCACTGCTGGGAGGAGTGGGGAGGGTGGAGGAAGCCCTGTGTGTGTGTGGGGGGGGGGGGAGGCAGGAGCCACCTGAGCCCCGCAGCACTGCAAGTGTCTTTCCCAAACTTACAGCTCTGGCAATGAGACACCGGCAGAAATCTACATTTGCTTTTCTGACAGGAGAGGATGACATGCTCATGCCAACCTTTCTGCCCTTTCCTGGTCTGAGGTGAACATGATGTTGGCACTTAATCCAACCCTTGCCTTTTAATGGAGCAACACTCTGGGGAAAGATCGGGAAAACTGTAGGACAGCGGCCCCCACAGGGAGGGGACACAAGCCCTGCTGGCCACTGCCGACTTGCCTTCCTGTTAGGGAGGGACAAGTAAGGCCCCTACTTGAGCCCCAGAGGCAGGTTTTCTATTTCTTGCAAATGAAATCATTGCTAATTGATATGACTAAGCCAGAGGGCCTTTGCCTCCAGATGATTCCAATGTGGTATGGCATGCTACACAGACACACACATAAACACACACACATGTACATATACATACGTGCATGCATACCCACACACATACACATGTATACATACATGCATGCACACATATACAGAACTGAGCTCTTCTTTTTATGCAGCGATGACACAACTCAAGCTGAGGATAAAGTGTAAAAACTCAGCCCCACTTTATTCCCAAGGAGTATATACTCTTAAGATGTACGGCGAGAACAAGGGTAATCCTTCATGGTCATTACCAGTAATGGGGCTTGTGTTCTCTGAGTGCTGGCCATCAGCAAGGCACAGACAAGAGCCAAGCCGGTCACAGTCCAGGTGTTACCTCATTCAGAACGCGAGCCTGGGGGAAAGGCACTGAGGCTTGCAGAGACTGAAGCACTGGCTACATGACTAGGAGTGATGGGCATGGGGTGTAGACCCAGACCTATGTGGAGGCTAATTTCTCACCCACTGCATGCGCATGCCTCTCCACTGAGGGGTGTAAATAATGCTATAGTGTATAGTAACACATCCATGACAGCGAGCAAAGAAACGGACCCATCACTGCAGCACTTACCTAAAGTCAGCCCACATACAGGGAGGAGGGTAATGGTGATCGTATTGGTGATGATGGTGGTGATGATGGTGATGGCGATGATGGTGATGGTGGTGGTAGTGATGGTGAAGATGATGGTGGTGATGGTGATGATGGTGGTGGTGGTGATGGTGGTGATGGTGATGAAGGTGATGATGATGATGGTGATGATAATGATGGTGTGATGATGATGGTGATGGTGATGATGGTGATGGTGTGGTAATGATGGTGATGATGGTGGTGATGGTGATGGTGATGGTGATGATGGTGATGGCGATGATGGTGATGGTGGTGGTAGTGATGGTGGTGGTGGTGGTGGTGGTGATGGTGGTGGTGGTGATGGTGATGATGGTGGTGATGGTGATGAAGGTGATGATGGTGATGATAATGATAATGATGGTGTGATGATGATGGTGATGGTGATGATGGTGATGGTGTGGTAATGATGGTGATGATGGTGTGATGATGATGGTGGTGATGGTGATGGTGGTGGTGGTGATGGTGATGATGGTGGTGATGGTGATGAAGGTGATGATGGTGATGATGATAATGATGGTGTGATAATGATGATGATGATGATGATAGCTATCATTTATTGTCTTCTCTATGTCATACATACCTACATTCATTTATTCATCATCAAATAATAATAACCAACTCTTGCATAGTGTTTCCTCTAAGTTCAGCACTGTTTTAAGCACCATTCCTGTGTTAACTCAATGCTCACACAGCCCTGTGAGGTGGGTTTTACATTTCACACATGGGGCAGCTGAGGCACAGAGAAGTGACGTTGCTCCGGTTACTCAGACAGTAAGTGAGGGAGTCAGGATTTCACCTGGAGTCATCGGCGGTGGTGAGCAGGTGCAGATGGGGTTCTTACGTGGTGAAGCAGGCAGTGCCCAGGGCAGCGCAGGAATGCACACAGGTGAATGGAAATAACATCAGGAAACAGTCCTTAAGGAAGTGACCTGAGAGCTAGAGAACGTGCAGGGGTTAACCAGGAAGCACGTGTGTGTCCTGAACATGTGTGTATGTGTCTGTGTGTGTCTCTCTCTGTGTGGAGTGTATCTGTGAGTCTTTCTGTATGTGCATGTGCATGTGTTTCTGTGTGCTGTGTACACATGTGTGTGTTTGGTGGAGGAGAAGCTGGGAGGGTCTATGTTTAAGCAGGGTGTGGGCAGTAGAAGCAGCATATAAAAAATAACTGAGCAGTGAAGACAACAAACTGTATCTTTGAGTAACTGGATAAAAATTATTGAAGACCAGCATGCTGGCACAGGCTTGGGGGATGAGGAAGGTCACAAGGACCCAACGGCACAGCTTTGCAACCCAATAAGGATAATCATTTTCTCTACACCCTCACCCACCCTGTGAGTTAAGTAGCATTATCTTCATATGACAGATGAGGAAACTGAGGCTCAGAGAGATTAAATAACTTGTCCAAGGCCACATGGCTGCAGGTGACTGAGCCCGAACATAAGCCCAGGTCTGCCAGTCTCCAGAGCTCCCCTCTCCTCCTATCCCATTGAGCGTGGCCACACCCACCAAGAACCTCTGTGTCCTGGGCTCTTCAAGGAAGATCTGAACCAGGTTGGCCAAGAAGCTATGATTCCAGAGCACTGTCTGTGACCTGGGCACTTGGGTTGGTACAGAAAAGTTACTCCCACAGAGAGCTGCCTCATAAAGCACTCGTGGGTGAAGCACACAGATGTGCTGGCGTTGCAGACATCTTCTATTGATGGACAAGAATCTACTTGGCGTGACTTTCCAGAAATACAAAACCAGTGCCTGTGCAACTTCCCTGTAAGACCCCCTTCCCACCTCTCAGATGGGGCCAGGCACAGCTGGGTGTGAATTCAAGGTCCCTCTCTTACCAGCTGCCCGAGCTTGGGTAAGTCATGAAAACTCTCTGACCCTCCATGGCGTCATCTCTGAAAGGGCAGAGCAGCAGCCCTTTTAGATGCATCCCCTGCAGGGATGCTGTGGGCTTTAAACAAAATAACTGTCTGCAGGGTCGGGCATGGTGCTGGGCCCACGGCAGGTGACAACCACGGCAGAAGCTATTGGTTTTGGTGCCATTGTGGTGAACCTACAGGAGGCCTCAGACGCTTGGACAGAGAACCCTGAGCCCAAGGACCTTTGTGTGGTGAGTGGAGCGCAGATCAATCACACACCCTCACGATGCACAGGGACAGAGATCCGCCGCAGTGGGCGCTTCCGCTTTTGAGATGCAGAAGCCAATGACAGGTATGAAAACCAATTTGCAGCCTCCCCGATGGCTCTGGAACACAGAGCCTTAGCTTCAAACGGTATTCATGAACACTACATCGACCCCGTGGCTCACTTCAGGGCTGGAGAAATGGGCTTACATCCTGGCTGTCCCCCTTAGTAGCAGCTATATATGCCTGATACTCGAATAAATGATGCAATTGCTTTGAGACTGTCTCTTTGTTTGCAGAATGGGCCTTGAAGCTGTTCGAGTGTGTGAGTCTTAGAGAAGATGACCAGGTTCCACATCACCTGTCTCACAGTTGGCGCCATGCATATTCATTGAGCCTTTACCCCTCCCAGCATTGCTCAGAGGTCACCAGGATCTGTTCATTCTGCCTAATGGCATTTAACGGCACACCCTGCGGTGTTCTTCTGGCCTGGCGAAGCTGCCCTTGGTTCCACCAAGAATCTTCACGTTGGTCAGAATGAAAGCAGAGGCCATGATTTCGGCCCTGGTGGTGGCGGTGGTGGTGGTGGTGGGGAGGGATGCAGGAGGGATGGGGAAGGGATGGGGGGGTGGAGGAGACAGGTGCACAGAGGAGCAGCGTTCTGCTCATTCATCAGCATGAGCCCATGGCTGACATGAGGAATGGTGCCCCCGGTGCACAGACACACAGAGAAGAGGAAAGGTGGGGAAGCTGGAGCCCATTCATCACCCGGGCCTGCCAGCCCCTCCTCTGTGCCTCTGCAGGGGAAAGGAGGCCGGGCGGGCTGCTTCCGGAGAGGCGGATGCTCACGGGGAGGCCACACAGCAGCTGTGCCCCTGCCTTTACTCACAGGGGAGTGATCGTTCCGCCAGCTTGCATCTGCGGTGGGACTCTGCCGGCCCCCTTGTCCTGCGGCCCCGCCTCCTCCCAGCCCCCAAGCACGGGAGGCCTCAGCCATTTGGGTGACTCTTCCAGAGGCCCCTCCTCGGGGTGCCACCCAGCCTCTCAGCTCATCCATCTCCTTCATGTCCCCTTCCCCTTCAAACCGCTAGAGCACGGAACAGCTGGTCTGCTCAGAAGATAAAAGAAATGAGAAAACACTCTGCAAACTGCAGAGCGATGCGCACGTCCGGCTTGTTCCGCTGCTCCTGTGACATGGCAGCACGGGGTGTGTCGGCAGACCGGACAGTACACACAGGCAGGGATGAGGCGGCCCGCTCTGCTCCAGCACGGCTGAGATGCCCGCACAGAGGAAAGGGTATTTCCGCAGCCATCCTGGGCTCTCCTTCCTGCCTTACCCCCTACTCCACCCCCAGCCCCAGAGTTCTCTTCTTGCTGTCTCACTGCGTAAGTCCAACTGCTTCCGTTCGGGCTGGGTGCCCTTAGGTAGCTGCTCAAGCTACTCCCCTTGGGGGCTAGTGCTCTCTTGTGCAGGGTTTCTTTGGATTATATATTTTTAAAAATTCCACCAGAGTGTTCCGTAAGGCATGGAGGATGTCCACTGAACCACATGGCTATTAGGAATGCATGTGAGGGCCCTGGCCAGTTGGCTCCATGGTAGAGCATTGGCCCACTGTGTGGATGTCCTGGATTCAATTGCTAGACAGGGCACACAGGAGAAGCGCCCATCTGCTTCTTCACCTCTCCCCCTCTCACTTCTTTCTTTCTCTATCTTTCTCTCTTCCCCACCTGCAGCCATGGCTCGATTGGAGCGATTTGGCCCTGGGTGCTGAAGATGGCTCCATGGCCTCCACCTCAGGCATTAAGAAGAGCTCGGTTGCTGAGCAACAGAGCAATGGCCCAGATGGGCAGAGCATCACCCTCTAGTGGGCTTGTCAGATGGATCCCAGTCAGGGCACATGCGGGAGTCTGTCTCTGTTTTCCCCCACCTCTCACTGAATAAAAGGAAAAATAAAAGGAATGCATGTGACTACAAATATTGGAAAACCACCAACAAGGGCTTAAACAAATCAGGGTCTGTGTTTCTCACATAACAAGGAGTTCAGCGCTGGCTCAACTGCCCAAGGCTTCTGTCTCTGCTGTCTACCGTCCCCACCATCTTGGTGACTCACGGCCCCAGAGTGACTGCTGCAGCCCCACATCTGACACCTGCATTGAAGGGTAACAGGATGAAATGGGGGGGGGGAACTGTTGGTACCAGAATCTTCTGTTTCTTTTCATTCAGAAATTAAAATGTGTTCTGGTATCATCCCCTTCCGAAGGCATCTTCTTAGGTCTCCCTGGTCTGAATAGTGTCACATGACTTCCTCTAGGTGGAGCAGAGGATGGGGGTGCATGGGAAGAGGGTCGGGGGTGGCCACGGGCCCTGGGCGAGCAGACCTACAGTGTCTGCCCATAACCCGGAGGCCTGTGTCAGGGGAATAAAATCTAAGATCTCTAAAAGTTCCTGTTATCCCAGGATCACCTGGACAGCATGAAATTCTCATTCACTTTCAAAGTCATGGGCTGGCTTTGCAAACACTATGTAAATATTAACATAGGTAATACTCAGTCATATTCCAATTACTCTCCTCAACGTCGGATTTAATTTTCCCTCAATCCTTACTGTCTCTCCCCATGCACATCACACACAAAAAGGTCAAGATCCATTAGCACAGTTCATATACATATGCGCAGCCAAGATTATGATCGTAACCACAGGTCCATGAATTTGAAGACTAAAAATCAAGACAAAGATAAAGAAAATTCAAGCGATGAGTGCTCTTTGTCAAGAATATCAGGTGGATTCTGGGCTTACACACCAGGGATTTGGTTACCCAGGAATGTCAGTCTAGGGCTCTGGTCGATCCATAAAGTAGGATTAAAATTCTGTCCTGGAAGCTTCCCTGCTCTTGAGAGCTAACTTATCCATAATTCCAAGATGGCGCATCTGGGTCCTTCAGGGCTACCTGAGCGCCGCAGAGAGCCGTCAGCAGTGATTATTTATCGAGTGCGATTGCGCTAAGTGTTCTACGTGAGCTATCGGATGTCACCCTTGCCGTGTCCTGGAGAATATCCCCTTCTACAGGTGTGACTAGTGAGAGCTGGGATGACGGGTGTGCCCTTTATCCCCTGTGCTTTTAGTGCCACGCACGCGGTGCTTTGCTGGACGGAACAGAAGCAGGGTGGGAGCTGAGCAGAGTGGAAAAGCAGGAATTAATGTGGGCTTGGGAGACCTGTGTCCAAGTCTGAGAATGAAGCCTTTGTGTGAAGGTTTGTGGGAATACACACACACACACACACACACACACACACACACACACACACACAGGCTACCGTCTCAAGGTCCCAGGGTGTCACATCCACACTGCCTTCTTATTAAGAAGCAGCCTTTGTCCCTGAGACATTGTTGCAGCCTGAGTTGTGTTTGCCCCTGTGCTAGTCAGGGAGCTCTAGAACGAGCAGGTCCTCTCTGGCGATCTGTGAGGGAAGAGGTCTACGATCAGGCATGGGCTCAGGCACGGATGAAGACTGGGAAGAGCCGTGACCTGCTGTCTGTGGGCTGCAGTCCCGGGAGGGCGGGAGATGTGATGGAATCTGAGTCTGGAAGCCTCGGGGCCAGGAGCACGGAGGGCAGAAGACAGATGTTGCACTTTGATAGGCAGGAAGAGCCAAGTTCTTCTTCCTTCTGCCTTTTTGTTCTATTTTGACCCTCGATGGACTGGATGATGCCTACTCACACTGGGGAGGGCAAACTGACTTCCTGAATCCATTGATTCACATATGAACTTCACCCAGAAATACTCTCACCGGATGCATGGTTTCAATTCTCTTGAATATATTGCTAGGAGTGAAATTCCTGGGCCACATGGTAGCTCTACGTTCAACCTTTTAAAAAATGGCCAGACTGTTTCCCCCTCTCACCAGCCGCGTAGGAGGGTTCCAATCTCTCCACATCCTCAACAGCACGTGTTATTATGACTTTTTTACCACAGCCGACTAAGTACGTGTGGACTGGCATCTCCTTGTGGTGTTCAGTTCGCGTTTTCTGCATAGCTGATGATGTTGAGCATCTCTTCATATGTTTATTCACCCTGCGTTTATTTTCTCTGGAGAAATGTCTGCTCAGATCCTGTGCCCATTTTTTAACGGAGTGGAGTGATTTCCTCTTGAAGTCAGAAGGCTGCTATCAACAGCCTCTTTAAGAGAAACCCCAGGAAAACGAGGCTTTTCCTCTTAGAGTAAAGGGCACGTGCCTTTCGTGATAGGCAAGAGTTTGGCCTCAAAACATTAATTTAAAACCTGGGGACTTGACAAAAATGCCTTGATAGAGTCTGCAACTCCAGAAGGGAAGGTTCAGACGTCGGGGAATTGTTTTGTCTGAAAAACAGCAGCCCAGTTAATAGTCTGTGAGAGCTGAAAATAAATTTTTTTTCAGAAACACCAAGTTCTGGGTAATATTGGTAATTGTGGTCTGCTCCCTAAGTCCCCCTTGACGCCACGACCCTTTCCATTGTATCAGTCACCCTAGAGAATAAATAAACCTCGCGTCTGACCTCATTCCCCAGCAAGGGCAGATGGAAATTCTCCGGGGAAATTACAGACACAGCTCTCCACTTCTCCCAAGGTGATCCTCTCCAATCCTTCCCTCCCCCCCCCCCCTCCAGGGCTCCACTTCTGACATTAGCATCTATTATCTTCCTGGCTGGATTCTTCCCTAAAGGGCACAAGGCATCCCTAGGTGGCTGCCAGTATCAAGGAAAAGGCAACACTATGAAGGAAGCATGAGCCCCTGGCAAAGGCAGGAAGGAAACCTGGCGGACAGATGTGGGGGTTGGTGCCAAGCCGCCCCGACTTCTGCAGTGGGACAAGTCTCAGGAGCTGGAGGTTTCGCACCACACGGAGCTCCCGTTTCCTTAGTGAGACCATCTCCATGCACACGGGAATGCTCAGAGCCCGGGAGCCTCTGTGTCTTTGCTGAGAGGGAGGGGCGTCGGTGTCTTGGAAGGAATTAGAGCATCCTTTAATGAGGACCATTGGCCTGGATCCCCAGAACAATAGAGATACTTAGTAATAGCCTTGCAAAGCAAGATGCTTAAATACACTCAGGCACAAAGGGTGGCAGAGGTAGACTGTGGCTTCTGTATTCTCAGGAATAAGGTTTCCTTCCATAATAATGAATACGGAATAAAGCATCGTTTAGGTATGCGGTTGATATGCGAGGACTTCCTGCCGTCAGACACCTGTTTCAGGCTGGAGTTGTATTTACTGGGGCCAGTTTTCAAGTCTGAATCAATGTGAGCCGTTCCCTGGGTGGTATTCCAAGCGAGCGCCGTTCATCCCATTCCGTAGACTGCGAGTAGTTCGGCCGTGTGTCCTGTCCACCGCTTGAATTAGGTCCGCAGCGTGGTGTGAGCCCCTTGTCTGAGCAAGAAGCAGCCACAGAATGGAGTACGAAGGTGAAGGTGTCAAACAAAATTTCCTTTAAGGTACCAGAAACTTCTTTCAGACAAAAATATTCATTGGAAATTCACCACAGACAAGAGATAAAAGAATTTAGCTGACCCCAGTGGATTACTTAAACTGGATTGTTTATGTGTATGTGTGTGTGTGTGGGGGGGGGGGGGAATTGGGGACTGAGGTGTTGGAATGAAGGTTACCAGCAATTCCTGGTCTGTCCAAGACTTTTCTAACAGGTCCCCGGAACCCCTTCAGTCCTGGGCAAATTGGGACAGTCAGCCATCCTTGTAGGAACTCTGCTCACTGGCTTTTCCGTGGGAGCCTCGTTCCAGTGAGTGGCATGAGGGTAGGAACCAGGGTCTCTGCTATCCACTGCTTTATTCCTTGAGCCAAGCTTTGTGCTTTGCTTACGGAAGGCACTTAATAAATATTGCCTCGATTGAAATGACATAAGACTTCAGAACCTACTTTAAACACCATTTGTCATACAAAGAAATGCCAGGAAGAAAAGGGGGGAAGGTGAGGTACATCTAGCAGGCTTCTAGAATGTTCCAGGCCCTGGGCCAGATGCTTCATATGCATTACCTCAGGAAACCCATGAGCTAGAATTCAGACATAAGAAAATGAGTTGGCGTGAGAGCGGGGACCATAACGCAGAGGTGTCTGTTCTAGCCCCCTTGAGCCTGCCACTCTACCCTGTGTGTCTCAAGGGGGCCCCCCAAAATCCCCACCTTCCCTGCTACCTTCCACACACGCCTCGGGTTACCCTCCTCTCAACGGGCTGACTTGGCTCTGATTCCCTGTCGCCTGCCGGGACTACTGGTCAGGACACTGTTCAGTGACACGTGCCCTTGCTGCCCACCCACCATCCACTCTGGGGCTTGGAGACGCCCAATCACTTCTGGCTCCGGATGAGACCTGCTTCAGAACAAAATCCCAGGGTCCAAATCCACAGCTGGGGACCAGGCTCCGCAGCCCCCAACAAAAGCGTGCAGTTCCGGGGGATGGATGCCTGGTACGGTTCAAGTTGGGAAGGCAGGAGAGAGGACTCAGCCTCATGCTGCACGCGGGGCCATGCTCAGTGACTCGGGGACATAGCTGTCCCCTGGGTCCTGGGTCGTGTCGGGCGATGGCTGTCCTGGGATTTCCACTCTGCTAGACGGCCCCGAAGTTCCTTCCATGCCAGTCCAACCGACTCGATCTATGTGTGCAGTCGTCCCCACGGCTACGGCTACGGCTGCTGCAGGACAGTGTGCATCCCAGTGGCCTCTGCCCCTCAGGTTTGGTGGAGAAACAGGGCTGGGGATTTGCAGACTTGGGGACAAACACAGCTCATTCAAGAAACCCAACCGGAGTGGCTCGTAGCCTTTCGTTTTGACCACAGCCAGATCAAAGGAGGCCAAGTGAAATCCGTGGCCTCCATGTGGTGTTGTGCCAGCTCAGAACGATCAGAAATCATTTCAGAAATATCCAGTGAAATGGGTTTGTCTGATGCCTGTGGACAACTGTCCAGTGCTCTCAGTTGAAGTGGGATCCTGGAGGTTTAGAGCACGGGCCCCACAGGCCTGCTGGGTTTGAATCCTGCCGGTGTGACCATCAGACAGGTTTCTTAACCTTCAGGCCTCAGTTTTAACCTCTGTAAAATGGGGATAATAATTAATACCTACCCACTATGGTTGTCATGAGGCATAAATGAGACAAAGCAGGTAGCAGACCTGCCATGTATGCAGGTAGTCACTCAGTAAAGATGGAATATTGTCATTTTACCCAGTGAATGTCTATATGTGACACTATGTGTTTTCTAGGGCTGCTATACGAGTGGCTTAAACAGCCGAGACGGATCTCACAGTCCTGGAGGCGACAAGTCCAAGGCCAAGACGTCAGCTGGTCAGTTTCCCCTGAGGACTGTGATAACGCATCTGTTCCAGCCTCTCTCACAACTTCCGGTGGCTTCCCGGCGATCCTTGCTGTTCCTTGACCTGTAGGAGCATCACAGTCACACGGATGCATGTGTCTGTGTCCAAGTTTCCCCCTTTTTGTAAGAATAGCAGGCATATTGGATGAGGTTGTAACTCACTCCAGTCTGACCTTATCTTAACTTTAATTATATCTGCAACAACCCTGTTTCCAAATAAGGTCACATCCCGAGGTGCCGGGGGTTAGGGAATGCCTATATGAGTTTTTAGGAGATACAGTCTAACCCAGAACAGTTATCCACCTTCTAGACTTGTGCGCTTTTTGCCTGTACTGCCCCCACCTGGTAGACCAGCAAAGACCTCCTGCTCCGCTTGCCAGCCTCCATCCCACGCCCTTGTTTCCTGCTGGTTTAGGGACTTCATCTTCCTCCCTCCCTGCCCATCTGAGTCCGGGACACCGCCTCGCACAATATAGACCCTCCGTAAATATTTATTGAGTGAACAGATGTGCCATTTAATTTAATCCTCAAACAACTCTAGGAGATAAGCATCATTATCTTGTTTTATGATTAAAAAAATTTTTTTTGTTTATGCCCGAAGCTATTGTCTTTGGATCAAGGTACCATCCATATAACTGCTGGTTTTCTAGACCATTCCAGACCCCTGCCAGTACCGGACTAACCAGATGTGTCTGCCTCATAGGCTCCAAGGCCCCTCCATGAACCTCTGAGTGTGACTCTCCTAGTGTCCCTGTGCTTCTGCTGCTTTCCTGTGATTCCAAGAAGACTGGTTTCATTTGGGAACACTCCCCTAAAGATTACAACTAGGATGGTGGAGAGGGCAGGAACCTCTTTTCTTTTTTTTTAAATTTTTTTAATTCATTTTAGAGAGGAGAGAGAAAGGGAGAGAGAGAGAGAGAGAGAGACAGAGAGGAGAGAGAGAGATAGAGAGAGAAGGGGGGACGAGCTGGAAGCATCAACTTCCATATGTGCCTTGACCAGGCAAGCCCAGGGTTTCAAACTGGTGACCTCAGCATTTCCAGGTCGATGCTTTATCCACTGCGCCACCACAGGTCAGGCCCTCTTTTCTTTTGACTTCGTGTTTTCCTCTGGAGGAACAGTAGTTTAGAAACACCCCTAGCCTCTCTCCATCCCTAATTCGGTATCTTCGCTGATTGGTGAGCTGGGATGAAGGACTGGGCGTGCCTGGCATAGCCCCTCCCTCCTCCCTCTTCCTCCCCTTAGCTCCCTGGTCTGCCTGCTAAGAAAGAGCTCACAGTCTGTCTGCCCCCTGCCAGGCAATGGGGGTTCTTGACTGGAAGGTGGGGGAGGGGATATAAGATTGCTTGAGTATTTAGATGACCTTGGATACATTTAAACAAATAACGTGTCAACATTTATAATATACTAGATGTTACATCCTTTAAAATTCCCTAAACCTACGATAGATACAGATTATATGGTCGCTTTAAGAATCTGTGGGAAGATGCAGTGTTGCAGACACTCTGTGCCCTCTGACTGGTGCACTGTGCAGTCACCAGGGACACCCAGGAACCAGTCCCGCCCCCAAAATGAAGCTGGACCGGATCAGGTCTCTAGTCTCTAGGTCTAACTAGCACAAGGAGATGAACAACCCAGGAGAAGAGAAAAAGTGTTAACTGACACCATGTGTGGATTCAAAAACACCCAGAATGTGGGAACAGGATAAGGGTAAACCACCTAAGTTCTTCAAGAAATCAGCAGCCCACATGAAATAAATAAAGAGAGAAAGGAACACCTTAGATGTAAAACAAAAAATCTGGAGACAAATCAGTTCAATGCCACCTGTGGGGTTTGCATCTGATTCCAATAAATCAACAGCTGAAAAAAAATTATGAGACGATGTAGGAAACTTGAACACTGATTAATTAGTCAGATTAAGGAACTGTTCATTTTGAAGCGTGGCAAAGTTCTGTAGCATCATTAGAGAAAAGAATCCTTGTCATTTGGACGTACACACTGAAAAAAATTTTAAGTTAGAATTATATAATGCCTAGGAGTTACTCCAAAATAACTTGGAGGGGGCAACAGTTGTAAGTTGAAACGAAATAAAATCGGCCGTGAGTTGACAACAATTGCATCCTTGCCGACACTTGCTATTGTCGATCTTTTTGATTAGAGCTATCCTAGTGAGTATTCAGTGGCAGTTTCATTGTGGTCTATTTTCCCCACAGACCTTTTTCTTTTCACTTACATCTGGTATTCGATATTATTTTATATAAACTGTGTGGCATAGTGGTTAGACCAGGGGTCCCCAAACTTTTTACACAGGGGGCCAGTTCACTGTCCCTCAGATCGTTGGAGGGCCAGACTATAAAAAAACTATGAACAAATCCCTATGCACACTGCACACATCTTATTTTAAAGTAAAAACACAAAACGGGAACAAATACAATATTTAAAATAAAGAACAAGTAAATTTAAATCAACAAACTGGCCAGTATTTCAATGGGAACTATGCTCCTCTCACTGACCACCAATGAAAGTGGTGCCCCTTCTGGGAGTGTGGCAGGGGCCAGATAAATGGCCTCAGGGGGCCACATGCGGCCTGCGGGCTGTAGTTTGGGGACCCCTGGGTTAGACAGTTATGTAATTCCAAAAGTGATACCCCCTGACAATTCTAGTACCCACCTGGCACCACACACAGTCATTACAACATTACTGACGATATTCCCTATGCTGTGCTTTCCATCCCATAACTATTTTGTGACTACCGGTTTGCACTTCTTTCTCTTATCACCTTTTTTACCCAGCTTACGAGCCCTGCTCCCATCCGGCAACCATCCGTTTGTTCTCTGTATCTCTGCATCTATTTCTGTTCTGTTTGTTTATTTTGTTCTGTGGATTCCACATACAAGTGAAATCATATGGCATTTGTCTTTGTCTGACTTATATCACTTAGCATAGTATCCTCTGGGTCCATTCATGTTGTCACAAATGGAAAGATTTCACTCTTTTTATGGCTGACTAATATTCCATTGTATATATGTACCACCTCTTCTTTGCTCACTCGTCTATCGATGGGCGCTTGTTATCTGCATTCCCCTGCCGGTATTTCTTGTCACTCCAGCACATGAAGGAGGGCACAGGGAGCCCCCGCCAGGAGCAGCGGGAGGTTGATGGGGGGGGCTTTGGCCCCTCTAAGTCCTTCTCCATTTTGTGTAAGGACATTTAATTGAAAAGATCTCATTTGCCTCTAGAAACCTAGCTACGAGGTAGTCCAGGATTTTGTTGTATTTTGTTTTTGATTTCCATATTCTCTACATAGAAGGATGACTGAACTGCCGTTCAGAGAACCAAACCTAAAGATCCACCATGGACCCCGAGAAGACTGTTTATTCCTGTTTACAAATATTTCCATTTTCCATGTTCACTCTGCCATGAAAAACAATCCAGGAAGCCCTTCCCTGGAGACATGCTTTTGCACAGGTGCATCAGTTAAATATTCAAGAATGTTCATGGTGGCATGTGCTCAAAATAGCAACACCTCAGCACAAACCCAACTGCCTACTGGCTCTGAAATGTTTAAATAAATTGTCATGTATTCAACTCTGACACTCCATCGCTGTCAGGTGAAAGGCCCTATAAATACACGTGTGAATATGTATGAACTTCAGAAATATAATACAGGGGGAAATACCAATGAGCAAACGAATATATTGAGTCAAAGGTCAAAATCAGGTAAAATTAAAGTGTTGATTACTTAGGGGCGTGCACGCGCACGCGCAAACACACACACACACACACACACACACACACACACACACACACACACACACACACACACACACACGGTACCGACCACAGAGCTGAGGTCGTCAGTGTGTGTCAGAATCACCTGGAGGAATTTTATAACCTGGATTCCTGGAGCTCACCTGGAGTTTCCCATTCCATGGGTCTGGGGTCTGGGAGTGGGGCCTGAGACCCTGTATTTCTAGCACATTTCTAGATGATCTTTATACTGCCGGTTGAGGGATTATACTTTGCAAACCACTACTTTAGAGAAAGGTATGGGAATGATATATACCAAATACCAGGTTGCGGCCGCGCAGGCGTGGGAGGAAGGTGTGGTCAGCAGGTGGTAGGGGAGATGTCAAAGATATGGGCGGTGACCTGTTTACTAAACGGGTGGTGGGTGCCTGGTTATTTGGCACGAGTGATCTTTTAAAAATTATTCCTTAAAACACACGTATGCATTATAGTCATATTTTTGTAAATATAATCTATTTTATAATTTAAAAATGTAAACACTTCAAAAACAAGGAGAGAAGATAAAGGTCTCATGCAACCATTCTATTCAATGCTGACTTTCCTGTGTTGAGTCATACTCTTGAGTTAGAAATGAGTCATGGACAACTGGGTTAATCTTAAAAAATATTAAAGACAGAACCAAAAAAAAAAAAAGAAAAGAAAAGAAAAAAAAAAGGAACATGCACTGAGTCCCACCCAGATACCAGAACTCCCCACTGAAGATGGTGCTGCAGTGTGTGTGGTATCAGCCTGTTTTGCACATGAGAAGAACAAAGGACAAAGTGAGCAGTAACTTGTTCTCACATCATTCCACATAGGGGCTGGAACTCAAACTCAGGCTGGGTGGCTGAGAGCCCCCTTCTCCGCGACCACACCTGTGGTTCACAAAGTCTTAGCCACAGACCGCCTGCCTCAAAACTGCTCCAAGTGTTTGACGAATCAGACTCTCCAGGCTCGAGTCTGCCTATCATAGTCGGCTTTGTGCGGGTGGGCCTTGGAATCTGCTTTGGATCAAGCTCCTTGGGGATGCTCATGTATAAATGAAGCCAGAATCGGGCCCAGTGCTTTGCCGGATCGTGATGGATGACAGAACTCATCGGATCATTGGCCAGCCTCATTCTGCCTGTTCTTGAGAGGTGGACATGTGTATTGTAAAGAATGTGTCCACACGAAGGCAGGGGAGAGTCGGGGTGGAAAGGGGCGTGACTGGTCACATATACTCAACAAGAGAAGCCAGGAAGACTAGAGATGTAAACGAGTAAGACAGTGATTACATCAGCAAAGGAGCTTTCTGACTTTGTACAAGACAGTGTTCCTACTTAAGAGTCATAATCATTGGAGATGTGCACATTTCCATGATGCTAATCCCGAGGCAATGATTATAGCTCACAACCGGCATCCTCCTTAATATTCAAAAACGTCAGAATCATATTAGGGGCTGCAGCCCTTTGTCCCTCGCACAGGCTACCTTGGAAAGGAATACATAAACAGCAGAAGCAGACCTCCAGGCCTCCCAGATGGGAGAACCTCATTTCACAGCAGCAGGAGTTGGCTCCTGATATGACTACAGAATGAGGGTTGCATCATTTGCATATTTCGAATCTGTTACTTTTATCCAAATGCTTTTCACTTGGAAGATCTTTTTCACCAATGGCCTGAGAGAATAATAAAAATAGTTTCCCCAGCTTTCAGAATTGGAGAAAAATCTTGCTTCTAAGGATAATGTTGGTCAAGATCAAGAAGAAGACAGGAACAGGACATAACTATCAAGGGCTCCCGGGGAGGAAGACGATCAGGCATCTTCCATGTGTTTTAAGGCGGCGGAGGATATTAGAATGTATTTTTCCTTTTCTGTATATTTACTAGCATTTTTTTTTCCATCCCTTAAGTCTGTGCTGAGCTTTGAATAGAAAGTGTATAATTTTTAAATTAGGCGATTGTCAAACATTTTCTTAACCTCTGATTCCCCTACCAGTAATACTGTCATGATTAATAATGAAATTCCCACAGCAGAGAAACACAAATAAGCAATTTAAAAGTTAGAGGTTCATACGCATACGCCACTCAGTGTTGGTTCGGCGGCAGTTTTAGGGCCAGGATGCTGGTGCAAACCTGGAGGGCAGGCAGAACGTGATCTTCCCAACTTGGCGACTGCACGGTCCCTGTATTCCCCTCCCACCTGACAACTCCTACTTTTCTGTTTGATTCCTAGACTTCTAGATAGAATCTAAGAAGCAATGGTGATGGCCTTTCAGTAAAACCCAGTTAGGGCTAACTCAAACAAAAACAGTAACAAATTCTCAGAGGTGTTAATATGAATCTGCAATTCCCCGGTAGCATCAGAATCTCCAGATTTCATCGGATCCGTGTTTCCTTGAGCCCAATAATGTATGTATCTGGAACTTGTTCTGAAGCCTTGGATAAGTCATCTCATCTCTTTCTAAACTTCAGTCCCCCTAACTGTGAGACAAAAGAGAAATATTAGGTCTGTCCTAAGTCTCGGAGCTTGAACGTTTTTGAGTTCTATAGCATAAGTAAAGAATTCAGCATAAAGATCACTGAATAAAGTAGCATTTGATTGAATTTACAGGAATGCTGAGATAATATACCTTGCTCTTTGTAGTATGGGATCCTTGTGAAAATCATATACTAATAGGAACTCAAAACATGAGTTCCAAATATATTTCATACTGACCATGATAGTATAAATGATTGATTTGCTACATATGTGACACTGATAAAGCTGTGACCCAAATGGCCCACCGAGGATGGTATCACATTTAAATAGGGAAAAAACACACAAACAAACTCAAGACAGATTCCTAGGCATTAAGATGCCTGGAAGCTTCTGCTTACATTCTTGTACTTCTGCCATTACCATGAGGAAGACATATCCCGGCTAGTCCACTAGTCCCAGGAGGAGGTGAGAGACATCTGGAGCACAGTCACCCCACCTGGGCCCAGCCTAGATCAGTCAACAGCAGATAACCCACAGATCCATGAGAATAAATGAATGTTATTTTAAGTCACTGATGCTTACAGTGATTTGTTATACAGCAATTTTGTGTCACGAGCTAACTGATACAGGAACTTAGCAATGTGATTAATAAGCTCTTGTTCAATTCAACAGAATCTTCATTTGCTACATGTCACCAAAGAATTCTGCAACTTATTATCTCATTTATTCTTTAGAATGACAGTTAACTGTGTATTATCATGGCTACTTCACAAATGAAAATGCTGAGGTTTACTTTATGCTGTGGACATAATTTGGGATATTGGTCGCCCCAGACTTTGGGATGTCAGCCCCACACATGAGAATCCCCTTGCCTTAGTACTTGTGAATGGGCTGACCTGGGAAACCCCTTCCGTATTACACAGTCCTGCTCTGTTGCCTACGGCTGAGACCCAGCTGATTGGACCAGCAATTGGCACCTGATTCAAGATCAATCAATCAGGGCTGGCCAATAACCAATCAGATTTTCTCTTGAGAATCTGAATGAAGACTTAGGCAGTAAAACTATTTTGTGACAAAAGGTCATATGAACTTGGAATTAATTGCCTTTCAGGATCATTTGAAAATAGAGTTAAAGATGAGAAGGAAAGAGAGTGTGTGATAAAGAGGAGATGACAGCCATGTTGTCCGTCCTGAGAAATGAAAGAGGATGGCTGGATTTCAGTTCCTGAGTTGGGAGATTACACCTTGCAACTCCTCAGTAAACATGCCTTTCACTTGCACTGGCTTGAGTGGGTTTCAGTGCCCTGCATTCAAAGGAGCTTTACTCACAGAGAGTGATTAGGAGCCTTGTTCACAGGCTCAAAGCCCATAAGTGGCTATTATGGGTTGAATTATGTCCCCTGTCGCAATTCATATGTTGAAACCCAACCTTCCAATCCCACAGAATGTGACTATGTTGGAGATGGGGTCTTTAAAGAAGCCAGTAGGAGCTCCTAGAAGGAAACATAGGTGACGAACTCTTTGACATCTCTCTTTGCTGTATCTTTTTGGATCTGTCTCCTCAGGCAAGTGCCAAAAAGGGAAACATGAACAAATGGGACTAGAGCAGACTAAAAATTTTTATACAATGAAGAAAACCATCAACAAAATGAAAAAAAAAAAAAAAACTTACCAACTTGGAAGAGATATTTGCAAATGACATATCTGACAAGAGATTAATATTTATATTATATAAGGAATTCATACATCTTAACATGAAAAACCCAAACAACCAAATTATAAAACAGGCAGAGGACCTGAACAGACATTTCTTCCAAGAAGATGTACAGATGGCCAACCGACATGTGAAAAGATGTTCAATGTCACTAATCATCAGAGAAATGTAAATTAAAGCCACAATGAGATAGCACCTCACACCTGTCATAATGGCGCTCATCAATAAATAAATCACAAAAAACAAGTGTTGCTGAGGGTGTGGAGAAAAGGGAACCCTCGTGCAGGGTTGGTGCAGACTGGTGCTGTCACTGTGGAAAACAGTATGGAGACTCCTCAAAAAACTAAAAATAGAGCTGCCATATGATCCAGCGATCCCACTTCTGGATATTTATCTGAAGAAAACAAAAATGCTAATTTGAAAATATATATGCACCCTATGTTCATTGCAGCATTACTAGTAATAGCCAAGATAGGAAGCAACCTAGGTGTCCAGTGATAGACAAATAAATAAAGAAGATGTGATACACACACACACACACACACATACACACACATGCACATATGTATATGCACACATACATACAATGAAATATTATTCAGCAATAAAATGAATGAAATCTTGCCTTTTGTGACAACAAGACAAACCTAGAGGGCATTATGCTGAGTGAAATAAGTCAGAAGAGAAAGACAAATACCATATGACTTTACTTATATGTGGAATCTAAAAACAAAACAAGGCAGAGATAGATCCATAGATATAGAGAACAAGCTGATGGTCGCCAAAGGCAAGGAGGGTGGGGGTTGGGAATCTTTTTAAAAAAGATTTCATTAGGGTGGACTCTAGTCCATTAGGACTGGTGTCCTAATAAAGAGAGCTTAGGACACAGACACACACGGAGGGAAGACCACGTGAGGATGCAGGGAGAAGACGGCCATCTACAAGGCAAGGAGAGAGAACTCAGCAGAAACCAACCCTCCAACCCCGTGATCTCAGATTTCCAGCCTCCGGAAGCAGAGCCTCCCAGTGCGCGGTCCTTTGCTACAGCAACCTGAGCGGACAAGGACAGTGGCAGACGCTTTCTTGCTGCCCGTGGGGATTCTTCCCTCCTCAGGCTCTGTACCCCGCTTCTCGGCACACCGTGTCATTACCAGGCACTATGCAAATGAGCATGGGAAGGGAAAATATCAAAAGTAGAGCAAGGCAACACATTGAAAGGAAGATGCGAGTGTATCAGTGCCTTGTCAGGTCCTGAAGAAAAACAAATAAACAAGGAGATTGAAAGAGAAGGAAAAAGAACCCTGTGGAGAATTAGTGAGTTCATAAGCTCACTGAAAGCACAGTTAATGAACTATGAATTTCATCACTGACCCTCTGCATTCAATTGATTAGTGTGGACACATGCTACTCAGCACAAGCCACACTTGTCTGGTAGGACAGAACTCCTCAGTGATGAGGTAAAAGAGTCACACTCCCTGAGAACTGAGAAGGGGCCAGGCACGTGACCTCCCTCCTATCACTCAGTCCCACAGTAATCCCATGTAGCAGGTTCTGTTACCAACCACATTCTTGTAGGGGACAGAACTGCGGCTCAGGGATGTGAAGAAGTATTTTGTCCAAGGTGCTTGAGCCAGGATTGGAAAGCAGCTCTGTGTGACACCATCGTCAATGTCAGTTGCTTTTCCCCCAACATGCATTCTTTGTTCTTTTTGGCAGTAACACATTCTCATTTTCCTTGGAGATGCCCCCTTCCTCCACCTCCCTGTGTCCCACTGCCACTGACCCAGGGCTGGGTATTCCAGAGTGGTTGATCAGGCATGCGCACATGATTCAAGCTGATCCCGTGGGAGGTGCGCCTCACCCTTTGGACAAACCAGAGAGATTTAGGAGCCATTAGCTCGCCCATCAGCTCAGCTCCCTCCTCTAAAGATCATGTGTGCGAATGCCCTGTCCTGGCCCGGCCTTAGCTCAGCCTCATGGTCTTGTCTGTTAGGTTGTTAACCTCTACCCTCTACCTGATGCCGTATGTCCTTCAGCTTCCCTGCTGTCACCTCCAACCGTTTTCCCCACAAACCCACTCTCTGTGGCTTTCACAGCTCTTCCCCGCCCTCATCACTTTCTGCCCCTGACCCAGTCCCTGTGATTTGGCCACTGTCCTCCAGTTCTAGGTTCTTGTCATTTATTCTTTTCTCTCAGCCTCAGGTGTTCCGGTTCTCTACCAGGATGTTCACCATTTCTATCAACAAATGGCACCTTTTATCTCTGTGTTTTTAGAAGTCAACTTCTTCACTGTGTCTGTTATAATGCCTCAGATAGTTTGGGCTGCTATAAAATATCACCATAGGCTGGGGGACTTACTCACATCAAAAACCTATTTCTCACACTCCTGGAAGCTCAAGTCCAAGATCATGGTGTCAGCATAGTTGGGTTATGGTGAGGGATCTCTTCCGGGTCACAGATGGCCTCCTTCTCATTGAGTCTTAACATGGTTGAAAGACGACAGGAGAGTTCTTCAAGGTCCCTTTTATAAGGGCACTAATCCCATTCATGAGGGCTCTACCCTCATGACCTAATTACCTTCCAAAGGCCCCACCTCTTAATGCTATCATATGGGTCACAGGATTTCAACATAGGAATTATTGGGGGGTGGGAAGAAACATTCAGTCCATTTCAGTGCCATTTGAAAATATTAAGATATATTCACTCTCACAAGTGGGTGGGTGGTTTGAAATCAAGTATACCTAAGCCATTCTATTAGTAGAGTTCTCAAACTTTAAAAAAAAATCATTATCATCTCTCTGAGGAGTCTTTTTAAGTATATTTTTTCCTATTTACTAACTCATCTCATGAAATTTTAATGCCATAGATACATTGCATATCTGTTTATGCATATTGTGGCCCTTAGAAAGGCCATGAAACTGTTATATCTAAGTGCCTTCTCCAAGAATGAATTTTTACCCCTTTGGGGGCAATATTGCCCCTAATGAAAATGCATGAGAGAGAGAGAACCCAGCCAAACCAAAATCTTACGCTTAGCAATACCTCTTTAATTATTCTATACTCTATAATATGCAGAGTTGGCCTCAGTAGCAAGAAGTCTGGTCATTTGTACCCAAACATATTGAAAGACATTAAAAACTTCATTTGCTTCTAGAACATTAATGACTCAGCAAGCATGAGAGACAGACTTACTGGGCTTAGGGTACTCTCCTTTGAAAAATGATGGAAGTTGCTTTTTTTAAATTAAGGTAGCAACACCATGGATAATTTAAACATTGCAGGCATTCTGCAATGCTGTGATTTGCAACACCAGTTTTAATTAATGCCTGCAACCCAGCTGTGAAAATTGGGGCCTGTAATTTGTGACTTACAGTCGCTGCTAGTGTTGATTAACCTAGCAGGTCAAATTCTGGTTTCATGGTCTTCTATATACATATCTATCATCATCCTATTAAACTTCAAGTTGAAAGCCAACAGGGGATGGAAGTAATCACCCACAGGTAATGTGTCGCCTTCGAAAACAGAGGTGAGAGCCCAGTGTAAGATTTTCTCCTTCCCTCCCCACCCCCTCTTGGGGTTAACTCCTTCCTCTCATTGTGCTATTTAATTTCTCCCTCCTTTTATACATACTGGCAGTTCCATTATGGTAGGTAGCATCGTCCTTCTCATCCCACGCAAAAAGTCCTCTGGTTTTCAAACCGTATTATACAATAACTCCTGGGGTTTTCTTCCACCTCCCTAACTTCCATCCACTCATTTGAGACTCCGAGTGGTTGCCAGGTGCTAGGTTCTATCGACAGTGGATGTTGGGATACAATGAGAAGAACATTAACAGTATAGTTAGCTCTCGCAGAGCACTATGGATTAGGAACTACACAAATCTCTTTACAAATACTAACTTCTTTTGTCTTTGCAACCCCTTCTGATGGACCAGACCTAGCTGTTGACCCCTGGATGTTTGCTACTTAGTGGAACTAGCAGCGTTTGCCTAGCCTGGTTGCAGGTAGCTGGAGGGTTCTCGTTGCCTCACACAGAGCAGGGTCTGGGTTCCTTAGATGTTGGCCGATCCGATTTAACTGGAAGCAAAATAAGCTTGAGAACCTCTCAAAGAGTGGGGCAAGGTGGGACATAATGAAGAGACATCCAAATATTTGCTTTTGGCCTTGACATGTAGCACGGTGGTTAAAAAAACAAACAAAACAGGCTCAGATGTCAGGCAAAGAGCGGTTGGCTTCCAGATTCCGTCCCTTATCAGCTGGGTGAACCGTGGGGGGAAGTTCCCTAGGCTTTTCAGAGCTTGTTTCCTCATCTGAAAAACAGGGATGACAATGTCATTCCTAACACACAGGACCATGTAGGTGGTGAGTCGATGAGAAAGGAAGAAGGACTCAATGCAGTGCGTGGCACAGGCAGTGCTGCCAACCACAGTCCATCGGTTTAGCTGTTATCAGTGTAATAATCCATCACAGTCTCCACGGCAGCCCGTGGGGAGCCTTCCTGCAACATCAGGACCCTGGGAGCTGTCAATCAGCGAGACCCTTTTTGAGCATGCTCCGTGCAAGATATAACGTAGTCATTGTGGGAAATCCAGGGGGTTCTGGCGGCTCTCTCATAGCACCTGTGCTGACCACAGCCATGGTTAGAGATGCATATACATGTTAATATCTGTCTACATGTTAGTATCTGTCTCCAGCCGTGTGGGCATGCAACCTGTATGGTCACATGGGCCCCACGTTGAGCAGGGTCCCGTGTTTGGTTTAATGTTCGATGGTTGCTATCTTGAAATTCCTCTCCTTTTTGAACAAGGGGACCCATATTTTCATTTTTCACAAGTCTCGCCTCCCCTGGCCTGTGAGCCCTGTGAGGGCAGGTTCTAAATCTCCTTTGCCCACAGGAGATGGAAGTAATCACCCACAGGTAATGTGTCACCTTCGAAAACAGAGGTGAGCTTTTCCAAACAGAGGTTGTCCCCCAGTAACTAAGTCCTGAATGAAGGGGGAGTGACGAGGCTTGTAACGCAGGCGCACTGGGACTTGGCACCCGTGCCTTGGCTCAGATGCGCCCTGGACGGGAGTAAATGAGGTGCCACAAAACACTCCATTGTTTTGGGGAATTTTTAATGTTTTTTTTTTTTTCAATGCACATTTATGAGTTCTGGTTAAAATCTTAGTCTCTATAGGGCCTCATGTTTTTGTTGTTCTTATTTTTATCTTTCGAAACGTTTCTATCTCTTAAATAGGTCTTTCTGTTTATTTGGATATAAAGTTTTATTTCAATATTAACATCCTAAAGAGGTAGCACTGGGAAAAGGGGTTCTTTCTAAAATTTCATCACTGTATTTATTGACTTATTTTATGGCCAATACCTGTGTGGTAGACTATATTGGCTGTAGACTTACTATTCATTTTTCTTATTTCCTGACTAATACAACTGCAGGTCTATTCTGATATGGCAATGTGCTCGGCTTGAAAAATTAAATGGCACGGCCTCCCTTGTGTGCAGGGGTCCTGTGACATACTTCTGTTCTATCAAACGCTCTCGCAGTCAGAAGCTTCAGTGCCACCTGCAGATAATAAGGTGACCTTGAGAATGAAAATATAAGGTCTACCGGAAAGTTCTGTCCATTTTTGGAATAAAACAAAATACAAATTTTTCTTACCATCAATAAACTTTATTAAATAATATAATTGCCATTATTATTAATGATTTCTTGCCAGCGTGAGGGCAATTTGTATATCCCATTTTTGAAGAATGTTTTATCTTTTGATGCAAAAATTTGAACCAGTGCTTGTTTGATATCTTCTTCATTTTTGAATTTTTTGCCCTTTCAAAAAATTTTGAAAGGACAAAAACAAGTGATAGTCGGAGGGTGCTTAAGTCTGGGGAATATGGTGGATGCGACAGACATGCTTCTGTAGTATTTCTTCCTTGTTGAAATTCGTAAAAATTACAGTGGCGTAAATGAACTTTATCAGTAGCCATGGGTACACTATGGCTTCACACATAAGACTAACGTGAATCAACTTTGTTTTAGTTAATTTGCTACATCAGTATGTATACATTCAGGGGTCTCAAACTCGGGCCCGCGGGCCGCATGTGGCCTGCCCACCAATTTTGTGCGGCCCGCAGACTGGCCCGCAGACTAATCCACGAAGTTTGATTAGTCTGCGGGCCGCACAAAATTGGTGGGCGGGCGGCCGCGAGTTTGAGACCCCTGCAGTAAGTGATAAAAATAGAGAGGCACACATGCGCCAAATAAACGTGCTTATGTGTTGAAACTTGTTGTGATGGAAACAGACAGAACTTTCCGGTAGACCTGTTCTGAAATCAGTTTATCAAAAAGCCCAGAGACCCGAGTCCCTGAGGGCACCTTAGAACTGCCGGCCTCTGGACTTGCCCTCTCTGCTAGTTTACGTCTGAGAAATAAACAAAATCTTTTGCATAAGCTGCTGCTCTCCTCACTCAAATGGGTAAAATACAAACACGCCATTGCACACTGAGGGCCTGGCCACAGACTCTGCCTCCTTCGTCGTTTTTAATAAACCAACGACCACATCTAGCAATCCGGGGGCCTTTATTCATGAAGCTACCCCGGAAGCGGCAGGGAAACGCCAAAGGGCTAGTTCCAGTTTCATTTTGGTCATGTCGTAAAATTAACGTAGACTATTTTAAAATAGGTGCTATCATCGCTGAGCAGTAGTGGTGGGTGATAAAACGCGTGTGAAAATATAAGAAAACGAAAACATTATTTTTAAGAAAGCCACTAAAGGAAAACGTGTCGGGTGTGTGAGAATAAAGAATAGGTTGGGGTGCCCCCTCCTCAGGAGGGGCTCTTCTCCTACGTCCTCAGAGGAGGAGAAACCCTTTAAATACAGCACGGTGCTCTCCGAGAGCCTCATCCAGTCATTCCGAAAACCGTGCTGTCAGGCTGATTTGGGCAAAGCCCTGCATCCTCGTGCGCATAGACCAAAAGGATGACTCAGACTAGGTGACAGGTGCCATGCCATCATCCCTGTGCTCTCATGGAGAGGCGCACAGGGTATTGAGACATCACCAAGCAATGAGCAGGTGACCCACCCTAAGGGACTGGAAGACTCCAAGGCTGTGACATGTGAGCTGGCTTCCAGCTTAACTTGGCATCTTGATCAGATTTTCTCATCTGAAAAATGGGGGTGGCAACTTCTACTTGAAAAAGTTGTTGTGATGAGACACACTAATTTCCGAAGGTATTCATCGCAGGTGCCACTGCTGTCCTTGAGAAGGACTCCAAGGGAACTCATGGCTCTCCACCAAGCACCCCCACCCTTTACCACACTCCCACTTGCTCATCTTTTGTGAATCGGGAAGACATGATTTGGACAGGGAGCCCCTTAGACCAAGGAGCCACAATAAAGGAATTTACAGTGGAAGGAAATGGTGTTGCTGAGAGACACCCAGGGTAGAGACATGAGTTCTGATTCTTAACCAGCAGCATTTAACAACCACCTTTTCACAGTAAGAATTATCCTCTGTTGACTCTTGCACAAGAGCTCAATAAAGTGGTTAGTTAACATTCAAAATCGACACAAAGATGTGATGAACATGATGGAACAGCATGCTCCTTACCATACCAAGAATGTGCACACGTTTGAGTGAGATGGCAAAGAAGGTAAAGAAAGACAATTGCTGATTACCTCCAGCACTAATCTGATCATTAACATCTAACAGTGGAGTGTATTCTGGGTGCTGACTCCATGAGAAGAGTTTGTAGCTCCAAGAACACAAAAATGATTATCTGTCAGAAACAATTAAGGCACCATATACTTGGTAGATTTTCTTTTCTTTTTTTTTCTTTCACAGAAACAGAGAGAGAGTCAGAGAGAGGGATAGATAGGGACAGACAGACAGGAATGGAGAGAGATGAGAAGCATCAATCATTAGTTTTTCATTGTGACACCTTAGTTGTTCATTGATTGCTTTCTCATATGTGCCTTGACTGTGGGCCTTCAGCAGACTTAGTAACCCCTTGCTCGAGCCAGCGACCTTGGGTCCAAGCTGGTGAGCTTTGCTCAAACCAGGTGAGCCCGCGCTCAAGCTGGAGACTTCGGGGTCTTGAACCTGGGTCCTTCATATCCCAGTCTGATGCTCTATCCACTGTGCCACCGCCTGGTCAGGCCTTGGTAGATTTTCTAGGTATAGCTTGGTTTATTCTTTTCATCATGATTATATATATTTTTTATATTTCTCCTTAAAGCAAAAGTGCTATCATTTTAATCTATGTCTTTAGAGTGCAATAGCAATGCCCATAATTTTGATGTAGTTGCATCTTGGCTGCCTAGTTAAGTTTAATATCACAGGCACACATAGGTAAAGACACAGCAAGTCACAATTATCCATTATATTCATCTGTCCATTCATCCACCTGCCCATCCATCCATTCTTCATCTATTCATCCATCCATCCACTCATCCACTCATCCATCCATCATCCATCCATCCACTCATCCATCCTTTCTTCCATCCATCCATATTGCTAGACATTGGGCACTGAGGAAAAAGAAGCTATTTACATCAAGTGGAGGCAGTATTCAAACTTGTCTTTTTTTTTCCAAACTTGTCATCTTTGATTTAAAAGGAGCAACACTCCAGGGAGTGTCCAATCCAGGTAAGTCCCCAACTGAAACACCTGTCAGTTATTCTCTTTGCAGAGTCATGTATGGTTAGTTACTTTCTGGTTGATTCACTAAGAGATAAAAGTAAAAGTCAAGGAAAAATGCAAATCACCACCTGCTTGGTAACTCACAAGAGAGCCTCCGCCACCGGCCAGAATCAGGAGTTCTAAGTCCTGGTCTCATTTCTGCCATGGTGTCATCTTTGATGAATTACTTAATCACTACCTACATCTGTTCCTTCCTAAGTCACAGAAGACCATAGGCACATATAAAAATAGATTTGGCGGGGGTGGAGGGATTGTAGAAAACTTCCATACTGAGGATTACAGTTCTGATTTGCTGACATGGAGTGGGGACAAAATGGTTGCCTCTCTGACCTGTTGGGGCCAAACCTGGGTCAAACAGAGCTGTAAGGAAGCCTCCTGCTGACCATGCCAAACGACCCTCATGGTCACCTGAGCGGACCTGGAGGTGCCTGCTTGAGGCCAGAGCTCTTCCCGTTTTCATCACTACTGCGTGTGTTACCATGTTGTCTGGAGCCGTGGATGCTCCCTTTTTCTCAAGTTTGCACAGTCCCCACCATACCTACTGTGGTTTTGATGGGGGTAAGGGTGGCATAATATCTTTGTGGCTTTTTATAGCCATTTTCCATTGAATGGACCTTTCACATTTGTTTAATTAAACCAATGCCTAGATCCCCAAAGTATTAGCACCTCTGAACCCACCAAACTGAGAGTTTACAAGGAGGCCAGGCAGACCCCTTTAGCCACAATGATATCAAACCTCCTCTTTTCCTTTGTGAGCCTTCCTCACTTTGAACCCCAATAGTTCAAAATGAGTGGCAGCTGGAATACTGCCTGGGCCACAATTGAACTTGGCACTATCAATGAAAAAGGAAGTACTTGCCAAGTTGAAATTATTAATGTAGATAAGACCTAGCGGAAGACACTTTTCCCTGGACCCTGTGGATGTGTTCTATTACACGGCAAAGGGACTTGGCAGGCATAACTAAGGTTATAGACTTCCATATAGGGAGATTCTCCTGTATTATCTGGGAGTGTCCCAATCTAGTTACAAGAAAAGACAGAGAACTTTGGAGTCAGAGCGATAAGGCAGAAGAGGGAGTTGGAGAGATTTGGAGCATGAAAAGGACTCACCCACTGCTCCTGGAAGACAGGATGCACAGGAAGTGGGAGAAGGAGGCAGACAGCCTCTAGGAGCAAAGACCTATCCGCTGACAACCAGCAAGGGAACAGAGACCGCAGTCCAGCTGCAAAGAACCGAAATTTAACCAACAATCCGCACAAGCCTGGGAGCAGGTCCGTGTCTAGAATTTCCAGAAAGGACAAGGCCCTGCTGATACTTTCTTAGCTTTGGTCTCTTCAAAGCAGAGGACCCAGCTGAGCCACGCTGCACCCAGACTTCTGACCTCCAGAACTGTGAGGTCATAAATGCATGTCATTTTACATACCAATAAATCCATGGTAGCTGGTAACCACAGTAATAGAAAATTAATACAGTGGGCTGGCTGTAATTAAAAATATTTAGTACCCAACGTGGCCAGAAAAAAATGGCCTACCGGTCGGAATGACCCGAAGGCCCACCCAGTGAGTCCTGAGTACTGGAGAGTGGCCTTGCAGGTGAAGAACTGACAAGGTGGCAAAAAATCACCCTTAGCTATTCATGCAACAGGTCTCTAAAAGGGACTCCTGGGTAACAATGTTCTATAAACTTCAGCTCTGTTTGTGGCATGTCCTTAAAAGTCATCAAAGAGATAGTCCTCGCTAGCAACTAGCGATTTGGTTTAGCTTTCTACCTCATCCAATCAAAAATTGTCCTCACTGTTAGTTTGCTTTTAAAGATTGGCTTGATGCCCTGGCCGGATAGCTTAGTTGGTTAGAGCAATGGTCTACAACCCCCGGGCCGCAGACTGGTACCGGTCCGTGGGCCATTTGGTTCCGGTTCGCAGAGAAAGAATAAATAACTTACATTATTTCTGTTTTATTTATATTTAAGTCTGAACGATGTTTTATTTTTTAAAAATGACCAGATTCTCTGTTACATCCATCTAAGACTCACTCTTGACGCTTGTCTCTGTCACGTGATACATTTATCCATCCCACCCTAAAGGCCAGTCTGTGAAAATATTTTCTGACATTAAACCAGTCCATAGCCCAAAAAAGGTTGGGGATCACTGGGTTAGAACATCATCCCGAAATGCAGAGGTTGCTGGTTTGATCCCCGGTTAGGGCACATACAGGGACAGATTGATGTCCCTGTGTCTTTCTTTCTTTCACTTCCTCTCTTGCTAAAATCAAGACATAAAAATTTTAAAATAAGTAAAATAAAATTCTAAAAAATAATAATAAAGTTTGTCTTGCGCACACCCAACTCCCCAACACACACTTACTTTCCCAGAGCCCCTAGCAATGACCTCTATACCCAAAAACCACCCCTAGAGCAAACCAGAGTTTGGTCTTTGAGTTCAGAACCCTTCTCTAGGTGATAGGGGCCAGCCAGGGCTGATGTGATGACAAGAGAAGCTTTGCATCACCAGCATCGTGTTAGAGGGCACAGAATTAGACTAATATGTTTGTCAGCCGTAAACAGGCTCGGCCTCCACAATTATCCTGTCTAATTAGATTAGAAGCTGACAGCTGAGGGCACCCCCTGTGACATTTCAGTGTGCCATCTAAACATGAGGAACACGCAACCCACTTGTTTTCCTCATTTTAGAACCAGGTCCTCTTTCGAGTCGCTATAAGGACTGATTTTTGTAATTAGCTGTTGTTCGGATGGCATCGGTTTATCTTCTCCACCCAACACAGACGAGGCCGAGAGGAGCCGAGAGAGATGGGAAGAAGCCCTGGGTGGTCAAGCTGAGCTCAAAGAGTTTTGCAAAGTGCACAGAATACGACTTGGGTTTCCTCCAGAACCTTGGGGTACAATTATAAACGTTGTAAATGGTGATCAGTGATGTTTGAATCAGCTTGCAAATCGAACACACACACACACACACACACACACACACACACATCCCTTCATGGTCTGACCCAGAAATATAACTCATGGATCAATCAGTGGCAACAGGCAGAGGCTGAGCAGAAGGGGACACAATTTCCCTCTGGTTTTTTTTTTGTTTGTTTGTTTTTTTCTGAAGCTGGAAACGGGGAGAGACAGTCAGACAGACTCCCGCATGCGCCCGACTGGGATCCACCCGGCACGCCCACCAGGGGCGACGCTCTGCCCCTCTGGGGCGTCGCTCTGCCGCGACCAGAGCCACTCCAGTGCCTGGGGCAGAGGCCAAGGAGCCATCCCCAGCGCCCGGGCCATCTTTGCTCCAATGGAGCCTTGGCTGCGGGAGGGGAAGAGAGAGGCAGGGAGGAAGGAGGGGGGGGGGCGGTGGAAAAGCAAATGGGCGCTTCTCCTATGTGCCCTGGCCGGGAATTGAACCCGGGTCCCCCGCACGCCACGCTGATGCTCTACCGCTGAACCAACCGGCCAGGGCCTCCCTCTGGTTTTAAAGAAGAATGAAACACCCGCCTCTGGACACCCACCCTCAGCTTCAGCCACAGGCCCCGTGGCACTGCTGGAGGCTTTGCCAACCTACCACTCGGAGCAAGGGCGGAGTGATTTACAGCTCCTGCAAACGGCCTCCCGGCTTGAGAAACGGCCCTCCGAAAGGCCTGTATTCTTTACTACAGAACAGTTTACAACAATAAATTTGAAAAGAAGGCTTAACAAGGTTTTTGAACAGATTTAAAGTGTTGTTTTTTTGTTTTTTTATAATGGGGTCCTCCCAGTTATTAAATGACATTGGAGAGCGTCCAAAGCAGGCAACCCATCCTACGAGTCTGAACTCCACAGTATGAAATGAGCGCGTCCAAACCAGGCCCGGGGAGAATGAGTGTGGGGGGCAGGCAGAGGGGAAGAGGCCGACAGGACAGGCCATCCGCAGAAAGCCTCACCTTTCCAAAGCCCTCAGTGTCAAAGCTGCCCTTCTCTGTACCCAGGGGACCAATACGGGTTATCCAGCGCCTCGTATGTTTTTCCAGATGGTAATCGTTTAAGAATCATGCTGATGAGTTTTTGCCCTCGCTTTGTACTATATATTTGTATGATTTGCTTACTATTGACGAGGA
Organism: Saccopteryx leptura; assembly: GCF_036850995.1. NCBI lineage: Eukaryota > Metazoa > Chordata > Mammalia > Chiroptera > Emballonuridae > Saccopteryx > Saccopteryx leptura. The sequence continues at coordinate 92,970,793 of NC_089505.1, read as the reverse complement.
CATGGGGGGGGGGGGGAGGAAATAAATGGTGATGGACAGAGGCTTGACGGGGGAGGGAGTGAACTCACATTTGGGGGAATGGGTGCATGAAGATGCATTGCAGAATTGGGCACCTGAAATCTGTATAATTTTGTTAACCAGTGTCACACCAATAAGTTCAATGAAAAATTTTAAAAAGTAAAAAATAATTTTTCTGCACATACAGAAGAAAAGAAACTCACTTTTCTTATGCAAATTTAATTTAAAAAATTTATATCACTGGCTTGATATATTGGTTGTATCTCTTCTCATATATATGGGCTAAGTACATGAATACTAAAACCTTAGTTTTCCAGCACTAAAAGCCTCCCATGTACAGCGGTCATCGGCCCTTCACCATTTGGGGACCGTGACATTTAGGTTAAATGACTAAATATGGGAGGCGGGGCTCTTGCGAGTCTTCCTACTGAATTCCACAACTTCTTGAGCAAGTAAGGAGACAGAGGTAGCTGCGTGGCCCAAGACAGAACTTCTAGAACAGTTTGTTGAAGCTGCCACTCAAGCATCACAGGAAACCCTTAGACCAAGACAGGTGACTTTCCCAAGAGGAGTAGCCATCGGGCTTGCAGGGTGACTGGAAGGAAGAAGTTTTGCCTCGTGGTGACACGGCCGCTTCCACTCCCCAAATGTCAAAGTGATCTCGCAAATGATGACTCCATCTCTTCGTGTCCTTCTGGAAGGGTTGAGCGCCTCATGGGTAGAAAACAAGCATGAGGGAAGGTGAAGCAACGTGAGGAAAAGCCATGTGGCCAATCAGCAGCGGAGAAAGCAGACCCCTTCCGGTGGGGCTGGTGGGAACCGCCCGGCTTCCATGGGCTTGCCCCAGCCCAGCCCATGTCCTGGGCACTGACGCATGGTGCAGAGCACCCTGGGCCAAGAGTATAACAATAATACAGGGGTGGGCAACAGTCGGTTTACAGTTGTTTGTAAGAAAAAAAATATATACTGTATTTTTCACTCCGTAAGATGCACAGGCATTTATGTCCCCCTCCACTTTGGGGGGAGGAGTGCATCTTATGGAGCAAAAAAATATAGTATTTTATTAAATATTTTAACACACCTTTTGGTTCAGAATATTTTTTTTTCCTATTTTCCTCCTTAAAACCCTAGGTGTGTGTGTCTTATGGTCAGGTGTGTCTTATGGAGTGAAAAATACGGTAATACAAGAATAAACTATTCTGCATACTCACAACTGTAAACTGTTGCCCTCCAAGTAAGAAGTTGATGGTGGTGTTCAGAGCCGAAATACACTAATTTATTACTGGGTGCGAGGATATTGAAATACATGATCTTATTTAACCTGATAATACCTCGGGAAGTTCACACTCTTGTTAGCCCCATCTGTATGAGTTTGCAAGGGTCGCTCACACAAAGTGTCACCCAGAGAGGAGCTTAAACAACAGAGATATCATCTTGTTCTGTGGGCAGAGTTCAAGGGTCCAGGCGTCGCAGGGTTGGCTCCTCCTGTGACACAGGGGCTGTGGCCTCTCCTTCAGCTTCTGGTGGTTTGCAGGCAATCCCTGGCATTCCGTGGGCTGTAGACACAGAGCCCCAAACTCAGCCTCCATCTTCACATGGTGTTCTGTGTGTGTACGTGTCTGGGTTCAAATTCCTCCTTGTATAAGGACATTATCGTAATGGCTTATTAGAGGCCTGTTCTACTCCAGTGTGACCTTAACTTTAATTACATTTATCATAATAACCCTACTTCTTAGATACTGGGATTTAGGGCTGCAATATATCGACTGGGGATCGTGGAGGGGGAACCACAATATAATCCATACCACCATGTGCTGAATGGTGAGGTTACTTATCCGGGTCACATAACAGTAAGTGACGAAGCCAGGATTTGAACCCAGGAAGTCCAACTCCCCACTCTACCTTCTTAAACAGTGTTGTGGACTGAATATTTGTGTCCCTCTAGAATTCATCTGTTGAAAGCTAACCTCCGCTTCATGAGTGTTTAGAGGGGGAGCCTTTGGGAGGTGATTAGATCATGAGGATGGGGCCCTATTGATGGGATTAGTGCCCTTAGGAAAGGGATCCCTGAGAACTTCCTCCCTCCTTCTCTGCATGTGAGGACACAGTAAGAAGATGATCGTCCATGAACTAAGGAAGTGGGTCTCACTAGACACTGAATCTGTAGATGCCTTGATCTCGGACGTCTCACCCAGTCTAGGGTGATTTTGTTATAAGTGCCCAAATGGACTTAGAGATATTTAAAAACCTATCCATTGAAGAGTCTCACCTGAGTTCCACAATGTCTTGCAGATAGTTACTGTCTTGCTTCCCTCCTTCCCAGAGAGCAGTATTAAAACCAGAACATATCATACATGTAACAGCATACTAATTGTGTATGTTCACATGTCAGGAGCTTTTAGTATGACAGACATCACCGTCAAGCCAGCAGAGAGGTAGCCTTGCTCCATTCCCCCTGCCTCCCCCGCCCCCCTACCCCCCCCCGCCCCGGGGCAGGAACACACACCCTGGAGGCCGACTGCCTCCTATGGATTTCAATGCCTCACTTTATCAGCTGTGCAACCTGTGACCCGTGACTTAACATCTGCAGCCCTAGTGTCCTCATGTGCAAGACGGGACGATCCCAGTGCTCATCTCACAAGTGTGCGATGAGGGTTCAATTCATTACGGTGTGCACAGGGCATCGCCAGTGCCTGGCACATAGTGACTGCTGTGAAGACAACCTGCGGGTGTGCCCGGCCGAGCAGCCTGCCACCTGCCAGCTTGTGGAAACCTGAGCTATGCCAGGGTCGGGTCCTCTTCAAGGGGTCATAGCAAGTGACACCTCCCTCCAGCTGGAAACTTGACTATGACTATACATTCCTCTCTCCTCCCTCCCATCCTGTCCGTTTTGCCTCCCTAATATCTTTCTGGCTTCTGAATATTTCTCACCATGTCCACTGCTACTACCCTGGTCCAGCCCCCTTCCTCTCCCAGGCCCCGTACAGCTGGAGCTTCCTGACTAATCTGTTTCCATCCCTGTCACTCTGTGGTGTATTCTCAGAACAGCAGCCAGAGGATGTGTTTTAACATGTAACGAAGACGCAAACCCTCCCCTGGCTCCTGTATCACTCAGTCATTCTACATCCTCTGCCACAGCCTCGCTAACCCGCCGCCCCCAGCCCTGCTAACCTACCTCCCCCAGCCCCGCTGACCACTCTCCTACTGCTCCCTTGGCTCACTCTGCTCTAGCCATACTGGCTGTCTGGCTGAGTTTAGACACACCTGAATGCTCCTGCCTCAGGGCCTTTGCACTTGCTCTTTTGTCTGCCTACAGTGCTCTATGAGTGGCTCTCTCTCCTCCTCAAATCTCGGCACAAATGTCCAGACCACCCTCCGTCCATTGTACGTCTTTCTGTTCTCTATACAATCTGTATATTTTTACTTGTTTCTCTTGTTCGTTGCCTGCCTACTTCACTAGAATATCAGTTCCAAAAGGGTGGGATAGATGCCTTCTTTGCTCACTGCTGTATCCGCAGTGTCTAGAGAAGTGCCTGGCACATAATAGGACCTTAGCAGACATTCATTGAATGAATGAAGAAATAAAGGAAGCCAAGAAAGGAGGAGCTGCCCTGTGTCGGTTGTCAAGACACAAGAAGGCCCGACTTCAGGAGGACGTGAATCAGAAACGGTGGTAACAGCCGACACAGAAAACAAAATAAGAAGGGAGTTGGCAGTATCATTCCATTTTCAAAAGGAAGATCCACTTGCTTTGTTCCTCTGTAAAACCTCACCATTTGGTAACAGCACACTTATACACCTGGAGGGAGGGTGAACAACAACATCTCATCCACATGCACGCTTCCCAGACCTTGTCAAAAGGCTCGAGGTCACTCGAGGTCAGAGTCACAAAGAGGAGGATTAAGTCACTGAGAATTTCTGGGGCTCAGAGAGGACACTCTTAATTCTTCCAAAGCCTTCTCAAGGAGTGGAGGCCACTGTCTTGTCTAGTCTCGTGTCATAAAGATTCCTTTCACACCTCTGCGATTTCTTAATCTGAGAGGAGGGGACAGAAAAGGGAGCAGAGTCTGTTGCATGTCCGGAGTTTCTGACATCTCCTTTGGAGAGGTTGATCCACCCCAGATGAACGTGATGAATGTGCTTCTTCCAGATGGTTCCTGAACCAGAGCCAGGTCAACGTGATGGATGGAGGTCTTGCCAGGACACTCAGGGAGGAGGGCTAGAATGTTCCGAAGGCTGAAGGGGAGAGGGTTGGACAGTTAAAAGGAGATCTTGTCCCCGGGGCTCCTGGGGACATCATGTGCCTTTCTTCGTGGTGTGGCCGCTGTCCCAGCTCTGAACAGTGAGAGCCTGTGCCGGGCCCATTGGGGACGGGGGGACACAATACTCCTCCTACAGAAAGCCTGGGCCCTCGGCGCTCAGAGGCTCACAGCTGTGTGCATCTGGAACAAACTGTCCCGCCCAGCACAGCAGGAACCATCTAAACAGAAACCATTTGCTTTTGTGACTCCAGCTCTGCATGGAAGGCATGCCTGTCACTCACCTGCTCTGTGTCTCCTCTCCTGTGCCAATAACCCCGGAGATCTTCGGGTCTCCCTACCTTCCCAGCAGGGTTATTACCTCTCCCCTAACCCTCCCAACCCACCCCCATACGTAAAGCTATTCCGACCTCTATTCTCAAAATCTAAACTCCAGCACAATAAACATGTGTCGCACATTTCCCGTGAAGACAGCAGTGCCAGGGTCTCCTTTTTTCCACTAAGTCAGCTCATCCTCACATAGTCCTGCGAGGTCATTCAGCGACCTTTCATGTGAGATCCCGGAAACAAAAGCAACTTGCATGATGTAAACCCAGGGTGGTTTAACAGCAAACCACTCACTGCCGTAAACCCATACACTTGAGAAATGAATATAATATTCCGAGTCAAACCAGCTCAACCGGCCAGCATGTTGGGCTCTCCCCGGGAAGGAGTCTCGATTAAGCCAATGGCAAGAGAGGTCCCTCTCTCAGCATTGCAGTGGACCTCTGTCTGAAAAGGGGGGGAGAGAAAGTAATAATCTTGAAATGTTCCTCAAAGTATAATTTGGGACTAAGGATGGTTCATTGTGAGATGTTGCCGTGAGGGTCTCAGTCTCCCCTCCCTTCCCTTTCCTTTCAGGTCCTGGCACTTCACAGAAATGTCTAGGCGTCCATTAAACGGCCTTGTTTTGGTTTGTTTGTTTGTTTACTTTCTTACTTACCCTGCTCCCTCTTCTTTTCAGCATTGCCTGGAAAAATAAAGACATATCCCGCATTCAGAACTAAACAAGCAGAAATAAGAATTTTAGCCTGACCAGGCAGCGGCGCAGTGGATAGAACATCGGACTGGGATGTGGAGGACCCAGGTTTGAGTCCCCAAGGTCGCCGGCTTGAGCACAGGCTCATCTGATTTGAGCAAAGCTCACCAGCTTGAACCCAAGGACGTTGGCTTGAGCAAGAGGTCACTCGGTCTGCTGCAGCACCCTGGTCAAGGCACATATGAGAAATCAATGAACAACTAAGGAGCTGTAATGAAGAATTGATGCTTCTCATCTCTCTCACTTCCTGTCTGTCTGTCCCTATCTGTCCCTCTCTCTGTCTCTCTCTGTCACACACACACACACACACATAAAGAATTTTATAGCAGAAGAGACCAATGAGGTAAGGAGGGATTTTCTGATCAACAGGGTCATTAAGCACTGACATGGCCTTGGAACAAGGAAATCAGGCAGTCAGACGCTGACTGTCAGGTGCTGGGCACGTAGCAGGGATTCCCGCCGTACCACGTGGGGCGGGGCGTGGGCAGAGGAAGAGCTACTAGAGAAACGGGGCACTTCTGCTCCTTTCCAGATCCTGTAGTTCGGTGAGGAATTGACGAGCAGGGAAGACTCAAAGCCTTTCCTGGGGAAAGGAACTAAACTGAGGAGTGGGGTGGAGGGTGGGGGCGGGGAGGGAGCAGGTACACCTGATCTAGTAAATATGTCACCCCATTTGAGTCTCGCAACAATTCTGCGGGGTGCATACAATACTTTTACCACTTTACAGAAGACAAAGCCAAGGTTCAGGATAGGTGAATGAGTTGCCTGATCGCATTGTCAAGAAGGGACCCGCCCCGAGGTGCCCTGACGTGGAAGCCAATGCCTCCTTCCCTGCCATTCTGTCCTAGCATCACCCAGAGGGTGCTGTCGGGGGACAGGTGAGCAACACGGTGCTCTCCGGTCTCCCTCCCTCCCTCTCTCCTTTGGTCCTCCCCCCTCCCTTCCTCTAGCCCTCTCTTCCCTTCCTATTTTTTTTTTTTTTTTGCATTTTTGCATTTTTCTGAAGCTGGAAACGGGGAGGCAGTCAGACAAACTCCCGCATGCGCCTGACCAGGATCCACCCATGCTCTGCCCATCTGGAGCGTTGCTCTGTTGCATCCAGAGCCATCCTAGTGCCTGAGGCAGAGGCCACAGAGCCATCCTCAGCACCCGGGCCAACTTTGCTCCAATGGAGCCTTGGCTGCGGGAGGGGAAGAGAGAGACAGAGAGGAAGGAGAGGGGGAGGGTTGGAGAAGCAGATGGGCACTTCTCCTGTGTGCCCTGGCCAGGAATTGAACCTGGGACTCCTGCACGCCAGGCCAACGCTCTACCACTGAGCCAACCGGCCAGGGCCCTTCCCTTCCTTTTCATGTGAGGATGAGACCATTACTTTCAAACAGAGAAGTTGAAGGGGAAGGGAGGTGAGACGGGGTATCCGTGTGCATATTCAATACTAACTGTGGCCAAAGCCATGTGGCTCAGTTTTGTGGGCCCAGGAAGCACCCACGTGAGGTCTGATTACACGTGTTGCAAAGGCCTGAAGAGCCGGGACCAGCTAGCGGGTTCAGGGCTGGAGCCCTCATCCTTCCTGAGCTGCAGGCGCAGAACGGCGCCGAAGAGAAGGAAGGAAGAGGCTCTGGAGTCAGGGAAAGAGGAACGCTCGAAATGGAAACCAACGGGCGAAGAGCCTTCTCTTTAGAACCGGTGTGTGTAGACAGCTGAGGTGAGGGAGACCGGAGCAGGGAGAGCCCAGTTCACACAGGAAAAGAAACACCATCTTTCTTTCAAGCTGTTTTCTTTCTTTCTTTTTTTTTTTAAAAAAGATTTTATTTACTCATTTTAGAGAGGAAAGACAGAGAGGGAGAGAAAGGGAGGAAGGAAACCCGGGGTTTTACACTGACAACCTCAGCGTTTAAGGTCGATGCCTTATCCACTGTGCCACCACAGGTCAGGCTTGAGCCATTTTCTTGTCCAGCATGAGGTACTCAGTGATGACCCATGTGGTGGTATAGCCCAGGAGCTCCCATTTTGGAGGCAGCCAGACCTTGGTTCAAATTCATTGTGCTCACTGTTTATTACCTTGAGCAAATGATTTAACTTCCCAGTGATGCAATATCCCCATCCATAAAACCAGCTCACTCACCGAGTTCTTAGAAAAATATAATGATATCACCACTCATAAAGGGTTTGCCCCCTTGGTAGTACACAGTGAATGTCCACTGGGAAAGTCGCACTGCACCCCATTCGCTGGGGGCGACTTCACCAGTGTAGATAGATCCAACATGGACCGATGGAGGTGTGGGCCGTTCCGACGGGGCAGGTAACTGCCCAGCACCCCACTCGACACACGTCGGATGAACAATGGGAGATGGCAGAACCGGAGATGCGATTCCGTTATGGGTCTGAGGTTGTGTGAGTCTCTGCTTGTGGGGCCGACTATGTTTGATTATATGACAGGTTCATACAAGATATGAAAGCCCCTGACGTGAGTTCCTCACTCTGTCACTGGATGCTTACAACCCACAGAAGAGCCATCTTTGCTAGTCTCGGGGGGGACAACATTATGTACTGTCTGGGCATTTCTAAAGGACTGGATTTCGACCATTAGACACTTCTATCTTATTCACTCATTTCCAAACCTCACCCTACTGTTCTGTGGTTGTTATCACTGCTCTTTCGTTCAGAAGACCATTGGGGGCCAAATCTGACCATCGGCTCAAATTTGCCGACAGAAGGAAAGGCCACGAGCGGCTTCGACCTCTGTGAAACCAGGTGGGGAGAGTGAGGAGACACAGGTCACAGACACTGGGGTTGATCTCCGAGACACCCTCCCGGACTTCCCGCGGGCATCAGCGCGACACTCGCACACCTCCCGAGATCCTGAGCGCCTCTTGTTAGCACCAGTGGCTGGAAATAATGAAGTCTATCAAATTATTTGATAAAGATCTATTCATTATCCTTATCCAGCCGACAGAAAAGCATATTTGAAACACGGTCACGTGCTACAGCGGGCACAGGGGAGAGGCGTCCTCTTCTTTCCTCCTAATTAGAAAACCAGAAGCATAGAAAAATGCATGAAAGTGGATCAGATTGGGGGACAGATTTTCACGGAGTGACTTGCCAGTTAAGACATTTTATAAACTCAAAAAAAAAAAAAAATGAAATCGCTTAACCCAGAAATATGTGTCTTTCCCCCCTATTACAGAAACAGAATGACTCCCTGCTCACCAAAACCACACGTGGAACACGTGCTGGGTGTTCGGGGCTTGATAATGCCGGGGCGCCTCATGCCGCAGAGGGACCGCCGGGTCAGGGACGGCCAGAGGAACGGAGGCAGCGCTTGCAGGGAGCGCGAGCTCTGCTCCGTGTGCTGAGCCCTCTGCTGGCTGTCTGAACGGGGGAGAGTGGAGCAACCCCCGCTGTGGGCGGCAGAAAGCCCCAGTATCCATAGGAAAGCAGGTGGCCTGCCCTGCCCACAAGTGACCATTACACCTACAAAGGACAGAAAGAAAACCAGGCTCCCATCAAGGTTTCCAGTTGGGCTTTCCCTGAAAAGACAAGGTCACCAGGTCACCCTTTGCCAAGTCCTGACTATCTCGCCCTACTAACTCGGTTCCTCCTTCCCTCTGAGCAACTTACTTCAAAATGCAAACAGTGCTAAGGACAAAGATCCAGGAGCCCATTACCAGCCATGAGCTCAGATCAGAGGGCTTAAAAAGAAGAAGTATTCTGCTGCGAGGAATACTTCTCTGCGATCGTGGTTCTGAAGTTCTGAAGAAATATGACCCCTGGACAGACAGGTATCAAGGGGTAGGCAGGGAACTCGGGTGGGGTGGGTATGTTTTAGGGAAGTCATGCCCAGGTGGCTTGCTAAAATGGGTTCAGGGCTTGAAAACAATGGCTAGATTATAACACGGCAGCAGAGACGGTGCTCACCGACACCGTGGGCTCCTCTCCTAGGAGAGCCGCTAGACCACACGTCCCCACCCCCAGGTCATCCGTCAGCTGGGGCCACGGGGCAGACTCTCTGGCCAGACTCTGAAACCTCTCGCTCTATTCTTACCCCTCCCCCTCTCGACTGCCGGCAGATGCAGACAGCTCAACAGCTCGGAGGGTGAATTCTGAGCTGCTGAAGATGACAGAGCCCAAAAAGGGGAGGGGCCTGGGGCCCCAGTGTTCGGGGACACCACGTCCATCCATTGACCTGCACTGAATTACAAGGTGAGCAGTGAACTTTCATTGGGTTAAGCCCTTGAGATTTTGAGGTCTATTTGTCGACACAACTAACATTACTGACCCTGACTAATATAGTAGCTATCATTATATCAATAGCTAATGCCCATCAGGGTAGGTGTCGAAGGATTTGTCTAAGGATTTGAATCCCCACAATAGCCGTCGTTTTAGGTGCTGTTATCATCTGCCTTCTGTTGGTAAGAAAACCAAAGCCCAGAGAAGTTAAGTAACGTGCCCAAGACCAGCCAGCCAGAGAATAAAAGAAACTGGCTGCAAACAAAGCAGAAGAGAAAGTGTATAAGAGGGGGGGTGGAGGATGGAGGGAGTGTGTGTGTGTGGGGGGGTATTACAGATGGTAAAGTTCACAAGCTTCCCAAGCTGCACGAGGGGACCGGGGGCCCTGTGGAGTAGGGCCGTGTCATACTGGAGGAGGGAACGGGCTTTAGCGGCAGACAGAAGTGGGTGCCAACCCTGAGACGTTCACAGCCTGACTGTGACCCCTCTGCCAAGACATGTAGCTTCTGCGTCATCACCTGAAAAGTGGGGGGTGAGGGCACATGCCCCCCACGGGATGTTTGAACACGTGCACAGGACTGCGTACGTGATAGGTCCCGAAGAGGAGTGTAAAGAGCTGGCGAGAGAGCCACCGTTCCGCGATCACAGAGCCCAGTCTGCACACAAGGGGCCTGACTGAACCCCCAGGGAGGCTGCAGGTCGCTCACGTGGCCCTCAGTAACTGTTCGAGGGCTTTGCTACACAACCAAAGCAGCACCTCACACCGGACACATTTCTCTGGGGTCCTTGCCTGGACCCTTTTGTCACGGAGTCACACACTTAATGTAGATTTATGGAGCACTCACTGTGTACCAGGCGCTGTGCCCGGTACAGGGGCAGACACAGTGGAGAATCGGAGACCGAATGCACAGACCTGACCTTGTCACGGGGGCGGGAGAACAAGCAGACGGGGAGTAAAAACACCAGTGAAACCAAAGGGGGACGTGGGAGAGAATTAATGGGACAGGGTGTGGGTGTTTGTTTTTGTTTTTAACTCTCATAATATGATTTCTATGATACAAGTTGTTTTTCTCTCTCTTTAGATAGCTGTGTGTCTTCCCCACCTTTTGTCCCAGGTGTATAAGGGATCTTCTGAGTGCCTTGCTGAGTCTTGATTCTTGTTCTCTCTTTGTTCCCTTTTATTGACGAGCCCCAGGAAAAAGTCCTAGATCCCACGCATGTGTGTTTCAGAAGCCCGCAGCCCACGGCGAGCTGCAACAGGAAGACTTTGAAGCCAAAGAACACGCAGAAAGGACTGCATCTGTGGAGTGTGGGGCTTTCTATTGTATTACTTGAGCAAAACATAACAATCCATGAAGGTCCATGAAGCTAAATAATTACTGCTTTTCAAAAACGGGCTAATATCTTTAAGGAAATTCAAATACACTGTCTTAATTTTTAGTGATAAATAAAAGGGTGCCTACATGAACCCATCATTAAAATTTAGGAAGGTTTATTAATTAATAACAACAGAAAGAAAGACTGACAAATGAATGGATGAGTATTAGGAAGCCCCCAAACTCTGTAAGTCTGGGAAATATCCGCTTTCTCGCTTTGGTGTTAAGGAGACTTGTACAAGGGGTCATTCTATGAAAACTGAGTGGTGTCAGCTAATGCCAAATGGGTGGCTGTGGACAGAACAGGAGGTCTCTGCCTAGAGGGCGGTTCTGTTCTTCATTTAGTGAGCATCTGTCTCTCCTGTGATGAGACAAGAAGTGAGGACCTTCTGCTGTTAGGGATTCATGCATACTCTTTTCTGTCTCAAAAAGTAGAAATAGGGCCCAGGCCTGGGTGCTGCTCCCCATGGCCGTTCATAGTCATGGGTCAGAGGTGGGTATGGAATCTGAACTGGGGTCCAGTCAAGGCCAGGGGACACCAGCCACCCCCGAGAGATGCGCTGAAATGTTGGGAAAGAGACACTCCTTTTCTGCGGGTGCCGATGGTGGCCATCTCGCCTCCACCTCGGGGGGGGGGGGGCACCTGAAATGAAGGCCCCACAGAGCTGAGTGGTCCGCAGAAGTGGAGAGACCCAGGTGCCAATCACCCCGCGATCACCCGGATCCTGATCTAAGGGACTCACACCTTGACCTTCCCAGTTGTGTGAAACCATAAATTCCTTATACAATTGATGAGTGTGTTCACTAGGACTTCTCTGAAGAATTCAGCGTCAGTCTCGATGTTCTCACAGCCTTTTTTCTTCAAACCAACTGTTCATGTCTTCAGAGATTTCTTTTTGAAGATGAGGAGAATATAGTTGGGCTTTAAAGGATAAGCACATTTGAGAGCAGAAAGGGACCTGTTCCCATCTTTTAGAGCGGCACAGAAAAGCCCTCAGAAATGTAATGGTGTGAAGCACCAACCATAGTACGCTGCCCACGGGTCCTGTGGGTCGGAGAGCACAGTGGGGGCGGTCTGTCTCTGCTCTGTGATGGCAGGGGCCTCTGCAGGCAAGATGTGAATCCTCTGAGGTTGGAATCAGACAGATATTTTTGCTCACACATCTGGTGTCTGGGAAGTCATGATACAAAGGCTAGGATTTCTGAACAGAGCAACCACCCATGGCCGCTCCCTGTGGCTGCTTGAGCTTCCTCACGGCATGGAGTAGGGATAGCTGGATTTCTTCCATGGCAGCTCAAGGCTCTGAGAATGAACGTCCCAGTGAACAAGACTGAAGCAGATCTTCACGGTCTAGCCTCACATCGCATACCTTCCACCAGGCCTCCACGTCTTCCCAGATTCAGGGGAGGGGACACAGATGCCCAGCTAGCATAGAAGGAGTATCAAAGAATCTGGGGCCATGTTTTAGCAGCACCAGCATGCAGTATGCTAATCTCATACTTTCGTGGCTTTGCACATTGCTCCTGTCAGGTCACGTGCTCCCTTGACCCTTGTCCTCCCAGCTACTCTCTCTTTACCCTCCACGGCTCTGTAGCATGGCACCTCCTGAAGAATCTCCTAACTTCTGAACTCAGGGCTCAGGGTCAGTTTGCTCTGCCTGTCTCTCTACACATTGGAATTGTCTTGTGCTTCTTGGTCACTTGTCTCCAAATAATGGATATCCAAAGAAGCACAAACCATTTTTTATTATCACAGTTATTATTTTGATGCCTGGCACATAGAAGATGCTAAAAAAAATATGTGCTTGACCTGGTCAGTAGCGCAGTGGATAAAACCCTGGCCTAGAGTGCAGAGGTTGCTGGTTTCAGACCGGGGTCACCGGCTCTATCCCAAGGGCACCAGCTGACCCCTGAGGTTGCCAGTTCAAGCCCTGGTCAGGGCTTGACCCCACGGGTGCTGGTTTGATCCCAAGGACACCAGCTCGACCCCCAAGGTCACCAGTTTGAGCCCCGGTCTGGGCACATATGAAAAGCAATCAATGGCACAACTAACTGAAACAACAAGTTAATATTTCTCTCTCTTTCTCTCAGTCCTCTCTCTCTCTCTCTCTCTCAAAAAAAAAACCAAAACATACTTAGTGTAAATATCCAACTTCTCACTTCGCAAATGAGAAAGCACCGACCCAGGAAGGGAAGTTCATTGTCCCGCGCTCATTGACAGGAGTCTAGAATGCACACGTCCTGTCTGAAATGCCCGTGTCACTCCCCTTACACCACCAAGTTGTTTCAAACATAAAGCCCCAAGTGGCACTCAGGGAGGCTTGCCTATGGTGGTCACCAGCCCAGGAGCACCTGTGCCATCAACCTCCGCCATGGAAACCTGTGGCGTTCCAAACTCGCTACTAATTTGTGATGCTTTCAACCTGGGAAGAAAACTGTAGACTGAGAGCGGCATCCGACAGCTGCAGAAACGGGGCCGACTGCATAGTGTGCGCCTCATTAGCTTATGCATTTGGTCAGCGGGCTCTGCACTTCCGTGCCCAGGTGCGCGGGGCAGGAACCCCAGCTGCCCACACACAGAGGCCAGATGCTCGTCAGGCCAACATCCAAGGGGACCAACCGCCAGCGAGAAACCAAAACAGAAAGGTGAGCGGTTGTTCTGAAGAGTTTGAGAACATTGTGAACAGCTTAGCTTCCCTTTCCAGGTACCTGTCACAAATGCAGAACTCTATCTTTTCAAAGAATTCTGCATATAAATATTCTGAACAAAATCTAGACCAGGGGTTGGGAACCTATGGCTCACAAGCCAGATGTGGCTCTTTTGATGGCTACATCTGGCTCTCAGACAAATCTTTAATAAAAAAAAATAATAACATTAAAAATATAAAACATTCTCATGTATTACAATACATTTATTTCCTACCGCTCATGTTCATGGTTGTGGGTGGCTGGAGCCAATCACAGCTGTCCTCCGGACAACACCAAATTTTTATTGGATAATGCATAAGGTACACAGGTCGCTGTGAGGTCAGGAAGTAGACTTCCCTCCTTTTAATCAAGTAGTCAGCTAGCTAATTGCAGAAACCCTTTTGATGAAGAAGATGGCTAAAAGAAAAAAAAGATAAAGAGTATCGTACTTTTCAATAGGAATGGACAGAGGACTTAACCTTTGTGGAGAGAGCAGGTTCTGCAGTGTGTCTAATATGCAATGATAAAATTGCATCGATGAAATGGTCAAATATAAAGCGGCACTTCGACACATGCCATACTACATTTGCATCGAAATATCCAGGGGGGACAGCAGGAAGAAAGCATGTCAAGAGCTACTGTGCAAGCTAGTCAGCAGCAACTCCATTTGGACCCAACAAGGTGACTGGAATTTGGCTAGCTTTGCTGGTGCTTTAGCAATTGTGAGAAATGGAAAGCCATTCACAGATGAGGACTATGCCAAAACATTCATGCTTGATGTTGCCAATGAACTTTTTGACAACTTTTTGGATAAAGACAAGATAATCAAATGAATAAAAGACATGCCTCTGTCGGTAAGAACTGTTCATGATTGTACCATCATGATGGCAAATCAAATTGAGGCAACACAAGTGAAGGACATAAATGCAGCACCATTCTTTTCTCTCGCTTTGGATGAGTCAACAGACGTAAGCCATTTATCCCAGTTCAGCATGATTGCAAGGTATGCTGTCAGTGACACACTATGTGAGGAAAGTCTTGCTGTTTTGCCTATGAAAGAGACAACAAGAGGGGAGGATTTATTCAAGTCTTCCACTGAGTTCGCTAAAGAAAAACATCTACTGATGGATAAACTTATTTCAGTGTGTACTGATGGTGCTCCATGCAAGGTTGGGAAAAACAGAGGATTTGTAGCACTTCTTCATGAACATAAAAAGAGACTCATCCTAAGTTTTCACTGGATCCTACATCAGGAGGCGCTTTGTGCTCAGATGTGTGGTGAGCAGCTTGGTGAGGTGATGTCGCTGGTCATTTGGGTGGTCAACTTTATTGTTGCCCGAGCTTTAAATGATCACGAGTTTAAAACACTGCTGGATGAAGTTGAGAATAATTATCCTGGTCTGTTTCTGCACAACAATGTGTGTTGGTTGTCAAGAGAGAAGGTACTCAGCTGTTTTGCGGCTTGTCTGAGTGAAATTCGGACTTTTCTTGAAATGAAAAACATTGGACTTTTCTTGAAATGAAAAACGTCCTGAGTTAGCTAATACTGAGTGGCTCCTGAAGTTCTACTTCAGACATGACTGAACATCTGAACCAGCTCAACGTGAAAATGCAAGGCATTTGAAACAGTCTTATCCCTTCAACAAGCAGTGTTTGCATTTGAAAACAAGCTGGAACTCTTCATCGCTGACATTGAAACAGGTCGTTTACTGCACTTTGGAAAAGTGGGAGAGTTTAAAGATGCATGCACAGCAAGTGACCCTGCTCAACATCTTGATCTCCAGCAGCTAGCGGGCTTCACATCTAATCTCCTGCAGTCATTCAAAGTGCACTTTGGAGAATTTTGTGAGCGCACTTGTCTTTTCAAGGTCATCACCCACCCACACGA
The DNA here is from genome assembly GCF_036850995.1 of Saccopteryx leptura. Lineage (NCBI taxonomy): Eukaryota > Metazoa > Chordata > Mammalia > Chiroptera > Emballonuridae > Saccopteryx > Saccopteryx leptura. Next base: position 92,955,259 of record NC_089505.1, on the reverse strand, counting down.
GTGTGCAGTGGACAGCGCCGACCTGAATTACATCCCCGGTGTCTCTGTCAGAGATTTTCAGCTACAAGCTGCTGACCTGAAGGCCTCAGACATGTGGGTGAATAAGTTCAAGTCACTGAATGAAGATTTGGAAAGACTTGCATGACAGCAAGCAGAGTTGGCGAGCAAACACAAGTGGGGAGAAATGAAAAAACTTCAACCCGCGGACCATCTGACTGTCAAAACTTGGAACGTGCTTCCCGTCACATACCACACACTGCAGCGTGTAAGTATTGCTGTACTGGCAATGTTTGGCTCTACGTATGCATGTGAGCAGTCTTTCTCACATCTAAAAAACATTAATACCAACCTACAATCACGTTTAACGGACGGAAGTCTCAACGCCTGCATGAAGCTTAATCTCACTACGTATCAACCAGACTAAAAGCCGTTAGCAAAACCATGCAGCACCAGAAGTTGCGTTAATGGTAAGAAGTACTTTATTCATCATTAGTTAGCAACAGCATAACAACGTTATTAAAAAGAATTCAGAGACTTATTGTACTTTAAAAGTGTTGGTCTTACATAAAATGCACACATTTACTTGTATTTAGTGTTAAACATATTGTATGGCTCTCACGGAATTACATTTTAAAATATATGGTGTTCATGGTTCTCTCAGCCAAAATGGTTCCCGACCCCTGATTTAGACACTCATCACACGATGTCGTGTCATAGGTTTTGTTGAGCAGCACATACTTCCTAGAGAATAGTGCTTCTCTTGACCTACTGACCTGCCCAGTAGGTCAGTGTACCAAAGCAAACCGAATGTTTTACAAATGTCAGTCCAGAAATTAGTGCCTTCTAACACTGATCATTTCCCAAATAGGAGAGCTGTCAACCTCTTATATTTTATTCTTTATTGATTTTAAGGAGAGAGAAGGTGGGGGCAGAGAGAGAAAGAGAGAAACATCAACTTGCTGTTTCACTTATTTATACATTCATTGGTTGATTTCTATATGTCTCCTGACCGGAGATTGAACTCACAATCTTGGTGTATAGGGATGGTGCACTAACAAACTGAGCTAATCTGCCAGGTCGGCAACCTTTTAATATGCAAGCATCTCCTCCTGGAAATGATCTACCAGATAGTCTATTTTTCTGGCCTTACTATCCCCTCAATTTCAAATGTAAGTTCTGATCATTTCCAGCCTAATCAAAGATAAGTGTTAGCGTGCCTTCTTCATATTTGAGAAGCGAACAAAAAAGTAAATATTTTCAAAATCACATATTTTTAAAAATCTAGCCACCTTTTCAAAGAGCTTATATATATATTTTTTAATCAAAAGTGTTCCTGGCCATGGCCAGTTAGCTCTGCAGTAGAGTGTTGGCCCAGCATGTGGAAGCCCCAGGTTTGATTTCTGGCCAGGGCACACAGGAGAAGCGCCCATCTACTTCTCCACCCCTCCCCTTTCCCTTCTCTCTATCTCTCTCTTCTCCTCCCACAGTCAAGGCTCCATTGGAGCAAAGTTGGCCCAGGCGCTGAGGATGGCTCCATGGCCTCCACCTCAGGCACTAGAATGGCTCCGATTGCAGTGGAACAATGCCCCAGATGGGCAGAGCATTGCCCCCTGGTGAGGATGCTGGATGGATCCTGGTTGGGCACATGCAGGAGTCTGTCTGCCTCCTCCCACTTCTCACTTCGGAAAAATACCATAAAAATAAAAATAAAAATAATTTTTTAAAAAATGTGTTGCTTGTCTACTCCCATCACATGGTCCCTGGACTAGGAAAAGAAAGTTATAAAGTCTGACAATACTATGTCTTTGCAAAGTTGTAAACAAAGGGAAATCTCATATAGTGCTTACCAGAATATAAATCAGTAAGTACTACTTCAGAGAATAATTTGGTAGGAACTAGCAGATTTTAAGATATGCGTACCTTGGGTCTCGGAACTCTTACTACTAGAGAAGTTCTTACACAGTCGTCCTGGGAAAGATGAGCGACAGGGCTCTCGGCAGCACCAGAAAGAGCCCACATGTGAGAGAATGTGTAAGTCAAGGGCACGGAACTGGAACCCGGTCCCTGTACCACCAGGAAAAGGGGTGAACCGCAGCTCGGCTTCAAGAGGGAAGAAAACAGACACATGCATTGTTTGCAAAAATAAAACCAGATCATGAACTCATGCATGCGGTATGATTTTATGAACACAAAGCGCAAAACCACCTTGTAAAACGGAAACCACACTGTTTGGGAAGACTTAGTGTTAGCTAAGTCTACTAAAGAACAACCAGGAAATCGTCCCCCTCAAGTCCAGGAGAGTGATTAGTTTGGTTGCGGTAGAAAGAGATGAGTTTGACTAGGGGAGGAAGCGGGAGAAAGCTATTGAAGTACTGGAAACACTCCATCTATGAGCTGGGGACCCAGCTGTTTGTTTTGCTTACCGGTAATTCTTTATACTTTTCATAAGTGTATTATATATCTTGCATGGACATTATATATCATAATTTCTAAAACAAAAAAAGATAATATGGGGAAAATCCTTAAACATTTGCGGCGTTAATGAAAATAGGTCTTAATATGTTGCACGCTCTTAAAAATGGATAAGAAAAAGGGCCAATAGCCCAGATAATATATGAGCAAAGCCATGAACTGGCAATAAATAACAACAACAGTACCACATTTGAATCTATCAGATTAGCAACGAACATGTAAAACTGGGTGGGGTGGGGAGGCAGCACAGAGCAGGTGGGAACGTGGTTTCTTTTCTTCCCGGCGACTTGGCAATGTGTCCCCAAAGCCTCCAAGCATTTATAGACTCGAACTCCATCTCAAAGAAACACTTGGACAAGTGAGTGTTCAGGAGGGCCGGTTCACGGCAGGATTGTTTATCACTAAAAACATGTTGAAACTACCGAAGTGTTTAGTTCAGGGCTGGCTAGATAGATTACGGTGCATCCATGCAAGGGAATAATACAAACACATTAAAATGATGAGGTAGCTCCATATTTATTGATATAGAAAGATGCGGATGACATATTGTTAAGGAGTGCATAAATGGAATAGAATACATGAATACAAATTCGCTCTGTTGAGTGAGCGTGTGTGTGTATGTGTGTGTGTGCATGCGCACATAAACGCTCCCAAGCATGTGCCACCAACATGACCCCGGCCTCCGCTTCTCTTCCCCAGGTAAAGGCCAGAGCCTCCAGAACATTCTCCTGTCCTTGTCTTCCTGCAGCCCATTCTTAACACGACAGCCATAATGGACCTTTGAAAACACAGGCCAGCTTGTGGCACGCCTTTATTTAAAATGCTCCACTGCCTGCGTGTCACTCAGAATGCAAGTCAGACTCTGCAGTGCCTTCCAAGGCCTTGCATTGTCAGACCTCACTTGGCTCCTCCTGTTTGTCTGACATCCCCACTTGCTCACCCTGATCCAACCACCCTGGCTTCTCAATTTTCTATAAGTCTCCTCAGTATACCTCTGCCCCAGGGCCTCTGCACATGCTCTCTCTGCCTCGAATGCTCTTCCTCCTCCAGGCCTTCCCTCTCTCTTCCTTTCTCTCTGAAAAATCAATCAATGAATTTTTTAAAAAAAATTAAAAGCATCCAAGGAACTAAAAACCATAGGAACTAAAGGACATACCCCAAGAGGTGATCGTGTTTCCTACGGAGGACGCCTTGCAGGTGATTTTTAATGATTCTTTTTCTCTGTTTGATGTTTTTTTCTATTATCTGAACAACAAACATGAACAGACTGTGCAAAACTGGGAGCTCGGTTCTACACATCTGGCTTGGGCGGAGTCAGGAAGCCCTGGCCTTCCTGGCCCACACGCAGCCGTGCGGTTTGTGATCACGGTCACCGATGTCCGCCCTCTGTACGGTGGGGACTTCGGGGCCCCACACCCCAACTAGTTCGAAACATGCATTGTTCCTTCCATGTGTTGTTCCTCGTTCTCCCCAGAGTGAGATTAGAGCCTCTTTTCTCTTCTTACCAGCACAGACCTTGTCATAAATTTACACAGATCTATATAAGGTTGCCCCTAGCAACAGCTGCAGACACTCCTTTACAAACTGTTTCACAGGCTGTCAAATTCTTTCATTCCTTTGCTTATGTTGATTGTGGCAAGGGCACTTAACATGAGACCTGCTCTCTTAACGAATTTTTAAGCGCCCAATACAGTACTGTTGACTACATGCAAATTCTTAACACTACTTTCACGGCTTGCTTCCCTCCCTGCTTCATACTTCATCCGGAGAGCTGAGAGCGACCGTGCAAGAGGGGAAGTGCTCTGGGAAACCCAAGCCAAAGGTAGCTGTTCTTCCGTTCCGAGCGAAGGAGCACAATTCGTTTGTCCACGTTACGATAAATCTCCCCATCTCTCCCCCTCCACCCAGAGCCCGGGGAAAAGACAGAGGAAGGAAATGAACCTCGGTCTGTGGGAAAGTGGGGTGCAGCCTAGGACTCCCCAGGTCAGCAGAGCACCTGCCTGAAGGATCTCTCAGGTGTGTGTGCAGGTGCCCAGAGGTGAGGGGACAGATGTGCGCTCAAAGAAAAGTGACAGATGCTGAGTTTCCGGGGACGGCCCCAGAGCAGGAACAATTACAAGCCAGAGAACCAAACAGAACACAGAAACGCAGTGCCTGCGCCTGGTGGGTGTGGTGGTGAGGTGAAGGCAGGGAGGGTGTTTTCTCAGCCATGCGGCAGGGGGCCCAGCGGGCTGTGACTGGGGGACTTTTAACTGTTTGATATCATTTTTGGGGTTCTTGGCGGCCACGTACCGCTGTTGTTTAATTTCATTTTGCTTGTTGGCTTGCGGTGTTGGGTTTTTGTGTACCTGCCTAGGGAGATAAAGAGGGAAGGCCCGCGTTCTACTCTGGACAGATCGGGTACAGCACAGGAGGTGTGGAGGTGAGACGGTTCTGAGACCCAGGCAGCAAGGACTGGGGAGCATGTGAACTAGCAAACAAGTCCAAGGTCAAGCCAGCTGCGTGCCTCAGCCACACCGGGTCTGCATTAGACAGAGGCCTCTGGGTCGATAGTTGCTTTTCCTTCTTACTGCTCATCATCCCTGAGATAGTGCACTTGAACTTCTTGTCTTCCTTCCCCTTTGTCCCCTCACCCAAATAGAAGCTCCACCCCTAGGAGCACAGGGCCTTCCTCTGCTTTGTTCACTGCCCTAATCCCAGCTGGCACAACGCGGCAACTCAGTAAATAGTGGTTGTTCAAATAAGTATGCAATTTCTTTTCAGGGATTTTTCTTCCCTTCTCACCTTGAGAAACTGGGTCACACACACTGGAAGAGACTCTCCACAGAAGAGGTTCTTCATGCTGGCTGGGCTTCCCCGAGAAAACCTCGGACAACCTCTCTGAGTTTGCCCTCCTTGTACACACGGTGGTTTTTATAGGTTTTCCATCTATTATCGCTTTTTTTTTTTTCCACACTGGCTGCTCCAGACAAGGTACCACCCACTTACCTGTGTCCAGAGGCGGATTTAACTGCGGGAGCACAGGGTGCGTGCCCTGGGCCCCAACTTCTGAAGGGGTCCCACAAAACCCCAACTTGACACTTTTTTCTAATGACACCAAGTTTGGTTTCATATGTGCAATTTTAACATTAATAGTACATAATATTGTTTATTTATTTAAAAATATGGTTAACATGTATTTTTATTTTCCCTGTCTCTCTCTTTTTTTTTAAGGGGCCCAATATTTTCTTCTGTGCCGGGGCCTCAACCGACCTTAATCCTCCTCTGTCCGTGTCATTCTCTTCTTGGTTGGACAGTTCACCATCTTTGCACCTACAACGGTCCCTCGTCTATCGCCGGGGTTGGGTTCCAGAAACCTCCGCCATGGGTGAAAATCCGTGAAGTAGCAACCTTATCTTTATTTTCTTATATATATATTTTAAGGGTTTATAACCCCTCTCCACACACTTATAAACCTTTCCCACACTTATTTTGCTTATTTTACCACAAAAAGAATTGAAATAATAAATACATAAAAATACCTATATACCGCAAAATCCTGTGATATAGCGAAAAATCCATGATAAGAAATTAGATATATACAATTTAAAAATTCACGATACAGTGAAACTGCGAAAAGTGAACCGCAATATGGCGAGGGACAGCTGTACTTTGTTCTCCTCCATCTCACATAAGTGTTAAGGATCTGAGGAGGACACGTCTTTGGGGAAGAATCTGAGCCTTCCTGCCAAAGGAACATGTATGTGGTCCTGAGCCACACTTTCCGGGGAGCATCGTTTAGGTGGCACTTACTTCACATAGCAACAGGCCAGAAAAGAGGGTGGAGTCACATCAAGCAAATGCTTTGTGCATGGGATTCCAGGGCTCCCCTGCAGCCGCTCTATAGAAGACCCCAAATTGTCCCCAACAAGGAAGGAAGTCTGGCACACTTTGGGGTACACAGCGGGTACAAGGAGATGGATAATAAAAAGCAAACATCGCACACGCTTTTGAAAAGTTGGGTTGCTGTTAAAAGACTGATGTTATGAAAAATCAAGTTCTTCTATTTACTGACTCTTGCCAGGAATTCAAGGTTTCTTTCAGAGCTCACTTGCATCCTTTCCTGGTTCCAGAGATCCTCTCTTGCCCTTGTAGCATTGATCAAGTCTCCCCTCTGAGCCTCTCTTTCCTCATCTGTCAAATGGGAAGAATGGAAGCTCAGCGAGTTAAGGAAAGGGCTCACGGCAGACGCGCAGGAACTACTTGGTGAAAGAATGAATACTGGCTACGTTCACTATTCCTAGCCTAGGTCTGCTCTGTCTTCCAAATCGGACGTGCGTTTAGGAGTCACTTTCAGTGCTTTGACCCACAAGTGACACCATGGGCTTCTCAGGACCAGTAGAAGGTGGTGAACCAGGCAGGGCAGCCAGGGCTCCCAGTGCCCTTGAAGCCAACGGATGGTCACCTCATCTGTCTTTTCTTGAAGCAGCTTTATTGAAGTGTTATCAAGAGACAAGGAATTGCACATATTTAACGTGTACAATTGGAAAAGTTCAGACATAGGCAAACATCAAGAAAATAGTCGTAGCTGCACCTCCCAAAGTTTCCTTATGTCCTTTTGGTTTTTTGTTTTATTTTGTTTTGTTTTGCAGTAAGAACACTTAACATGAGGTCTATCCCTTAACAGGCTTTGAAGTACATGATATGTGTTACTAACACTAGACATTACCTTGTACAGCAGATCTCTTCCCTGACACAAGCCCCAGCACCAACCCCAGCAGCAGGAGCAAAAAACACCAGCGGAAAATGCCTACAAAATACCCGTACTGTGTCTAGTGGTGGATTCGCTTGATCTCATTTAATCCCCCATACTGACCCTGTGTGGCAGGTACTATACTGACTGTGGGGATGGCCACACAGCTCAGCACTGTGGAGTTGTACTCAGTAATGGGTGCCTTGTCAGGTAGGTGTGTTATGTCTCACTAAAGATGTTAAAAATATATATGTATATATATATATATATATATATATATATTTATTTATTTATATTTTTTTTAATAAAAGTTGGAGGCTGCTGGCCCTGGCCATCCATTTAGCTCAACGGTAGAGCATTGGCCCAGTGTATGGAAGTCCCATGTTTGATTTCCGGCCAGGGCACACAAGAGAAGCATCCATCTGCTTCTCCACCCCTCCCCCTCTCCTTCCTCTCTGTCTTTCTCTTTCCCTCCCACAGCCAAGGCGCCACTGGAGCAAAGATGGCCCGGGCGCTGAGGACGGCTCCATGGCCTTTGCCTCAGGTGCTAGAATGGCTCTAGTTGCAACAGAGCGAAGCCCTAGATGGGCAGAGCATCGCCCCCTGGTGGGCATGCCGGGTAGATCCTGGTCGGGCGCATGCAGGAGTCTGTCTGACTGCCTCCCGCTTCTCATTTCAGGAAAAAAATAAAAAATGGAGGCTGCTAAAGAGAGATATGTAGTGCCTTAACTCTGCATGCTAGAAAGCAAGGATAATATAAGGTGACAGAAAATGATTTGATTTTGGGTGATAGGTATATAAACATAATCAACAGTTCAAATGCTATAGAAATGTTTACTTGAAACCTATGTAACTCTTATTGATCAACATCACTATGTCAAATTTGATTTTCTAAATTAAATAAAAGATGAAACAAAACAAAACAAACAAAAAAAGAAAACAAGGAAGTTTGAAAATGAATGAGCTCCATCCCAGACATTATAAGTTGGAAAAAGAACCGTTTGAGACAGACCATGTTCCCATTGCCAGGGTCACTCAGCTTGTAAGTGGCGCAGCTGGAAACCCAAGCAGGTTTCTCTGGCCTCATCACTGGTGTTCTTACAGACCATACCCTGTTTGTGTCTTGACCAAACATGAGCTCCCGGATGGCAGTGTGCAGCCCAGGGTTCAGCATTCATCTGCGTATCTCCACGGCCTCACACTGAGTTACCTGCATGGATTATTTTAGTGCACTGATACCCCGATCCATCCTCTCGTCAGGGGCCCCGCCGCTGCTCTGGGTGACTTTGTACACTGCATCATCCCCAGAGGGTCCGGGCTCACCTCCAGGAAGAGGGCGGCCCAAAATTGTGGACATTCACAGAAAAGTTCCCACAAACTGAACTTGCCAAATGGACTTGGAGGTGGAAGAGGCCGAAGACCACTGAGTGTTAAAAACAATCTCTTGGGGCCCTGGCCGGTTGGCTCAGCGGTAGAGCATCAGCCTGGCGTGCGGGGGACCCGGGTTCGATTCCCAGCCAGGGCACATAGGAGAAGCGCCCATTTGCTTCTCCACCCCCCCTCCTTCCTCTCTGTCTCTCTCTTCCCCTCCCGCAGCCAAGGCTCCATTGGAGCAAAGATGGCCCGGGCACTGAGGATGGCTCCTTGGCCTCTGCCCCAGGCGCTAGAGTGGCTCTGGTCACAACAGAGCAACGCCCCGGAAGGGCAGAGCATCGCCCCCTGGTGGGCAGAGCGTCGCCCCTGGTGGGCGTGCCGGGTGGATCCCGGTCAGGTGCATGCGGGAGTCTGTCTGACTGTCTCTCCCCGTTTCCAGCTTCAGAAAAATACAAAAACAAACAAACAAAAAACAAAAACAAAAAAAAAAACAATCTCTTGGGATTCGGAAAAGGTTGAAAGCAAAAGGTCAGAGCTCTTTGCAGTTAGTGTCCTAAGTAGTCGGTCCTCGGGGCTCTCCGGGTCTGGCTTGCTGCTCAGCTAATTAGGGATCGTGTTAATGGGAAAAGACGCTAGCCAGTCCAGAACACTCCAAAGATTCGTCAACATTTTCCTCCTGTGTGTTGCTTCCCTGCTGAACGGGGTTCCCACCGAAGTCTCACCCAATTCAAGCCTCTTCACATTCCCCATCCCCCTAAAACTGAACCTTCAGTGGGCTCCCGCCCAGGACTCGCCTAGTGAGGAAACGCGTGCAGAGCAGTAAAAAGAAAGGTATTTGCTGAGACATTTCCCCCTGTAGATAGCTTATTTTTAGTGTTAGCTTATAGATTAGTTTATTTTGTTTCTTTCACATGATTTCAATAACATATCCTTGTGTTAATACATATTCATTATCAACTCTGGCAGCAGATGGGACTGATCCCAAATTGTTAGATCTTTGATGAAGAAAGTACCTGAAATGGGACCAGATAAGCTGAGTAGGGTGTTACTCTGGTCTGTTTTCAGCCCAAGCATCAAGTTAATAACCCACTTTGGGGGAAAGGGACTGAGGGCAGCCACGCCCCTGGGGTGAGGGGAGGGTGATAATCTCTTCCTAGTTATCTTCAGAACAGGTCAACCCCAGTACATGAGGGGAAGACTCTGGGGGCAGCCGGAAGTGAGGTCAAAGATCCCCTAACGGACTAACCGGAAGTCCCAGAACTAGACACTCTGTGCCGGAGTTCTGTTGTTTTGGCCTACAGACCTCCAGCACAGAATGTCTACACTAGAGCAAATGTTTTATCTTTGGCTACTGCACCTGGCCATGCAGGAGCCAAGGATGAAACATCCTTCTTGGCATGCGGCCCCACACTTCTCTGGTATGCGGCTGCATGCCGCCGCATGTCATCAAAATGGTTATGCGTGTCAATGCTGACACACGTGTCATAGGTTCGCCATCAAGGGAATAGAAAGAGAAGGAAAACCATCCCTTCTCTCCTGGGATCTGGGAGTGAGCTGGGCCTTGATTCCCAGTTGTAGACATATCTAGAGGATTCAGAGAGCACTGCGGGGTCTCTAAGACCTCCCTCCCCTGATAAAACCACATGCAGTTGTAACACTTCTTCATAGATTTTGGAAATTAACCCCTTATCCGGTGTATCATTGGCAAATATGTTCTCCCATTCAAGTGGGTTCACTTTTCATTTTGTTGATAGTTTCTTTTGCTGTGAAAAAGCTTCTTAGTTTGAGGTAGTCCAATCTGTTTACTTCTTCCTTTGTTTCCCTTGTCCAAAGAGCTATATTGGCAAAAATAGTGCTACGAGAGATGTCTGAGATTTTCCTGCCTATATTTTCTAGAATTTTTATGGTTTTGTGACTTATATTTACAGTAAATCTTTTATCCATTTTGAGTTCCTTCTGGTGTATGGTGTAAGTTGGGGTCTAGTTTCAGTTTTTTGCACATACCTGCCCAATTTTTTCAGCACCATTTATGGAAGAGATCGTCTTTACTCCATTGTATGCTCTTGCCTTCTTTGCCAAATATTAGTTGATCATAAAAGCATGGGTTTCTTTCTGGGCTTTTTTTTTTTTTTTTTTTTTTTGTATTTTTCCAAAGTGAGAAGTGGTGGTGGGAGGAAGCAGATGGACAGACTCCCGCATGCGCCGACTGGGATCCACCTGGCATGCCCACCAGGGGCAATCCTTGGCCCCTCTGGGGCGGTTGCTCCACTGCAATTGGAGCCATTCTAGCACCTGAGACGGAGGCCATGGAGCCATCCTCAGCACCCGGGGCCAATTTTGCTCCAATGAAGCCTTGGCTGTGGGAAGGGAAGAGAGAGACAGAGAGGAAGGAGATGGAAAAGTGTGGAGAAGCAGATAGGTGCTTCTCCTGTGTGCCCTGGCAAGGAATCGAACCTGGAACTTCCATATGCCGGGCTGACGCTCTACCGCTGAGCCAACCGGCCAGGGCCTATTTATGGGCTCTTTGTTCTGTTCCATTGATCTGTATGCCTGTTCTTATGCCAGTACCAGGCTGTTCTGACTACAATAGCCTGGTAGTATAGCTTGATATCAGGTATTATGATTCCTACAATTCTGTTCTGTCTCATGATTAAGATCACTGAGGTTATTCGGGTCTTTTTTGGTTCCATATAAATTTTTGGAATATTTATTCTAGATCTGTGAAATATTCCATTGGTATTTTAGTAGGAATTGCACTGAACCTATAGCTTTTTATCATTTTAATGATGTTAATTCTTCCAATCAATGAACATGTTATATGCTTCCACTTATTTGTATCTTCCTCAATTTCTTCCCTCAGTGTCCTATAATTTTCCGAGTACAGGTCTTTTACCTCCTTGGTTAAATTTATTCCTGCTTACTTTTGTTGTTGTTTTTGCAATAATAAATGGGATTGTTTTCTTAATTTCTCTTTCTGATAGTTTATTATTAGTGTATAACTCAACATCAGGAGGACAAACAATCCATTTAAAAATGGGCAAATGATTTGAATAGACACTTCTCCAAAGAGGATATACAGATGGCCAACAGATATAAAAAAGATGCTCAATGTCACTAATCATCACAAAGATACAAATTAAAACCACAATGAGGTATCACCTCACAGCTATCAGAATGGCTATCATCAATAAATCACCACCCTGGCCAGGTAACTCAGTTGGTTGGAGCATCGTCCTGATATGACAAGGTTCCAGGTTCAGTTCCCAGTCAGGGCACATGCAAGAATCAACCAATGAATGCATGAATAAGTGGAACAACAAATCAATGTTTCTCTCTCTCTCTCTCTCTCAAATCAATCAATAAATAGAAAATTTTAATAAAAAATGTCAACAAATGTCAAGTGTTGGTGAGGATGTAGAGAAAGGGGACTCTGTCAGAACTGTGGGTGGGAATGCAGATTGGTGCTGCCACTGAAGAAAGCAGCATGGAGTTTCCTCAAAAAAATTAAATATAGAGCAATCCCACTTCAGGGAATATAGCATAAAAAATCCGAAAGACTAATTTGAAAGAATATGTGCACCCTATGTTCACTGCAGCATTACTTACAATAGCCAAGATCTGGAAACAGCCCAAATGCCCATCATAAAACTATCATATGAACTCACTTATATGTGGAATCTAACGAACAAGATAAAGTAACAAAGTAGAAACAGAGCATGAACATGGGACAGACTGACAGCTGTCAGAAGGGGAGGACTGGATGAAAGAAGGTGGAGGGATTAAGCTAAAGAACATGACTATAACACATCAACACAGAAAAGAGTGGTGATCACCAGAGGGAAACGGGGCGGGGCTTGGTGGACGTGGGCAAAGAGGGAGAAAATGGGGACGGAAAGCGACCTTGCTTGGGGCAATGGGCGCATAACGCAGTGGGCAGATGATGTTTCATTGTGCATTACCCAATAAATCCAATAAATATAAATATATAAATAATAAAACCACAGGACGGCAAAACGGAAGGCAGACAGGAGCTGACTGTGAAGGGGGTTGTTTTCAGCTTGAAAGCCAGAAGGGAGACTGGGTGACAAAGATGAAGGGATTGAGCATCACAGGTTGGCAGGTACGGATTAGTTACGGGGATGTAAAGCTCAGTACTGTGACATCTACACATGGCCCCAGCGGGCACTGGAAATATCAGGGGGGACACTTTTTAAAGAATACGATTGGGTAGCCGCTATGCTGGACACCAGAAACCAAAACAAAATAATATTAAATTACAAACTCTAATTGAGAAAAATTAATGAATTAAAAAAAGAAAGCCAGAGGGAGTCTTGTCATTTGAATACACAACTGTTGTAGACGTGGACACCACACCTACAGGTCCATCTGCTGTCTGCAGTGGCCGCACCAATCTGCATCCCTACCCACAGTGCTTGTAGATCCCCCTTTCTCTACATCCTCACCAACACTTGATGTCTGTTGACTTATTTTTTATTAAAAAATTTATTGATTAATTTGAGAGAGAGAAAAAGAGAGAGAGAAAGAGAAACACTGATTTGTTATTCCACTTATTCATGCATCCATTGGTTGATTCTTGCATGTGCCCTCACTGGAGACTGAACCTGCAAACTTGGCATATCAGGATGATCCTCCAACCAACTGAACTACCCGGCCAGGGTGGTGATTTATTGATGATGGCCATTCTGATAACTGTGAGGTGATACCTCATTGTGGTTTTAATCTACACGAGCTGAAGTGGACATACAGCAGTAACAGTAACAATCGTATTAACATTTACTCACTTATGTTAGGCTCCGTGCTAAATACTTCAAATACATTCTTTCATTGACACACAGAAAGAGACTCAAGAAGTGGGAACTATTATTACGCCTGTTTTAATGATGACAAAGCAAAGGTCCTCAGGATGAAGCAAGATGTCTGAGGTTATACAATGCCCTTATGCATTGAGACATCTTTGAGGCCATAATCGGTGATCTAATACAGCAAGCCGGAACATCACGTGACTATATAAAAATGCAAATGCAATGTTTTCTAGCACCTTAAGAGGTCATAAGTCATTTTTATAATGGAAAAATAGGGCCGCCAAGGGGCTAGTGGACAATTCAGGTGTCTTAGAGGTCACCTTCTGTGGCAGAGCTAATAATCGTGTCAGAGGGTCTCAGGTGGAAAGAGAACTTGCCAGTAAGAAGCTCCATGTTTCTCAGTCAGCACTGCCTTTCAGATTTCCAGTGAGGAGGAAGTGTGGGTTCTGACGAGCTATTTAGGAAGAACGTGAACAAACAGAACCAAGACAAACTGATAGACCCAGAGAACGCACTGATGGACCCCAAGTGGGAGTGGGGTTGGGGGCCGGGGGAAAAGGTACAAGGGATGAAGAAGTACAAACTCTGTGTTCACCTGGGCGCCCGAACGCTGTGCAATTAGGTTAACCAGTGTCACCCAGATGAATGAAACTGAAAACCAAAAAGAAGTACAAGTTTCCCATTATAAAACCAGTCATGGGGTGTAAAGTACAGCATAGGGGATAGAGTCGATAATATTGTAATAACTACACAGGGTGTCAGATGGGCACCTGACTTACGGGACGATCGCTTCACACATTATATATATAAATGTCTAATCAGGCCCTGGCCGGTTGGCTCAGTGGTAGAGTGTCGGCCTGGCGTGCAGGGGTCCCGGGTTCAATTCCCGGCCAGGGCACACAGGAGAGGCGCCCATCTGCTTCTCCACCCCTCCCCCTCTCCTTCCTCTCTGTCTCTCTCTTCCCCTCCCGCAGCCGAGGCTCCATTGGAGTAAAGATGGCCCGGGCACTGGGGATGGCTCCTTGGCCTCTGCCTCAGGCGCTAGAGTGGCTCTGGTCGCAACAGAGCGAGGCCCCGGAGGGGCAGAGCATCGCCCCCTGGTGGGCAGAGCGTCGCCCCCTGGTGGGCATGCCGGGTGGATCCCAGTCGGGCGCATGCGGGAGTCTGTCTGACTGTCTCTCCCCGTTTCTAGCTTCAGAAAAATACAAAAAAAAAAAATGTCTAATCACTACATTGTACACCTGAACCTAAAATAATATTCTGTGTCAACTGCAATTGAAAATAAAATATTTTTCAAAAAGAATGCAAAACCGCACACAGGCACTGGACTCAGTCGTGATTTCAAAGCTTCCCTCTGCTAACAACAGGTTGTAGCTTTAACCTAAGTCACATTTTTTTTTTAATCTGCTAATAAAAAAGGCAGGTGGAGATACCTCATCAGGAGGCCATGAGGGCTAAATAAAATGATAAAATAAAATAATGCTGCTAAAGCTCTTAGCTTGCACCTTGTCTGGCTCTTTGATGTGGTGCCTAATAAACAGTATGGCTTATTTCAAGTGTTATTAGGTTCCTGTATAAAGTAATCCTGGAAGATTATTCTTCAAATCAGATCAAACTCTGATTATTTTCACCTTTGTGATTTTTTGTTTTTATTATTTTTATATTATTATTATTATTATTATCATCATCATCATTATCATTACTATTGCCAATTTCTAGAACTGCATGGTCAATAGGTCAATAGGTCAGTATGATAGCCACTAGACAGGAGGCTATTTAAATTTTAAATTTAAGTTGCACTAGCCACATGTCAAGTATGCAACAGCCACATGACGTCAGTGGCTACCCCACTGGACAGAGCAGATGCAGAATAGTCCCATCACTGCAGAAGGCTCTGTCGGACACCATGCAGGGGTCTCCAAACTTTTTACACAGGGGGCCAGTTCACTGTCCCTCAGACCATTGGAGGGCTGCCAAATACAGTGGTCCTCTCACTGACCACCAATGAAAGAGGTGCCCCTTCCAGAAGTGCAGTGGGGGCTGGATAAATGGCCTCAGGGGGCCGCATTGCGGCCCGCGGGCCATAGTTTGGGGACGCCTGGGAGAGCGGTGTCAGAAAGAACGGGGGCACCCACTCACCTACCTGGGGCCATTAGCAGGCAGCTCTGCTGGGAGCAGGCGGTGGACCACAGGAGCCACTGGGGTCTTCCTGCATCTAGGAGAAGCTACTGCTCCTTGGAGAGATGCTAATCACTCAGAATATCTTCCTGTGTGGATATTTCTTAAATAATGACAGCAGGTTCCCCAGGACAGGAAATCTCAAACTAAGGCTGGCATCCCTTAAGTACTTGATTCATGTCCAGCGCTCGGACCCTGCAGGGGTCCAAATGACTACTGAGATATGGCAAGGGACATCATAAGGGGGTCCCCGAATAAGATATTTGTAGCTGCTGTGTTAAAACATTAGAGACATTGTCGTAAAATTAATGGTCCGAACGCAAACAGGAATATGTATTTTCTTCACATCTGTTCTATCTTTTGCATTTTCCCCCACCAATATGACCATATTTTTATATAAAATATGTTACATGGCCATAAAATATGTTATAGTCAATCTTTTATTTTTTAATTCAGAGAATAACACATCAATAACACTTCCTTCCAAAAATGTTGTTGTATTTCCAAGAAGCACTCAAAGGCTTTTATAAACATAATTTTATAAAACAGATATTTGTCGTTAAAGCAGGATATGTTATGTGCCAAAAAAAAAAAAGGATTTATATTATAAATTCATTTTGCTTTTTTTTTTTTTAAAGAAAGCTAAGGAGAGAAATCCAGTTGGCTGCAATTGAGTTAAGAAACAGCAAGCTATTTTTCTTCCTTGTCTTTTCACAGTTCATGGTGCGATTTTATTTTTCCCATTTTTAAAGATCACATAAAACAGAGCCTTATAAACTACTTTCTTGCTGAACGAAGCCAACTCGTTAGTAGATACACGGGGACATGAAGCATTTGCAAGGCTTTGGATTTTCTTCAGCGGGACCACAGATCTTCAAAGCTCTCCCACCAGCATGGAACTGTGTAGTCTGATGAGTCACATGGGTAGCGCCCAAGTGTTCTGGAAATGTGGGCCAGTGGAGACCAAAAGGGTGGCCAAGGCAGGGACACCTGGGCCCCTAATGGGGTAGAGAAAACAATGCAGATACCTCCTAGAAAAGAAAGCCATGGATAGGCCAGCTTCCTTGCTCATAAGGTGATTCAACATTTTAGGCTAAAATTTAAAAGGGGAAAATTTTGTTCAAAAATGAGGATCATGTTTGCTTTATTCTCTGGGACGCCCAAAGATTATGAGTAGTGATTCTGCCACTTTTCCTCGGAGACTGGGAAGTAGTAATTAAGCTGGCCCAGAGAGCAGGCTAATGTTCTACGACTGTGCATCTATGTATTTTGAACTTCCATTGCCTCTCATCCGTTGTTCCAGAGATGCTGATCATCGCACCTGCCCCCTGCCCATAGCCCTCTCCAGAGGAAGTGCTCCCAGATACACACAGGACATCCCCTTGGCCAAAGCTAACTGGAGGGAGGCACAGTGTCATCTGAAGCAGTCCAGAAGCTTGGAAGAGAAATTGAACCTCTTGGTTCTCCAGTTTCTAGCTGTGTGAGCTCATATAGGTCATTTAAGCTTTCTAAGTCTCCGTTTCTTCATCTGAAAACTAAAGGCAATTGTACTCGCCTTAAAGTTGTTGGTGCAGAGTGAGGTGATACCTCATATAATGCGGCCCCTGGCAAAACGGAAGCACTTGGTAATGTTAGCTGCTGGTGTCATGTCATCGTTAATATCATCCTCGTCACCATTGTTATCATCACTAATATCAGTATCATTATCATCGCCATCATTGCCAATATCAATATCATCATCATCACTGTCATCGTTATCATCACCACCATCATTGCCATCAGCAGCACCCAGTCGAGCGGGAGAGAGAAGCTCAAAGGCTCGTAGATTCGTGGTTGAAAATGCCATTTGGGCCTATAAGCAATGCGCTGAGTAAGTAGAGGAAACCACCTACAGAGAGAGATAAATGACCAGGATGGGCAGTCCTGGCACTCAGTGGGCACAAGCCAAGCATGCTGAGCAGCCTGCAACATACAGGAGTATCGTATACAACAGAGAAGCATCCTGCGTCCTCGTGGCTTTCAAAAGTCCTGCTGGACAAATGTGTATTAAAGACTAAGCTTAAATCTAACTCCGTATGATATATACACACTGGCATATGGCTGACGAGGTTTCAATATACTCTGAATTCCAATTCAAACAGGCCAGTTTGTTTGGTTGGAAATTTGCTAAGAGCTGGGCATTATGGTGGTTTCAAACATGGCTGCAAATTCTCTGACAGTCCTTCCCATCAAGAGGCGGGATCTAGGTACTGAGACCCTCCCCACCTCCCACCTCCCACCTCCCACCCCCACCCCATACAGCTGCTTTGACTAAGAGGACAGCAGAAAGGATGCTGTGTGACTTCGGAAGCTAAGTCATAAAAGGTTGTGCAGCTTCTGCTGGGACCCTTGGCCTTGGAGCCCTGAGCTCGTGTCCTCCCTGAGATGACCATGAAGCATCACCATATGTAGGCAGCCTGGTCTCCAACCTCCCAGCACAGAGTCCAGGCAAGTGAGGGAAGCATAGCCACACTGGAAGTCATTCTTAGCATCAGCTGTCCCAGGGCCAGCTTCTGGAGTCCCCCCTTGCTGAGGCCCTGGACATCACACTCTGACTCAGTCCAGGTGTGTCTGTAACTGTCACATTCATGGCGATTCTATGTACAGGTCCAATGCCTGGCTGCTTCATTAATTCTTCTGTCTGAACTTCTACATATGAATCAATGTCTTTTTGTTTAGGAAAATTAGTTTCCCTATAGTCTTCTTTCATGTTTCAGTTTGGGCATTCTACCAATGTTATTTTGAATTAAGTGTTTATGTAAATTAGCCTGACCAGGTGGTGGTGCAGTGGATAGAGCGTCGGACTGGGATACAGAGGACCCAGGTTCAAAACCCTGAGGTTGCTGGCTTGAGCACGGGCTCATCCGGCTTGAGTGCGGAGTTACCAGCTTGAGTGTGGGATCATAGACATGACCCCATGATTGCTGGCTTGAGCCTAAAGGTTGCTGGATTGAAGCCCAAGGTCACTAGCTTGAGCTCAGGGTCACTGGCTTGAGCACAGGATCGCTGGCTTGAGCAAGGGGTCACTTGTTCTGCTGTGCTGTGGCCCCTCAGTCAAGGCATATATGAAAAAGCAGTCAATGAACAACACAAAGGTGCCACAACGAAGAACTGATGCTTCTAATCTCTCTCCCTTCCTGTCTGTCTCTATCTGTCCCTCTCTCTGTCTCTCTCTGTCTCTCACACACACAAAAAAAGTTTTTACATAAATTATATTAACTATGAAGTTTATTTCAAGATAGGATAAGGGACGGTGAAAAAGTATTTGTTATAGAAACAGGTCATGGAGTCTGATAGGTTGAAACCACTGAGTTAGGTACTTTTTCCCCCTGAAACCCAGGCAGGGTTGTCAATTCCATTAGCATCTGTCTGGTTCTTCTGAGATCTGGCTGGATTTGGTCTTCACTCCTTCAGTTTCACGAGATTGTTGGAGCCTTCTTGTAATCACTTTTTCTTGGCTGTCTTTGGCAGTTTCTTTTAACACAAGGGGACTTGACTAGGACATCCAGTTTAGCTCTAACCCCTATAGACTGTTCGTTTTCCTTGAGAGAAAATGAAACCCAAAGAGATTAGGCAAAGCTGTATTTTCTCTAGCATTCAGTAGCTTACTCAGTATCCTCTTCCATTTTTATCTTCTTGCTCCTGACATAACCATTAAAAGTCAAATGCGATTTCTTTTGGTTTCTCCTAGAATCTTCTTCTTCGTTGTCTTCTTCTTTTCAAATAAGAGGAGGGAGATACTAAGACAGACTCCTGCATGCACCCAACCGGGATCCACCTAGCAACCCCCATCTGGGGCCGATGCTTGAATCAACTGAGCTATTTTTAGCACTTGAGGCTGATGCTTGAACCAATCGAGTCACTGGTTGAGAGAGGGGAAGAGGAAGAGAAGGAGGAGAGGGAGAGGGAGAGAAGCAGATGGTCATCTTTCCTGTGTGCCCTGACTGGGAATCAAACCCTGGACATCCATATGCCGGGCCAACGTTCTATCCACTGAGCCAACTGTCCAGGGATGAATCTTCTATTCTTCATTGTTTGATTTGGTATAACCTTTAAAATCCAAATAGTTTCTACTTTGCTGGCCCTTAACATATCTTACTCTTTATTCTTTGCTTTGGTCTGCCTTTCTTCCCATCTGTTCCAACTTGTATTCCCCCTTGAACACGTCCTGCTCCTTTTAGCCTTATCAAGTCTGAGCTTGTCGGACGCATCCCAGGCATTACATTAAGATACCTTTTGACTTCCAATCAGAAGCAGGGGCAGTTGGGGTGTGGGGGGGGGTAATATCAGAAATTCATTTTTGACAGTCATTTACCCTGGAGTCTTAAAGATCTATCTATGGAAGTGCATTTTTAAAAAGTCTGCCATGCTAAAATATAAAAAAGTAACAGATCTTATTTGAGAGAGTCAGTGCTCATGCCCCGGCCGTCATAAATTCTCAATGGCACATGCCCCCCTCGGTGTTTGCTGAAGATCCTTTTCGGGGTGTCTTCCTACCTCACACTGATTATCTCCCTTTCTCGTGCCAAGGTGGGCTTCCAACAGCCTTGTCTCTACCAAAAATGGCCCTGCCCCTCTGGCCAAAGCAGGTTGGACCCAGGGTTGACCTTGGTTGGATAGCTCAGTTGGTTAGAGCATCGTCCTGACACCCCAAGGTTGTGGGTTCAATTGCTGGTCAGTACACATGCCAGAATCAAACAGCATGAATTAAGTGGGACAGCAAATCCATTTGTCTCTTTCTCTCTCTCTAAAAATCAATCAATAAAAAAAAATTTTTTTTTTTTTTGATGACAAGGCTGGACCCATGACAGTGTTTCTTCAGTGAACTCCAAATTGGTCCTAAGAGATCAATAAGATTTTAGTGCATTTGGGGGCTAGTCCACTTGAGCAAAAATATTGTAAATGCAGAGACTATGAGACAGAGGAATAGGTCAGACATTCCGCAAGAGGCATGGATGAGAAGCAGACAGAGGGAGCCAGTGCTTCCCAGAGCACAGGTGCGGGCTCTGGCTGAGGCCGGGTCCCGTGGGACACTTTATAGACCTGCCCTCCCCTTCCGATCCCTCCAGCCGAATCGATGAGATTTTCCTCGTATGCACACAGTCCTAACCGACCCAGAGTTTTTCCGCTTGGACCAGTTTCATGGTCAAGTTTCTTGTATTATCTGAAAAATCAGTTCAAAGAAGCTTAACTGCAATTTAAGCATGATTTCCTGGTCAAATTTGGCCTAATATTTTGGGGGGATAAAAAACAGCAATTTTTTGAGAACATTCAAGTTTGGCTTTTTTTCTTCTTCTTCTTGTATATAAAAAAAGGACTGTTCAAAGAACACAAGGAAGGAGAAACACAAAATGAAAATTATAACTGTAGATTACGGAGTTGTGCCACACCAAAGGAGCGTGGGCAGGAAACGCATAGTGTGGGCAAGCCAGCATCAAGTGGCACCGAGGGGGGTCTCTCTCAAGTGGCTTGCTGATGACAGGGCTTGTAAAGCTTGGCTTTACACAGACCCCAAGTAGCCACTGCATATGTTCCTCGGGCGTTGGCACGGGGCACACAGCTCATGCCAGAAAAAAAAGCCTGCTAGAGTTTGATTTCTTCAAAGCTCTGGGAAGGAAGCATATTCCAAAGAGCCTGCTGCTAGGCAACCATTCCAGGCTGCCATCTTGGCTTCTGCAGGACAACAAGCTCTCCGTGCCTTAGCGGCTGTTTTTGCTTTTCTGATGACTGGGGTCCACCTCCGCACCAAGCAACCCAGAGAACGTCTCCACCATCAGTGGTCGCAACCCCACCTTCTCCGATGAGGGCTGCAGGGGCCCATCTGGGGAAGGGGCCTACTTCCATGTTGGCCTTTCCCTGGGCACCGTCCCTGGACCCTAGTACTCCCTTTAGGGTTTTTTACATCTTTATAATTAGCATCTTAACCATCGCTCCACAGTTCTTTAACTTCCCCAGTTTAAATAACAATAACTATAACAATAATAACAATAACAGGTATTGGAATAGTTAACTACTGGATCATAAAATGACCTCAGGATGCCTAGGCATCATGATATTTGCGGATTCAGCATCCTGGGGCATCATGACCATGGTGGATTCACAGACGCAATCTGTTAGCTGAAGAGTGTCGTACTCAGATTTCAGAACAAATAAACTTACAGTCCCCTTGACAGAGCTGTATTGGAACCTCAACACCAAGATGTCCCCTAATGTCGCATTATATTTTAATTCCAGGGATGGACACTACCAATCTGCTGAGAACATTCCAAAGCACAGTGGGGTATCACGCTGACTTCTAGAAGGTTCTATAAGTATTTGGGCATGAAGCCAGGTCTAATGGCACCAGCACTATGATTCACAACCATAATCCCACCGCATCTTACTCCAACCACAGCCCCAAAAATCAGAAAAATGTGTTCCTTTTCGAAAGGCAGCATCCAAGGGAGGTAAAGTTTCAGTCAGGCACCTGGGAACTGCCAGGCACTCAAATAGTTATCTGTGTTAAAATACAGAGAGGGGCAATCGGAGAGAGGCTTTCGATGTCTGTTTCTAACAAAGACCACACCTCTGGTCCTTTTCCTCCCTGTTTGTCACAGACATGGCTGTGACCAGCTGGAACGTTCACCTTGCAGGAAAACTTTTATGACACAGAGGATGGAAATGATATCCCCTGAAGAGCCTGAAATTTCTGGAGCCAGAAACTCTGAGATTTTACACCTTTCAATTTGTCAAAGAACCTAGAGCAAATGAACCTGTTTCACTACTCAGGAGAGAAGACACAATTCTTCTGCCTTCACTGACAAGGACTTCAGGTAATTTGGGAGAATGATTCTGGGAGAAGAAAAAGGCAGATTGTGAACTTCCTGAGGAAATGAATTTTAAAAGAAACCCAGAACATCACGGACCACAGGCTGCTGTGTTTTCTTGTTCATGACCTTCATCTACCTTCTCCTCCATAAAGGAAATGGAAATGTGTCACTCTGATTAACTGTGATTGCTGCCTTGTCATACATCAACTAACAAGAGATGTTTTATCATGACAGATTTAAGGGGAGCTGGGCATATATTTAAGAGGCACATTTGAAAAACACTCTTGGTTACCCATGGCACTTAAGAAATTCTTCCTCCACCCCCTTTCCTAAAGTTCGATAAAAGGTAGAGAAATTACATGGCACTCAGTAATATGTGATTACTGTCTTGTTTGTGTGGCTGTATTGTTTACAACGCTGTTGCAGTAACATTGAACAGTATCAGAGCTGTGATTTGCCAGAAAAAAAAAATCCTAGCTGGAAAACTCTTCCTATGGAAACAGTGCCTAAAATGCCTGTTTCTAAGAGGAGGTTTTATGCAACATATCATTTCCCCTCTTGGAAGCAACTTGTCGATGCAAAAAGACACAACTACAACCATTTAGGCTGACCATGATTACAACCATGGTGATTTTTAACAAATTCCTAGAGGAAAAGGCTAGTATGAAAACATGGATAATATTAACAGAAGACCCACGGGGCAGGGGTCCCGCTGTTGGTTTACTACTATATTTTCAGGCTGTAACTCAGAACCCGTATTATGTTTGGAACTTAGTAATTATCTGCTGAATATAGTTGTGAAGGAATTCAAAGCACATTGAAACTTATTTGCAAAGGAACATAGGAGAGGAGGAGGTTGGAATGGAAGTGAATGAATGGATAGGTGGGTGGGTGGATGGATGGATGGGTGGGTGGATGGATGGATGGGTGGGTGGATGGATGGATAGATGGATGGAAGGAAAGAAGGAAGGAGGGAAGGAAGGAAGGAAGGAAGGAAGGAAGGAAGGAAGGAAGGAAGGAAGGAAGGAAGGAAGGATAAATGGATGAAAGGATAGATGGATGGAATGACCAGCTTCTTATGGCCAATTAACATTAAGCAAGCGAACCGAAGTAGTATAACCATGACCTAGAATGTAAACCCTTTAAGGGCAGCATCCACCACCATGGTCAGCATTCAGTAATGCTTTCTGAATAAACAAACAAATGGATAAATAGATGAAACTGCTTCAACCTAAATGTTACCTCCAGGCACAAACAACAACAGCTGTCATGCCAGTAATAACCTCATTTTTTTAAATCAGTGTAAGTTTAGACTATTTCTTCAGCAGAAATAAAAATAACCTGACGTGTGTGTAAGTTTGGTCAGGAGCAGAGCGCTGGGGGCTAACCGCGGGCCGCCCACATTGACAGCCCCTACCTCCACGGAGAAAGCACCTGCAACTTGGCTCATCTTAAGCGAGTTAGAGCGTGCCCGTGGCCATGTCACCTCTGTGCTCATCACCCAAGTTAGCGGAATAAAGTGCCTCGTGTTGGTCTAGAGCCTGAGAATGCCATCATCAAATGGCATGCAGCGGTAACAGGATCCAGCAGAGGATGAGGGTGGACTTTGCCAACCAAGCCACCACAGGGAGCCTTCTCGCTGGGTTTGGATGAAGTCCAGTTCGACACACGTGGAAGTTCCAAAGAGTTCATAAGTAATCTGGACACAGAGAAACAGAAGATGCCCAAGTCCTACCATCCAACCGCGAGGTGGCCAGGGATGAGTCAAAGATTCTAAGTCAAGAGCAGGTAGGTGTAGAAGCTATTAACTGAATTGGCAAAGCCAGGAGGGGGATTTGGTTTGGGTAAGAAAATGGGTTCAGTTTGGGCATGTCAATTGAGAGGTGACAAATTTGGAGGTGACAGATGGCCATCCGGAAGGGATGAGCAGTGAGCCAGAAGCACATGTCTCGGGCTCCGACAGGGCTAGAGTCTGCTAGATATTTCAGTGTCAACAGTGCAGGGGATGTCAGATGAGGTCAAGGCAAGGGACTGGAGAGGGGACAAGCTGCGAGCATAACCATGGGGCGGAACGAGCAGCCCACGGACACTAACGGGACACTGGAAGGAAGGGAGGCGGTCAGGGTATCCTGGTCGTGCTGCAGGAAAGGAACAGAAAGAGTCCCGTTCCCAGCCGTACGTTCTTGAGGGTGCGGGCTGCACGCGGCTCAGCTTGGCTTTCTAGTCCTTAGCACAGGGCCTCGGACGCGAGGTGCTGACGGTCAATGCTCATGGAGCAAATCACTGGGTCCACTTTCTTCCCCAGGTATTCAGATTTCCGCACCTCCTCCTCTGTTTCTCTCTCATTGTGTTTAGGTAATGCTACTATTTTCACGTGGCTCTGGAAATGGGAAAGTAAGATAAGAAATCGTATATTTTGAAAGTAGAACCAGTACAACTTGCTACTTATTGTTCTAACAAGCCTGTATTGGAAGAGGTAGAGTGAGCAGGTTGAGAGTGTTGGTGAAGATGACCGTGGGATTTCTATATTCATTTTTTTATTGACCATACTGTGTGTCAGACATTGTTCTGGTGCTGGGCTAAAGCACATAAACAACAGAGTCCCCCCACCCCGAGTGACCTTGCCTGGGGTGGGGGGCAGACAAGCAAGTGGGCATATGCACATAACACGGCACCATGATAGTTAATGATATGCGCTCTGAAGGAAACTAAAGGCAGAGTGAGGTGAGATGGGACGGGGGTGGGGGGGTTGCTTTCCAGATAAGGGGGCCAAAGCATCACTCTCTAATGGGGTGAAAGGTAAGCACAAATCTGAATAGAGTGTGGAGGGACACCAGGCAACTATGTGAAGAAACAGTGGTCCAGGCAGAGGGAACAGCCAGTGCAAAGGCCCTGAGGTGGGAATGTGTGCCAGAGCAAGGTCCTTGGACCATTTCTTTATTCACTGACATTCACAGTTGTGATGATCTCATCCAATGTTACAGTTTTAAGCACCAATTACACACTGATGACAACCTCCAGGTTGAAGTTGAGACTTGCATAGCCAACTGCCTACTCTAGCATCACCCCCTGGAAGTCTGACAGGCATCTCAAATTTGGCAAATCCAAATCTGAACCCCTGGACTCTATACCTATATCTTCACTCCCTCAGCAAATGGCCACCTCCACCCACACTTCCTTTCGTTCTTTGCTCTTTCACCTCCCACATAGGATCCACCAAATCTGGGTGGTTCTTAATAAATACACGTAGACTCTGGACACCTCTACTGCTACTGTGCTGTTCCAAGCCACCGCCATCTCTCTTCTGGATCCCCACAATAGCCTCTCAGCCAGTCATCCCACTTCTGATCTTCATTGCTCCCACAGAGTCTCCACGCACACAATTATAGTGTTCCTTCTAATTATGACCCTCTTTGCCAGAGTAGAAGCCAACCTCCTCACAGGGGCCCAAAAGTTCCCTTTTCAACTGGCTCACCTGCATTCCCCAGCTTATACTGTTTCATCCACAGCATTCTCCATGTTGCTTCTCAAACACAGCAGGTGCATTCTGGCCCCAGGACCTTTGCACTTGCTTTTCTTGGTCCTGAAAACTCCTCCCCATATAGCTCCATAAATCACTCCTTTATTTCTTTCAGGTCTGTGTTCCAAAAAGGCCTTCCCAGATCATCCTATGGGAAACTGCAACTCCTACTCCATTGCATATTCCATTATACTTCCTGGCTCTATCTTCCTGTATGGGCAGGAGGGAGTGGGAGGAGAAGCAGGTAAAAATATATATATATAAATATATTAGAAGCACAACGGAGGGGACCTGCATGGACCAGCGATGACACTGGGCCAGCAACTGAGGAATATGATACAGTCAACCCTGCATATTGGACACTGTTAAAAAAAAAGATACAAGTGCTGCAGAAATGAATGCTCTTCTTATATCTACTTAAAAAAATAATAATCTGTTAAAGCCAACTTTAAACAAATACCTAAAATTTACCTGTAAGAAAATCTTCCCAAGAAAAGACTGTTAAATGCAGGGGTGTGTGCTCGGCTTTATAAAATAAACATAGCCCAGAGAAGCTGAGCATACATTTTATTTCTGAAGACCAGATGTCATTTTTGAATTCACTACAAGAGTTTATTACTGGAAGGGATCCTACAAAAATCCCAGTATAGAGTGAATCATTAGTAACTTGTTTAACTCCACGTATAAAACTGGACTTCCATGTATTTGAATTGCATACTATCCGGGCATAGAGTCCTTAGAATTAGCAAGGCGGTAGGTTTGCAGAGAACTTTTAAAGGCAAGATTCTTAAAAGATTTGATGAGCGGGGACAGACAAGTATAATCTGCTTCCTTCCCTGAGGCAGGAAGTTGGAGACAGTGAGATTTCCTGTCTGGTGCTGGTGTTGGCGTCTGACAGCTGGATGTAAGAGACCCCTTTGCACACCCCTGACTGTGCTCAGCTCCCTGCTGGTAGTCCGGGATATTGCAAAATGTATCAAATAGGTCTCCGAGCTGGTGTCACTCTCCATTCCATTCAAAGAGAATCATGATGTAGGTCTTAATTAAATACAAAGCCCAACAAACGCCCATTTTGCTCTTTTCTCCTAGTTGGTCATCTGACCTACAGAAAAAGAGTGAGGTGTCTTCTACAAACAAGCCTTTCCTGTTTCCCTTTATAATGCAACTTGAAAGAAAATGTACGACCGTTTAACATTATACAACTCCCCTTCTAAGGCTATGAAAAGCAGTGACTTGAAGCAGGTGAACAGATGGTGAGAGGGAGGGTCATAAATTACAGCTCCCCAACCTGCTCCCGAAAATACGGAGCCGTCATTAACTTCCGAATAATAGTAAATCGACGCAGGGGATAATGCCAGCGGTCTGTGTGTCATCCTTTCTGCCAGGTGCTGGGACTACTCGGTCTTCCAGAGAAGAGGACTGGTTGCTGTTCTTAAATGATTTCACCAAAACATTGGTGGCAAACGCCATCCTACAGTATCACGGGCAAGAGTGAAAACCATGGATTTTTCTTTTCTTTTTTTTTTTTTTTTTTGTATTTTTCTGAAGCTGGAAACGGGGAGAGACAGTCAGACAGACTCCCGCATGCGCCCGACCAGGATCCACCCGGCACGCCCACCAGGGGCAACACTCTGCCCACCAGGGGGCGATGCTCTGCCCCTCCGGGGCGTCGCTCTGCCGCGACCAAGAGCCACTCTAGCGCCTGGGGCAGAGGCCAAGGAGCCATCCCCAGCGCACGGGCCATCTTTGCTCCAATGGAGCCTTGGCTGCGGGAGGGGAAGAGAGAGACAGAGAGGAAGGAGGGGTGGGGGGTGGAGAAGCAAATGGGCGCTTCTCCTATGTGCCCTGGCCGGGAATCGAACCCAGGTCCCCCGTGCGCCAGGCCGACGCTCTACCGCTGAGCCAACCAGCCAGGGCCAACCATGGATTTTTCAGAAGAAACTTTCCAGCCCCAGCGCA
This sequence comes from Saccopteryx leptura, assembly GCF_036850995.1. Lineage (NCBI taxonomy): Eukaryota > Metazoa > Chordata > Mammalia > Chiroptera > Emballonuridae > Saccopteryx > Saccopteryx leptura. The sequence continues at coordinate 92,927,353 of NC_089505.1, read as the reverse complement.
GAGGAGGATGACCTGGATCCACAGAGATGAACACGAATGCCAAATGCCTATGGGGACGAGGCTTGTGTGAAAGAGTCCGGATTAAAACATGGGTCACACTGAGGGTCAGGACAAATAGCACTGGGTAAAGGGAGGCATGGAAACATAGAGCGTGCCTGCCTATGTCAGTGCACCCAGATTAAAATAATACATTTTTTTGCCTGACCTGTGGTGGCACAGTGGATAAAGCATCAACCTGGAAATGCTGAGGTTGCAGGTTCAAAACCCTGGGCTTGCCTGGTCAAGGCACATATGGGAGTTGATGCTTCCTGCTCCTCCTCCCTTCTCTCTCCCTCTCTCTCTGTCACTCTCCTCTCTAAAATAAATAAATAAAGTTTTAAAATAATACTGTACATTAGGAAGAATAAACATCATTAAAATGTCTATATTACCCAAAGCAATTTATAAATTCAATGCAATACCAATGAAAATACCAATGACTTACTTCAAAGACATAGAACACATATTCCAAAAATTTATATGGAACCAAAAAAGAACACGAATAGCCTCTTTTCGTGAAAAGGAAGAAAAAAGCGGAAGGTATCACACTTCCAGATATCAAGTTATATTATAAGGCCATTGTACTCAAAACAGCATGGTACTGGCATAAGAACAGGCACATAGATCAATGGAACAGAACAGAGAACTCAGAAATAAACCCACAGCTCTATGGACAACTGATATTTGACAAAGGAGGTAAGACAATACAATGGAGTAAAGACAGCCTCTTCAACAAACGGTGTTGGGAAAACTGGACAGCTACCTGCAAAAAAATGAAACTAGACCACCAACTTACACCACTCACAAAAATAAACTCAAAATGGATAAAAGACTTGAATGTAAGCCGTGAAACCATAAGCATCTTAGAAGAAAACATAGGCAGTAACCTCTCTGACATCTCTCGCAGCAATATATTTGCTGATTTGTCTCCAAAGGCAAGTGAAATAAAAGACAGGATCAACAAATGGGACTTTATCAAACTAAAAAGCTTCTGCACAGCTAAAGACAATAAGAACAGAATAAAAAGACAAACTACACAATGGGAGAATATATTTGACAATGCGTCTGATAAGGGGTTAATAACCAAAATTTATAAAGAACTTGTAAAACTTAATACCAGGAAGACAAACAATCCAATCCAAAAATGGGCAAAAGAAATGAATAGACACTTCTCCAAAGAGGACACACAGATGGCCAATAGGCATATGAAAAAATGTTCAACATCACTAATGATTAGAGAAATTCAAATTAAAACCACAATGAGATATCACCTCACACCAGTCAGAATGGCGCTCATCAATAAAACAACACAGAATAAGTGCTGGCGAGGATGTGGAGAAAAGGGAACCCTCCTGCACTGCTGGTAGGAATGCAGACTGGTGCAGCCACTGTGGAAAACAGTATGGAGATTCCTCAAGAAATTAAAAATCGAACTGCCTTTTGACCCAGCTATACCACTGTTAGGAATATACCCCAAGAACACCATAGCACTGTTTGAAAAGAAGAAATGCACCCCCATGTTTATGGCAGCATTGTTCACAATAGCAAAGATTTGGAAACAGCCCAAGTGTCCATCAGAGGACGAGTGGATTAAAAAGCTTTGGTATATATATACTATGGAATACTACTCAGCCATAAGAAATGATGACATAGGATCTTTTACAACAACATGGATGGGCCTTGATAACATTATACTGAGTGAAAGAAGTAAATCAGAAAAAACTAAGAATTATATGTTTCCATACATAGGTGGGACATAAAGATGAGACTCAGAGACATGAACAACAGTGTTGGGGTTACAGGGTGGGGGGAGGAGAGGGAGGGGGTTGGGGGAGGGGAGGGGCACAAAGATCATGGCTTTTCAGCATTTGCCCTATTCCCCCCTTAATCTATAGACAGACAGCAAATATTTATGTATGGTGTTCCCACTATAAAGACTGCTGTCTTAGGGACAAATGCTGATAAACTATTTCAGCAGTTCCTCCTTCTTCAAAGACTTATATGTCAACATAGAGCTCCATGTTTCATAGGACATACTCAAGCTCACTCCATGCTCCCTGGAGCTTTAGCACAAGGGAATGCCCCCCCCTTTTTTTTTTTTTAGTATTTTTTCTTTTATTTATTTATTTTTTGTATATTTCTGAGGATGGGGATGGGGAGGCAGTCGGACAGACTCCTGCATGCGCCTGACTGGGATCCACCTGGCAGGCCTACCAGGGAGAATGCTTTGCCCATCTGGGATGTTGCTCTGTTACAACTGGAGCCATTCTAGCGACTGGGGCGGAGGCCATGGGGCCATCCTTAGTGCCCAGGGTGGATTTGCACCGGTGGAGCCTTGGCTGCGGGCGGGAGGAGAGAGACGAAGAGGAAGGAGAGGGGGAGGAGTGGAGAGGTAGATGGGCGCTTCTCCTGTGTGCTATGGCCAGGAATCAAACCCGGGAATCCTGCACACCAGGCCAATGACTTGACGGGTCTACCATATCATGCTTTTTACTTAAAAAAAAAAAAATTTACATTTCTTTTGAATGCTGATTAACAGGAGACACCAAATCTTTTTCGGCTGCAAACTACTACCTTCTTTATTAGATCTAGCTAATAACACTGTTCTGTCTTTTTTCCAAATAGCTCCAGATATATGGAAAAGATTTATATAGGCAGATGGGGATCCTCAAACCCCTCAGCGAGATCTTCTGAGAATGGCTTTTAAGATACCTAGAGGCAGAAAAAGCCCAATAGAGATCAGGGGAACTACCAGCTTTTAGGATACACCCTTAAAGGCTCCAACACCCCAAAAGGGTCTCATAGGATGCCATCTGGGTCCTGCTTCAATAGTGGAAAGGAAGGTCATTGAGCTAAAGCCTGCCAGGCTTACACACCTCTGCTGTGAGGAAACAGGGACACTGGAAGGTGGGCTTCCCCCTCGCTCCTCTAAGGGAGGGTTCAGGCTCTTCCAGCCCTGCTCCAGCCACCTATGACCTAACCTTGCCCAGAAAGCTGGGGTTCGCCACTGAAGGCTGAAGGTGCCCAGGGCCGTCGGCCCCATCTACGACACTGTGGACGAGCCTAGGGTATTTCTTCCAAGAAGCAGGTAAACTGATCTCATTCGCACAAGGGCCACTTAACTATGTTTTGCCTGAACAGTCAGGTTTTTTATTCTTCCCTCAAAGATCTCTGTTGTGGGTGTTGATAGTCCTATTTTCTGCTGCTTTGCTTAATATATAGTGTTTCCTTTATCCCTCTTACCTCAATGCCCCACTCATATTTCAGGCTGGGACCTACTCCTAATTTAGAGCTCTCTTTCCTCCTTTTGCCAACTTGTATTATGAATTTACCTTTGCCACCCAGCTTAGTGTATCCCAAGGTTCTCTTTACCAGGCCACAGTCGCAGAGCTCCAGGGAAAAGCAACCTGGTCTCAACTCTCCAGGCAGAGGAGAACAGAAGCTCCATATCCACGCATGCTGCAAATGGCTTTTTCCAGTCTACCTGAATCATTACCAGCTAGAAGCAGCGGTCATTGGGACTTGGACATGAGCTGCAAAGTATAGAATGGTGACAACAATTCCAGTGCTATGCGGACTTTTCCTGTGGGGAAATTTCCTGGACTCCTGCTCCCTGTGACAGCTCCTAACAGACTGAGGTTGGGTTGCATTTTTCAGGGATTTGGCATGGTGATGGGGCCAACTTGGACTTGGGGAACATGTTAAGGACACTACTCTTTTAGGGATTCTTGCTGTATTGGCCAAGAGTTAGCTTAAAGGCTTTTAATCACTGTAAAAAAAATAGAGGACTGGATGAAGAAGATGGGGCACATATACACCATGGTATATTATTCAGCTAGGAGAAGTGGTGACATCGGATCACTTATAGAGGAATGGTGGAGTCTTGGTAGCATTGTGCAGGGTGAAATAAGTGAATCAGAAAAAAACAGGAACTGCAGGATTCCATACATTGGTGGGACATAAAAGCGAGACTAAGAGGCATGGACAGGAGTGTGGTGGCTATGGGGGTGGGGGGAGGGAAGAAGAGAGAGGGGGAGGGGGAGGGGTACAGAGAGAACTGGATGGAGGGTGGCGGAGGATGATCTTTCTTCGGGTGATGGGTATGCAACAGAACTAAATGACAAGATAACCTGGAAATGTTTTCTTTGAATGTATGTACCCTGATTTATTGATGTCACCCTATTAAAAAAAAAAAAAAAGCACACTTTACACACTAGACCAACCCTTCACTAGTTGCCTTAGCCTCCTTCCCACCCAAATGTCAAAAGAAAAATAAATCACAAAACTTACTGTTCTCAAAAAAAATAAATAAATAAATAAAATAAGATATGTACAGTGTGCGTAGGGATTTGTTCATAGTTTTTTTTTATAGTCCGGCCTTCCAATGGTCTGAGGGACAGTGAACTGGCCCCCTGTGTAAAAAGTTTGGGGACCCCTGGCCTAAAGTCTATGTACACTTGTTGATCAATGCACTCTGTTGAATTTAATGAATAAATTTCTTATTTGGACTAAAAAAAAAAAAAAAAAAAAATTATATTGTACATTTTTTAAAAAAAATCACATGGAGGCCCTGGCTGGTTGGCTCAGTGGTAGAGCGTCAGCCCGGTGTATGGAAGTCCCGAGTTCGATTCCCAGCCAGGGCACACAGGAGAAATGCCCATCTGCTTCCCCACCCCTCCCCCTCTCCTTTCTCTCTATCTCTCTCTTCCCCCCCCACAACCAAGGCTCCATTGGAGAAAGGTTGGCCTGGGTGCTGAGGATGGCTCCATGACCTCCACCTCAGGCACTAGAATGGCTCTGATTGCAGCGGAGCAATGCCCCAGATGGGCAGAGCATTGCCCCCTGGTGGGCGTGCCGGGTGGATCCCGGTCGGGCGCATGCGGGAGTCTGTCTGACTGTCTCTCCCCGTTTCCAGCTTCAGAAAAATACAAAAAAAAAAAAAAAAAAAAAAAATCAGGCTTTAATTTTAGACAAATATTTGAACCCTGTGACTGAGTTCTGAAGAATCATATCAGATTTGGGTGTTTGAGTGCTTTTAATACATGCACACCTATAACAAAACACTATGTAACAGGGGTTCTCAAAATGTCACCTGGAAAACTCTGCCTGTCCCCTGGGAGGGCAAAAGTATTTTTATAATAATTCAAGATATGATTTATCTTTTCATTCTTATTCTTTTATGATGGCACAGTGGAGTTTTCAGTGGCTACATGATGTGAGATTTTTTTTAAATTTTATTTATTTATTTATTTATTTGAGAGGAGGGGAGATAGAGAGACAGATTCCCACATGTGTCCCAACCAGGATCCACCCTGCAGCCCCATCTAGGGCCAATGCTTGAATACCAAGCTATTTTTAGTGCCTGAGGCTGATGTGCTTCAACAGAGCTAACCTGGGGCCATGCTCAAACCAATTGAGACACTGGCTACAGGAGAGGAAGAGGGAGAGAAGGGAGAAAGAGAGAGAAGGGGGAGAGGGAGAGAAGGGGGAGAGGAAGAGAAGGGGGAGAGGGAGAGAGGAGAAGCAGATGGGCACTTCTCCTGTATGCTCTGAGTGGGAATCGAACCCATACACTGGGCCAATGCTCTATCCACTAAGTCATTGAACCAGGGCCTAGACATCACAATAGATTAATTGCATCCGGAGCAGATGTCAGACTCCAATTGTCTCCTATTAAGCCACACATTAAAAAGATTTGCAGAAATGTAACATAATGTCACTCCTCCCCATATTTTACATTTAGTAAAATATAGTCATTTCCATAAATATTATTTATGTTAACAGATAACAGTGGGCTTATTCTTGTTGCTTTGAAATGAATTAGTAATTTCAAAATTCCTCAGATTTAACCACTATTATAGCAACTATGGACAGCTTTAACACACATAAAGTAAAAAACACTTACAGGCCCTTAGTAAACACAAATGTCAGCGGCACAGTAGGGATGGCTCTGCTCTGAGACCAGCACATCTGAGAACCACCGCCGTACGAGCATGCATGTCCAACTAATGTGTTCACTAGAGAAAAGCTTCAGATTCTCTTGCCCACAGGTGTCTTGCTCCACTATAGCTGGCTTCCCATTGGAAGACGGTTGTCAATGGGCCTCCCTCGCTCATGAGGCTACAGGAAGCAGCGCCGCTGCTGGCCCAGAGCCAGGATGTGAATGTTGACTGAAGGCATCACTGGCAGGGAGAGGATCAAGTCACACCAGAGGGAGACATCAAACCTATGATCCCAGCACCCCTCCCTCATCTGAAAGGCGGGACCAGCAGTGGGACTGGCCTCACAGCGCAGTCCATGGCCTCATCTTCGTGCATCTCTTGGGACAAAAGCATCTCCGTCCAGGTCACCTCTGCACGGGTACCCCCAGACAAATGCATATTAATAACAGGTATTGGAGTGCTACCCAGAAAACGACAATGACCAGCTTTAGAGACATGCTGTGACATCCCGATATTCACCTGCCTAGAAAACTGGGACCCTGGGTCTCTGTCCACAGATGAAGGGTCAGTGGTGAGTTTATGAGGGTCGTACTTGCACTACAGTTATCTACAAGTAATCGCCTGCACGTTTAAAGCCGTGCACACTTTTATTATCATCCTTATCTCTATAAAAGAAAACACGCCTAAATTTTAGAAGCATTTGTGAACAGCAGGCAGATAATTTTCTGAAGGTACAGTCACCCAAAAACCATAGAGGGTTTTACTTACTGTGACCAAGAAAGGCATAGATGAGAATGGGTGTATGTTGGGACAAACACCTCCCCGGACTCTTCTATTTCCACATGCAGGGACCTCCAGGTCTCATGAGCTAGCACTCTCCATGCCGCACCACGGGCCAGCGAGCAGGTCACCTAGCCCATGGGCGACAGCCCGTGGCTTCTGGTTCCTGTCTCTCAGTGGGGTAGAGCTGATCTAAAAGAATCTGTGAGCACTCAGCCACCTACCTTCATCCCCCTAACGTTCCAGTTTCCCTGGATAGGCTCCCTGGGTCCCAGAGCAGGTGGGGGCGGCAGAGCATGGGTGGAACAGAGAGGATGAACAGCATTGCAGTTGCCCAGCAAAGCCATGCTCTCCAAACAGCTTTATCCAAACGGGGCGCTGAGTTGTCCACCTGCTAGGCTGCCGGGTTTACTTCTCACGACGGTTCCAAACTCCAAGAGATGAAGGCAGGAGTGTCATTCACGAGCCTATGAGAACCTCACATGGACGAGGGGTTGGGGGTTGCTAACAAATGATTGAAGAGGCAGAGAGATATGGGACGAGGTCCAATGCTGCCCCCTTGCCCCCCCCCCCCAGGTTATATACCCACCCCCTGCTTTTACCTAGCTCTTGACAGCCAGGGCACATTGTTGGTCTGCCCCAGACTTTATTTTTTTCATCAGTGAAAATGCAGAAAATTACACCCACGTCGCAGCATTATTCTAAGCATAAGACAAAGCCCCGCGCGGCAGTGTGCGGGCAGTTAGAAGGCACTTAGCACTCCGCTCTCCCCTCACACTCACGGCAATTTGTAGTCACGAATTGATTCTTGTGTTTGTTTATTGTCTCCTCTCTCAACCAACTGTCAACTCTCCAGGAGTCTTGGAAACCAGCAGCTGTCGGGTCCGCCCCTGCCTGCCCAGACACTGGTCACAGTACCCGGCAGGTAAGGAGTGCTCCATAAATTTTGAATGAATGACTGAATGCACGGGAGTTATTATTTACTGTCCCATGCATTGTCTTCCTGGAAAATTTGCCCATAAGCTGTTTCTATTCAGCTTCGAGCGCCGACGACCGTGTGCACGTTGACGTGGGAGACACACCGGGATTACAACAGGGACTTGACTTCTAAACACAGCCAGCCAGCAGGACATGCCCGGTTGCCACCTTCCTGCCAACCATTAGCCTTTGTCTCCGCCACCCCAGGGGACGGAGAATTGTCATTACGGATCCAGCAGATAATCCTTGTTTGCCTTGGTGTTAAATCAGCACAAACAGCTTGGACACTTTTAGTCTGTAATTAGATTCAAAAAGATCAAAGCCAAAACTAATAGGGCACACGGCTCTGGCAAATGATATTTCTAACTGATGGGGGGAGGAGATGGGGGTCTCAGGAGGGATCCACGTGGAGTGTTCGCTAAAGCTTCAAATGTTCGCAAGCTCTGATATGTCCATTTCCTGCCATCAGAGAGAGGGACCCCTCTTCAGCCTGAGCATTCCCAGCCACTCAGAAATAGTAGGTGTGCACACCACCCCACAGGAGGGCTTAGACAGCGCTCCAGGGTTTGATTGGGTTTGATCTCTGCATCAGCCTATCACCTGGGCACGAAGATGCTCCCTCCCGGGTACTACAGTGTCCCTGGGCACATCAGAATGCCTGGTGCGGGGCCTGGGATCAAGTCGCCGAGGCTGGGGTGAGAGCGAGGTGAACGAGGCACTCACCTTTCCGTGTGAAATAGAAGGGCAGGGGCGGGGGGCAGGCCAGAAAGCTCAGTGAGCAAGATAAATATTTCAGTACAGTTTAAAAAATAAATAAATAAGATTCATGTGAGAACAATCTATGAAGTACAAAAAGATCAGCATCTGAAATACAGACAGGATCTGATGTGGTCAGGATTCAGTGGGCTGAGTGAATTCAAAAAAAATGCAGCTGCGGGTTGGGTGCAGTCCGGATTCCTGTTTTCGATATTTTCGCGGTCCTGGCAAAGCTTTGAAATACATGATGCTCAGGTGTGGAGAGGACAGTCACAGCCGCCACCGGCAAGTGGGCTCCATATTCTAGAGGTCGGGACCTTGGCAATAAGCATCAGAATCCTCTACAATTGTGTTCATTCTCTCTGACCTCTTCATATAACCTCTAGCAATTTATTGTGAGGAGAAATCTATAAATGGACCCAAAGATTCATTTACAGGGACATTTATCTTAGAGTTATTTATAGAAAAGACAAACCTGGAAACAGCCTTTGAGTCCAGCCAGAAAGAAATGCTTAATTAAATGCTAACCCCCCCACCCCCACTCCCACACACACAGACACACAGACACCGCACATGCGCATGTGTTATACAAGGCTGTGATCTTAGCAAACACCCACAGTGCTCCTCCTGGGAGGGATGGTCCCGCTCTCCCATCCTGTGGGCTCCTTTGCCCGGGTACCTCCTTCACTCCTCACACAGAACACTTCGCTTCTGGTCACACACACACACACACACCCGCCCCTGTGCGGAGGGTTTCCCACACGCCATCCAAATTCTGTGATGCCAGCTGGGTGTCCTGTGATTGAACTCAGTCCTGACACTCTGTACTTGGTGACCACGTCCGATACCGCAGGTGAAGGGCTCGGTCCCGCAGGACTGCTTGCCGCCCATGTCAGACGCCAGCCGCAAGGTGTAGGTCCCCAGGTTCCCCGCAGCGTCGGTCGTCCGATTTGGCTACAAAACCAGAGATTCCCCTGGACCCCTCCTCAGAGCCAATGAAGTTGCTAGAACAGCTCACAGAACTCATGGAAACACATCTTAGTTTATTAAAGGATGTGATAAGGACACGATGAATGACCAGATGAAGGGACACACAGGGTGAGGTCTGTCCCTGCCAGGTTGGGGTACATCACCTGCTCGGTACAGGGATGTGTTCACCAACCTAGAAGCTCTCTGTCTCCATGCCATTGGGATGTTAATGGAGGCCTCACCATGTAGGTAGGGTGGGTCGTTAACTCCATTTTCAACCCTTTCTTCTCCCGAGAATGGGCTGGGGGTGGAAGGCAGGGCTGAAAACTGCAAGTTTCTAAGCACGGCTTGGTCTGTCTGGTGGCCAGCCCCCATCCAGGAGCTACCCCGCGTCGCCTCATTAGAACTCCTGGGAAGTCCAAGGGTGTCAGGAGCTCTGTGAGAGGGACAGGGTCTAAGACCAACTATCACAACAAAAGACGTCACTGGTGTTCGTATCACTTAGGAGACCACAGGGGTGTCAGGAGGCCTGTGCCCAAACTGAGGGATAGGGACCATCTATTTTCTACCACGTCACAGAAGCTGTTAGCCACTCAATGTTGAAGAAGGCTTCGCGGCACGGGAAAATGCTCATGGAGTAACGTTAGCTTGCAAAAGCGCCCTACAAAGTCTATACGGATACACAAAGGGTGTTTAACTGAGATGAAGTGGGGGGTGTCTGATTGCTGCAGTGGTGACCGTAACATTCAGAGGTGGGGGGGGGGGGGGTTCACACCAAATCTCCAAACAGCCCACAAAGAGAATAGTGCAGTCCTCCAAGATTTCCTTTCCTCTACTGGTATGATGAGGAAGAACTATAATTTTTTCTCTTATTATTGACCAAAAACCCAAAATGCAAATCAAATATAAATACAGCTCTACCTCCTTTCTGCAGGTATGTATGTGCCTTCGAAGAATATTTTTAACTGACTATAGTAGATGAATTACAAAATAGATAGGATGAAATATCAACCACTTGTATATTCCAAATTTTCTTTTATTAATATATAGTCACATCATTGTAAAGTTGAAGAAAGATGTGGGTGAGAACTTGCTTCTAGAATTATTCCATTCTTTCTCATTGATTTGAGGGATGAGTCTATACTGTCCATGTAGTAATAATACCTGTCCTTGGAGGGAATTATAATCAGATCTATGCATTCACCAGTAGGGTAATGTGTTGGAGCAATGTTGGCTCTAGAGAAAATCCTGTGTCCACCACCGCAAGGTATCATTTCCATTAAAAAAAAAAATCTTTTCATTAAACAGGAAGTTTCTGTTTAGAAAGAATGAAGATGCTGTCAGGGGCCTTGGCCCCATGGGCAGGGCCGTACATCAGCTGCATGGCAATGCTAGGCCCCTTCACTACCTCTTGACAAGTCCCTCTCCCCTTAGCTTGACCCAACTCTTGCATCTTCTTTCAAACCCCGACTTCCCATTCCTCATCCTCAAGAACTTCCTCCTCTGTGGCAGAGACTAGGCTAGCTGGCTACACTGCCTCCTAGTCCTGAGAACACAGCAGCATCACAGCCAAGTGGCTAAGTGCCAGTCAGTTACACGTAGGTCTAAGTGACTAACACCCACGCATGGTCCATCTGGGTCTCCTGCATGCAATGTCCAGCCTCTTTCCCATCTATAATATTACCGAATGCAGAGTAGGCGGCATGGAGGGTGGGGGCTGTGAAAGGCACTCGGGTCCCTGAACGACCACAAGGAAAGGTTGTACGCTATTTTGGATTTCCAAGAAATCAGACACACCTTCCTGTTTTGGACTTCCTGTTGGCAAGAAATCTGCTTTTACTGATGAAGTCGCCGAGATTTCCGGGTGTGTGTGTTACAGCAGCGAGCACTGTCTGCTACACTCAGCTCTTCTCCCTTCTCGTGGGTCCTCAAAAGGCTGACGGCCGAGAGCTTCGACAGTGCGTTTTCCCCAAGAGGTCTCATCAATCATGTGAGCTATGCCATCTTTAAAATGCCATAAATTTGCTACTTTCTGTGCCTCAGCAAAAACAATGGGTCCATCCATGCTTTGTCAGTTCTGTAATTAATGGAATTCTATGTGTATAAATAATTTTTTCTTATTGTGCCAGAAGTTGAGCCATTATTTTACATTTCTTTTAGCACTTGTCAAAAACTGTAACAGCGTGGGACTAAACAGGACCCTGCTCCTTTTACATGGACATGAGTATGGAAGAGAAAAAGAAAGAGGAAATATAAGATAAATTTCTGTCTCTATTTGTGGAACAAGAAAAAAAAATTTTTTTTAAATCTTGCTCCATTTCTAACATATCATAACTCCACCTCAGTTTTACTTACTATTTGAAAATACAGACTTTAGCAGTTGAAAAGCCATCAAGGGGGGCCTTCTTCCTTTGAAGGCGAAATCCCTGCACTAACCTTTCTCTGCTCGAGATTCCTCTCCAGGGGACGGTGTGACAAATGGATCCTGCCACGTCCTATGCAAGATGCAGATCAGCAATTATTCTCCTTGTTTATGAGGAGAAAGAAGAGCAGCAAAGAAGCTGCTGCCAGTGATTGTTTAAAAAATAATGAAAAGAAAAACAACAACAGTGAAATGGGAAAGCGACCCCAAGCTGAATAAAACCAGCGAAGGTTTCAAAAGGAAAAATTTCAAAGGATGGCTCAAGGAGGCTCACCTGTGCCGTTCCCACTCCCAACCTCCCTCCTCGTTCAAAAGCAACAACCCAGAAAACAGATGAGCGATGCTGCTTTCTTCGGTTTCCTATTAAAAGTTTAATTTGCAACATACCCAAATATGGGTTCTATTCTCCGGAGAAAATGGATGGGGCCTCTGTTGGGGGGAGGCAGGGGTGCTGGTTGGTGGCTAAGGCGAGGACCATTCGTCTCCCTCTGTGACAGGACACCAGCCACAATGGCAGCTGCCACCGCGCTGCCTGTTGCTATGCACATTCAGGACACTAAAATAAATTGATTGTACCAAAAGATCCTTTCACTTTCCCAACCACATCACCTTAATGGGACATTCATACCACTTTGAGCGACATTTACTGCTGAAGTGGAATGATGGCTTCTCAAATTACTTTAGCGCATATTGAATTGTTTCTGAGTTTATTGGGTTATGGGACAACATTTTGGTTTTAGTGAAGGCCTGTCATTCCAGAAGGCCCCGGACTCTGAGTCAGTTATCCCTTCATCAAATCCAGGCACGTGAATCTCTGCAGTAGATCAAAACCTCCGTCTCTCTCCTCTGCTTGAAATACCTTCATTTCTTCAAGTCCCTCACATGTTCTGATACCCAAACCTAAGACTGAAGGATGTCAGATCCCAGAAGAGGGCAAGGAACACAAACCAAATTCAAAGAAAAAGACGCAGGAGCGAAGACAGATGACTGCAGGGTGTCGGGGTGTAGCTTTCAGCCCTCAAGTCCACACTCAGGCGGGAAAGGTCGGACTCCTGAAGTTGGCCGTGCCCCGAAGCTGTTCCCTGTTACCCACTTCTAATTAAGTACTTATTGACCCCACCTACTATGCTCAGGTGCTGGCGGCTTCCTCCTGCCCTGCATTCTCCCAAGATCCGCTTGATGCATTTTTTAGCATAACGCAACACATTTCTATCAGAATAATTCTTTATGTTTGCAAAGCACTTAATTGGGTACAATAGTTTCCCATCTGTGATCATGATTTTTATCCTTAGATGGTCACAGCTATCTTCGGATGGGAATATGTGCCAATTCCTGCAACCTGCAGCAGAGTATGCCGGTCACAGTATTAGCTGCCTCCTTCGTTGCACTCCTGCGGCCGCCAGCTAAAATGACCCTGTCCCCATCATGGCAGACACGACCATGGGCTCTAGAAATTAAAGGGCATTTCAGAAAGTCCCCTAGCAAGTTGGTAGTTGGACTGGACCTGCAGCTTGCTCTCCCCACCCCTTCCCTGTGCTGTCCCCAAGTGCCTGGGGGGTCAGGAGCTCTGAAACTATAGGGGAGAAGCTTCCCCTTCTGAACAAGCTTGTTCCCAGTGAAATTCCCTATGCCGGGCAAGCTCAGGTCAGACATGCTGTCTCAGCAAGTCCCACATTTAGGATGCCTGTCCCGAACACCTCGGGGGTGAATGAACGGAAGAAGCCCATGGCGGTTCCGAAGCAGCCCCAGCTGGAGCCGAAGGCAGTCACGTCTCCTGTGTGGTTCTGACCCAGATGAAAAGGACCTAGGACGTAGGTTACATGCAGGAGCTCCTGCATGCAGAACCTTGATTCTACTGTAATCCTCCCTCCCACACTATTGTGTGTCATTGTCTTGGCCAGGACACTAACCTCCCTCTTCCCCTCTATTGTCCAACCATCATATGGGGAAAATTTAATGCTTACCTCACTGAGTTGTTCATCGGATTAAATATATAAAGGTGCTGAGAACAGAGCCTGGCATTTAGGAAGCACTTTGTATTTGTGAAAAGAAAATGATTAAACAAGAGAGGAGCAATGTACCAGGGCGGGGAACTGCTCTGGGCGTTCTTAGATCGAGTGAGTTGGTGTTAAAGGGAATTAGCTACGAGAAGAGCGTGTGTTGGGGCTTTGTCCTGGGAGCCCACGCACAAAGGTGACTTTCAGGGGCAGCCAGGCCAGCCCGGGGTGGGCGGGCTGGTAGGGGAGGGCGGCCAGTCCTGCAGGACAGCTGCCAGACTCTGCCAGCTGCTCCGGGGCAACCAGGGTTCGATGCCAACCAGCATCTTGTCTGAGAGGCTGGGTCCTGCCAAGGCCCCCGAGCTAGGGAGCTCAGTGCCATCGAAGCTCTCTGGATCCCTCAACCACTGACATTGACTGATGAGCATGCACTCTACTCCTTTGAGAGAGAGAGAGAGAGAGAAGGAGACTTGGAGTTGGAGAAAGGAAGAAGGAAGGAGGAAAAGGAAGAAAGGAAAAGAGAAAAGGCCAGAGCTTGACCTAAAAAAAAAAATTTAAAAAAAAAATGCCTCAGCCTGACCTGTGTTGGAGCTGTGGACAGAGCGTCAATCTGGAATGCTGAGGTCACCAGTTCGAATCCCTGGGCTTGCCTGGTCAAGGTACATACAGGAAGTAACTGCTACAAGTTGATGCTTCCTGCTTCTTCCCCTCCACCCCTCTCTCTCTTTCTCTTTCTCAAAATTTATTAATAAAATCTAAAAAAAAATGCCTAAAAAATACTAATTATAGGCATTGGGAGGCGAGAATATAGTCAAGGTGCAAAACTGGATTTCTAACAGCCAACTCTGCTCATCATTCATTATCTAACCCAACACCACCCACTCCTTCCCCAGGATATACTGGGCTGGGGAGGCCACACGCCCATCGAATAAAGGAAACCCAGGTGTGTGAAGAAAAGCTTGTATTAGAGTCACAAACACCAATGATGCCACCAGGTGCTCCATGGTCCTTGGAAGAAGCAGCTAGCTGGGTGTTTTATCTTTCAAACATGTCTCCTTTAAAAAGAAAAGAATGTAACCCAAGACTGTAGGTGGGTGTTTACTTGTAGCACAGGTATGACAAGCAGGATAAGACTATGAGTTGATTATCTGGATAGGATGTGCATTAAGCATTTCACTTTGAAAAGTAAATCCAGCAAAACATATACAGAATTAAGGAGAAGATATATGTAGATAAATTATATATAAAATAAAATAAATTATACATAGCAAGAGATTTATTTATATAAACATGCCTATATCATGAAGCATGTGTCATATAATACATTTTATTTTATTTTGTTTTGTTTTATTTTATTTAGTTATTTCTATACGTGAGAGGAGAGGAGGTAGAGAGACAGACTCATGTATGAGCCCTGACTGTGATCCACCCAGCAACCCCCATGTGGGGCTGACACCCAGACCAACTGAGCTATCCTTAGTGCCCAGGGCCAACACTCAAACCAATCAAACCACTGGCTGTGGGAGGGGAAGAGAGAGAGAAGGAGGAGAGAGAGGGGAAAAGGGAGGGGGAGAGAAGTATTATAGATGGTTTTTTTTCACGTGTGCCCTGACCAGGGATCAAACCCAGGACGTCCGCATATCAGGCCAACATTCTATCCTCTGAGCCAACTGGCCAGGGCTATCATACATTTTAATAGTATGTTTTCCACACTTGCATATACATGGTCTGAACTACATTACAAAAGGCATATATATATATATATATATATATATATATATACTACATATTTATATACATGGATGAACCAGGCTTGTGCTGAATTCTTAGGAGACTAAAGGTAGTTCCATAGGATAATAAATATTAATGAGATACATTTATTTTCTCTTAAAGTTCTATTCTTTTCCATATTGCAAAGATATTTTCCCTACTGGTTATGAAACTAATATATGCTCACTGTAGAAATAAAAAAAAAAATGAAGAAGAAAATAAAATCTACCATCTCACTACTCAGAGATCACATCTGTGAACATTTCTGCTCATTTCCATCTGTCTTTTTTTCTTTTATTTATCACAGACATGTTTCCATGTCAGTAAACATAGATCTACTTACCTGTCTTTAATGGTTCTAGAGTATTCTCACTTGAGGGATGAGTCCAAATTCATTTACCCAATCAAATAGTGTTGGGTTTGAATTTGGTTTCTGATTTTTCACTGTTATGAGCGAGGGTTAACTTTTAAAATTGTATAAAAACAAGACTGGGCCTGACCTGTGGTGGTGCAGTGGATAAAGCGTTGACCTGGAATGCTGAGGTCGCTGGTTTGAAACCCCGAGCTTGCCTGGTCAAGGCACATATGGGAGTTGATGCTTCCTGCTCCTCCCTCCTTCTTTCTTTCTCTCTCTCTATCTCTCTCTCTCCTCTCTCTAAAAATAAATATATAAAATCTAGCAACAAAACAAGACTGGCTAGGACATGTATCAGAGAAACATAACAGTACATTACTACTGCCCACTTTTGTCCGTGATGTGAAGGAATGGAATAGTCAGTCACATGGGTAACCCCAAGCGGTAGCTCCCCCAAATTTCAGCTGTGCTCTTTCCAGCAGATACAACTTGAAGGAAGGTGTCAGGTAGAAAACAGCTTGCAGGATTTATCATCTGTCCTGTCACTAAGCCCAAGACTTGGGTGGGGCTCTGAGCTCGCTCTGTACTGGCACAAGGGCAGGACAGAGGGCAGAGGTGGGGGGAAGATACTAAGAACATAATGACAAGCCTTAATTTCTACATGCATTTTTGCTATAAGCTTCTTTTCTAGATGCTTCCGGGAAGTCTTAAAAAAATTTTTTTTTTAATTTATTGATTGTAGAGAAAAAGGAAAAAGAAAGAGAGAGAAACATCGATTCATTGTTCTACTTATGTATACACTCACTGGTTGGTTCTAGGAGGTTGGTTCTAGGATGTACCCTGAACAGGGATTGAACATGCAACTTTGGTATATGGCAGTGGTAGTCAACCTGGTCTCTACTGCCCACTAGTGGGCGTTCCAGCTTTCATGGTAGGCGGTAGCAGAGCAACCAAAGTATAAATAAAAAGATAGATTTAACAATAGTAAGTTGTTTTATAAAGATTGATTCTGCCAAACTTAGTGAAAACCCGACATAAAGTACTTGGTAAGTAATTATTATATGCTTTAACTTGCTGTAACTCTGCTTTATAAATTTTATAAAGTAAAGTTACTTCCCTACTTTATAAATCACCATTACAAAAAATGAGACTAAGAGACATGGACAAGAGTGTGGTGGTTACCAGGGGTGGGGGGAGGGAGGACAGGGGGAGAGTTAGGGGGAGGGGGAGGGGCACAGAGAACTAGATAGAGGGTGGCGAAGGACAATCTGACTTTGGGTAAGGGGTATGCAACATAATTTAATGACAAAATAACCTAGACATGTTTTCTTTGAATATATGTACCCTGATTTATTAATGTCATCCCATTACCATTAATAAAAATTTATTTAAAAAAAATAAATAAATAAATAAATCACCATTACTGTGGAACCAGTGGGTGGTTAGAAAATTTTACTACTAACAGAGATACAAAAGTGGGTGGTAGGTATAAAAAGGTTGACTACCCCTAGTCTATGGGGACGATGCTCTAAGCAACTGAGCGACCCAGCCAGGACCAAGGACGTCTTCCCTGATGCCCCAGTCAAATGTCCCCAGCTGCAAAGGTGGTTGATTTCTCTAAAGTAAGTATGTTCCAAGCGCCTGCTTTATGCAGGTAAATAAGACCGACATGAGTTCAGCCATCATGGAGCTTGTAATTGAACCCAGGAGTAATCAGGTAAATCAGTAAAGTCGACGACCCCGTGATAAGTTCTGGGGGTGGCGGGGGGAGAGCTGGTTGTGGGCTACATAAGGTCAGGTAGTCGGGAAGGCCACTTCGAGGGGTGACGTTTAAGCTAAGAGCAGAGGACTAGAAGAAACAGCTATGTAAACCACCAGACCGAAAGCTCACAACATATGGAAATGACACACGCAAAGGCCCAGGGAGGGAGAGTCCCGCCCACCTAAATGACCAACAGTGTGGGTTGGGCAAGATGTGGGTCAGGGAAGTGGCGGGAGGGTGATGGACTCATCCTGGTTTGCCTGGGACTTTCCCAGCTTTAAATCGCAAGTCTTGTGTCCTTAGAACCTTGTGGTCCTGAGCAGACTGAATATCGGCCACCTTTTCCGGCAGGGTTTTTAACTCAGAGACTTGCAAGTCACAGAAGAGAATGTGGATTTATTCCAGATTCAGTGGGGAGCAGTCAGAGTTTGCAGCAACGTGAAACAATACAAGCACCACCAACTGTTCAAGGCAAAGATGCAGGAATCGTTCTTGAATAATTTCTCACCCTTGTCCCCTTGTTTGTGCTGCCTCCATATTCCTCTCAAACCCATTCCCTACCTTCTCGATCATCTCTGTGCTTGTCCCAAGACCCAGAAGGCACTGATTGAAGGGCGTGTGCTCTGGAGTCAGACTACCCAGGTTCTCATCCCGGCCCAGTCACCACCCGGCTGGGAGACCTAAAGGAACCTACTTAACCTCCCTGTTCACACATGTCCCCGTCTATCCTGGTGAAGATGGAGTAAATTGTCATAGGCACCGTGTTTAGACTGGTGCTTGGTACTTCACAGAGTGCCTTTGCCCCAAACCCTCCATGGCCTCTTCCTCTGTTGCTCAGAGTAAAAGCCAAAGTCCTTCAAAGCTGTTCTGACTTATTCTCTTAAGACTCACACATTCGTCTGACCAGGTGGTTGGTGCAATGGATAGAGCATTGGACTGGGAAACTGAGGGCCCAGGTTCGAGAGCTCGAAGTTGCCAGCTTGAGCGTGGGCTCATCTGGTTTGAGCAAAGCTCACCAGCTTGAGCCCAAGGTCACTGGCTCGAGCAAGGGGTCATTCATTCTGCTGTAGCCCCCCCCCCATCAAGGCACATATAAAAAAGCAATCAATGAACAACTAAGGTGCTGCAATGAAGAATTGATGCTTCTCATCTCTCTCCCTTCCTGTCTGTCTGTCCCTCTGTCTGACTCTCTCTGTCTCTGTCACACACAAAAAAAAGACTCACACGTTTGCTCATCCTACTCTAGGGGTCGGGAACCTATGGCTCGCAAGCCAGAGGTGGCTCTTTTGATGGCTGCATCTGGCTTGCAGACAAATCTTTAATAAAAAATAATAATAATGTTAAAAATATAAAACATTCTCATGTATTACAATCCATTTATTTCCTACCGCTCATGTTCATGGTTGCGGGTGGCTGGAGCCAATCACAGCTGTCCTCTGGGACAACACCAAATTTTTATTGGATAATGCCTAACGTGCACGGGTCGTTGTATGGCTCTCATGGATTTACATTTTAAATTATGTGGTGTTCACGGCTCTCTCAGCCAAAAAGGTTCCCGACCCCTGACCTACTCCAACCACATAGGGAGGTCTCCGGGTCTGTTCCTTGAAGAGTTTAGACACCCTCCTGGTTCAGGGATCTGACGCCTGCATTTCTTCTGTCTGGAACTTTCTTCCCTTTTACATCCAGTTGGCTCATCCAGCCCCTCCCATCCCTGAGGCCATTTCTGACCATCTGGTATGCACAGTGTCCATTCCCGCAGCTCTTACACCTCTAGCTCTGCCTGATTTCTCCCCCACGGAATCACCTGACACCTAATACGTTTCCTTGTTTCACGGGGTGTTCTTGTCTCCCCTAGACTAGATTTTAGGCTCTGTGAGGACCGGGGCTGAGCTTTATTTACTGTTGCTGCCACAGTGCCTGAGTTGCGCCTGACACGTAGTGGTAGGAACTCCCCAAATACCGGGGGCATCAATGAGGGGGAAACGGAGGACTTCTGCTCTGATTTCTTGGGTACGGGATTCTGCATTATCCCTCGGAGGATAGTAATTATACTTATTGTAAAACCCTGTTCCAATTGCTCTTTTAACTATTTTCTCAGGTGTAATCTTTTTTTTTTTTTTTGTATTGAGTCTCAGATTCTATCATTTGTCTTATTTTGTTGTCAATGGTTTTTAAAAGTTTGGTGATTTTTAAAAATTGTGAGTCATGTCTGTAATTGAAAACCCCCAACAGATAATTCTCTGGTTTTGTTTAGATGGGCCACTCCAGACAGGCCAGTTGTCCCTCTACCGTCTCCTCTCTGGGCTTCTGGGACCAAATCCTAAGGAACACTTGGGCACAGACAAAGAGCTGTCGGTCACATAGGGTCAAAGCGAAGTGTGTGAGGTCCCTGGATGCCCAGACGGGAGAAAATAGTAGGTCCAGTGACACAAAATGATACCAATCAGTTGGCTTTGGAAAAAGAAAACTGCCCATGGTGGGGAATAAAAAACAGGCATTCAATTAATGAAAAGAAATTCAGATGTGCTTATAAAAGAAAGATTTCTTTCTTTTTTTCCTCTGGAAAACACTGTTTCTATAGAAAATTTCTCTAAGACATTATTAGTCCTTTCCCAAAGGGCCAACCGCCTTGGCCAGAATGCATTTCCCGGTCAACTGTGCCAACAGTGTAATTGCGTTCCATTTGAAATAAAAGCTATACTCACAAATGCCAACAAGATCCAGAGAGGGGACACCAGCACAAGAGGCACACAGTGGTCCCACAGCTAGACTGAGTGGGCAGTCACTTAAAGTGGTGGGGATTTCAAACCCCAAGTCTCTATTCTTACCAGACTTTAGTGTTGCCCAACCATTCCAGATTTACTCCTCTTTTTTTTTTTTTTTTTACTGTTTGGGTTTTTTTTTTTTTTTTGTATTTTTCCAAAGTTAGAAGCGGGGAGGCAGAGAACAGATTCCCACATGTGCCCAACTGAGATCCACCCGGCAAGCTCACCAGGGGGCGATGCTCTGCCCATCTGGGGCGTTGCTCCGCTGCAATCGGAGCCATTCTAGAACCTGAGGCGGAGGCTATGGAACCATCCTCAGCGCCCGGGCCAACTTTGCTCTGATGGAGCCTTGGCTGTGGGAGGGGAAGAGAGAGATAGAGTAAAAGGAGAAGGAGAAGGGTGGAGAAGCAGATGGGCACCTCTCCTGTGTGCCCTGGCCAGGAATTGAACCCAGGACTTCCACACACTGGGCCGACGCTCTACCGCTGAGCCAACCAGCCAGGGCCTACAGTATTTTTCACTGCGTTTATTGGGGTGACACCGGTTAACATAGTTACACAGATTCCAGGTGCCCAATTCTATGACACGTCTCTGTCCCCTGTGACTCCGTTTGGAAGTACTGGCCGGCGTCCTTTACCCCTTCCTGCCGCTGCTGTGCTGATTTCAGCTCGCTGCCCTCCCCCCCAGCACCCCGGCTCCTCTGGCCGGCTGTACTCCTCGCCCCGCCGCAGAGCTAAGGAGAACGGGCAGCCTTGCCATCGGATGCACTGTGAGCCCTGAACAGACCCCGAATAAAACCGCACTTTCCAGGTGCAAACAGGAGAGGGTATTTGCAGCCTTCCCCAGGCCCTGGTGGGACACGGTGCTCCTGGGGGCACAGAACACAGCATGGAGGGGCCACGCCTGATTGAGGGGGGCGCAACAAGAGACCTGGGCCAGGGAGACAGAAGCCTCAGGTGGGAGAAGGGGTAACAGGGGCGGTGACTTTTCTGAACCTGCTCCATGATTCCCCTGAAGGCAGGAGAGGGCGAAGGGAGGGTGCCAACCAGCTTCTCCACACTGAGCCGGATGCTGGAGGCCAGGAGAGACCTGTCCCTCTCGTGGGAGCAGCCTGACTCTGTCCGAGGAGGGCGCCCACTGCCGGTGAACTCCGCTCGGTCTCCAGCCCGCTTGTTTACTTGCGGAGAGCTGCAGCAGAACCTGATGAAGAAGCCCTAATGACGATCTGAAATGTCAAACGCTCCTCCGTTCTAAAAATATGCACCCAGGATCTGTCCCAGATGAGAGAAGACACGCTTCCTTTTGATTTAGAGTTGGAAGGATGACAGAGTGGAGGCAGTAAGTAGGATGAAAAGAAAGGAATAAGCCAGGTGACAACTCCCCGTCACACAGAGAAACCAACAATAGGGAATCAACAAATTACGTGCCGTGTCGGCATCCGCGGCATAAACAACCGTGGTGCCACCTACAGCGACTGCTGATAAAACACAGCCACCTGCTAGGCCACCCGGGCTCCTTCAGGACCCTTCACTAATCTTGGATGAAATACACACCTCTCAAGGCTGTTCCAGCATTCAAGGCTGTTACTCTTTGGAGAGTAAAAAAAAATAAATAAATAGAATGTACAGGTTGGCTTTCAATAGCAATCGTTTTGATTCTATTAAATAAAGGAAGAAATACACCCCTACTAAAACCACATTGTGCCTGGTATAAAAACATCTTGTTCTGGCCCTGGCCGGTTGGCTCAGTGGTAGAGCGTCGGCCTGACGTGCAGGAGTCCCAGGTTCAATTCCCGGCCAGGGCACACAGGAGAAGCGCCCATCTGCTTCTCCACCCCTCCCCCTCTCCTTCCTCTCTGTCTCTCTCTTCCCCTCCTGCAGCCAGGGCTCCATTGGAGCAAAGTTGGCCCGGGCGCTGAGGATGGCTCTATGGCCTCTGCCTCGGGCACTAGAATGGCTCTGGTTGCAACAGAGCAACACCCCAGATGGGCAGAGCATCGCCCCCTGGTGGGCGTGCCGGGTGGATCCCGGTCGGGCGCATGCGGGAGTCTGTCTGACTGCCTCCCTGTTTCCAACTTCAGAAGGATACAACCATCCTATCAGGTGAGGAGCCCACTCTCATGGCCTCATTTTGACTTGATTACCCCTGTAAAGATCTCACGTCCACATAAGGCTACATGCTGAGGTTCTGCAGGTTAGAACTTCAACACACCTTTTATGGAGGATGCAATTCAATGCGCAATAAAGGAGAGGGTCCCCTTTCACGAAGCAGCTGGAGAAAACGCAGCATAGGGGCACCCATGCCCAGGTGTGTCCTGCGTGAGCTGCGGGGTTCTGTCGAGGGGGGTTCAAGGGCTCTGCAAGCATCGATTCAAATTTCACTTAAAAAATACATCGAAAACCTATCACATAGACTCCAGTGTGGTACACATCCCTAAGGAAGACCAGCGTATATAGCTTGTGCTTCCAGAATAAAAGTTGTGTTGTTTTACTTATTTATGTTTGTCCAGGCCCAGGGATAAAACTCTGTGGGCCCCCTCTGTGCATATAGTCAAACCTCTTAGTAGGTTACTGATTTAAAACAATTGTCACTTTAGACTGGTCTTCTTCGAATTCAGACCCTTTGCTTGATGGCATTCATGCCTAAGTGAGCATGCAGGGCTGCCGAGGTGTATAAATGCACGGGCAAGAAGGTTCCTGGAGCTCCGTGACAAGTGTCCGGATGCCTCTGCTCAGAGAGGGCTCACACTTGGCTCAGCTGGTCCCTTTTTTACAAAGGAACCATGAAGGAACACATGGCATAGTGACAGGATGACCCTGGGTAGCAAGGATACTATTTCTATCAAGTTTGGACACCCTATCAGTCAAGCTTCCTCAGTTTGCAAGTGACAAGAACCCATGTCAATCCAGTTGAAGCGAAAAGGGGACTTTGTAGGCCACTCCACAGAGCACTCCCTTCTGGTCCTCACTGTGCTGTTTTCCTGTGCCATTTCCTCAACGCTCATGTGTGGTAGGGCCACTTGGTAATTGGCTCATTCACACGCATTCACTCTAACACCCTCTAGCCCACTTCCCTGAACTGCGGAGCATAGAAAGCTAAAACTACATTTCCCAGAGCCCCCTGTGGCTAAGCTCCCCAGTTAGCCTAAATTCCTCCTGAATGAGATGCAAGTGGGCATTGAGGTAGCTGCCGCCAGGTGGGGGAAACAGGCGCTTTGAGCAAGCTGGAGGCAGGAGCACCTGGTTCTTCAGGGTAGCTCTGGAGGGGGTCCTCGGGTCCGTGCTGTGACACGTAGCTGTTTACTTTCCATGAACAGTCTTGTAGGGCAGTTGCCCGATTTCTCATGACTGCGGTGGAGTTCCTGGCTATGTAGCCTCCAAACCTGGTTTTCAAGATGATTCTATGAACTCTCAGAAGTCTCTGAAATGACTTTTAATGGCCTTTCTCCTTAAATTAGAGTAGATTCTGTTGACTGCCACTGATCACTGTGACCAATGCAGCATGACTCCAATATACCAGTCCGTGTGCTGATGACTCTGAGGTCTGTCCCTACAGCCTGAGCTCTCTGAAGCTGAAGACAGACACTGGACGGTGTCACGGACAGCCCCACCCAGATGTCCCACAGGTCCTTCAATCTTCAGAGACTCCAAACCCAACTTGTACTGTCCCCCTTCAAGTCTGCTGTTCCCGTTTCCTCTATCAAACACTATCCTGTCCCCAGGTACCCACTTAAGTTGGAGACTCCTCTGAGACTTGTCTTTTCCTTTCCCTCCCAAGTTTCAATTAGTGACAGTCCTACTTCTTAAACATTCCCTGAACGTGTACCCTCTTCTTTATCCTCCTTCCCCATACCGCAGTTTCCTGCCTTACCATCTCTGGCCAAGAAAAACCGTATCCTGTCTTCAGTTTCACTCCGGTCAACCCATTCTTCAAGCTTCCTCCATGGTAACCTTTCAAACACCCAACTACATATTGTCATCCCTTTGCTGGAAAACATCAAATGGGTCCCCCACCATTATTGTGGTTTCAAGTGGACAAGTGTGTGGTATAAAACGAGAAGGCACATGTGGCAGAGACAGACTGAAAACTCACCAAATCCATTTTCTCTTTCTCCTGAGAACATGGCTAGACCACATTTCCCAGGCTCTCTTCCAGTTATAGGGCTTGGTTATCAGTCAGACCTGACTCTGCTATTGTATCAGTTAGCTTTTGCTGTGTAACAAATGACCTTAAAACCAGAAGCTTGAAATAAGCCACTTATTATTTCTTACAGGTCTACAGAAGGACTGCTGCTCTGGGCTGAGGTCAACTGACCTTAGCTGGGCTTGGTCCTGCATGGGTACTTGACCACATCAGCTGGCGGCTGCCTGGTCTATGATGGGCTCAGCAGGGAGACTCCATGTGGTCTCGCCCCTGCCAGCTGGCTAGCCCAGACTTGTTCTCACAGCATAGGCAAGGTTGAGAGAGAGAGAGAGACAGAGACAGAGAGAGAGAGAGAGAGAGAGAGAGAGAGAGAGAGAGAGAAGAAACACACAAGGCATCTTGAGGTCCAGGCTCTGGACTAAGCTACCAACTTGCCACATTCTCTTGTCCAAAGCACATCACAGGGCAGCTCAGATACAAGGGGTGGAGAGACAGACTCTAGCTCTTGATGAGGAAGGCTACAGATGCATATTGCAAAGGGAAGAAGTAAAGAATTACAGCCATTTTTTTTTGGAATTAAATTAGTGCAGCCACTCACTAGATAAGTAACCTTAAATAAGTTTCCTCTCTGAGCCTTGTTTCATCACCCGTAAAACAGGTGATTACACGTCATTCACCAATGAGGCATGGAGGTAAGGGGAAGTCCCTGGCAGAGTGTTTGGCACACAGCAAGTACTCACTGGTCCTTCACCACTTTTAGTTTTCATATCTCTCAGCAGCGTTTACCCTCGCGCCTTTCATGTGGTTGGTATAAGCTCAGGAATCATTCATTGAACAAATTAACCATGCACCTGGCTTGAACAACCAGCTAGAACAATGGTCTTTTAATGGCTCCTCATGTTTCTGGAGCTAGCACAAGCCCATGCCTCTCATGCTTGGTCACAGTTGGTCACAGGCCCATTTGAAATCATCCCGTCCAAGCCTGACATAGAGCCTTCTTAAAATCCACCCGCCAGCTGTTCAAACACAGTCCGCTCTCTGTGCCTGTGTGAGGGCAGGAGAGCACAATCCACGTCCCTCTAAATAAACTGGCTGGAGCAGTCGTTCCGAACGAGAACGTGCGTGGTGCCTGCTAATCAGGACACGGACATTTCAAACCCCCCTT
This sequence comes from Saccopteryx leptura, assembly GCF_036850995.1. Taxonomy (NCBI): domain Eukaryota; kingdom Metazoa; phylum Chordata; class Mammalia; order Chiroptera; family Emballonuridae; genus Saccopteryx; species Saccopteryx leptura. The sequence continues at coordinate 92,901,507 of NC_089505.1, read as the reverse complement.
CCCAAGAGATCAAGGATCGCCGAGAGTCGTGCTGAGAAGTCTTCTGTTGATTCAGTGTGTGTGTGTGTGTGTGTGTGTGTGTGATCGATTGCATGAATGGCACTGTATTACGCCTCCCTTTGGTGGTCGCTTCCCACCCTGACTCTGGGCTTCGTAACCTGACCTTGTTGAGACCCTTGAAATAACAGCAAACAAACATGAGCTGTAAAAATGATTTCTCTGTCTACTTCTTGTTTTTATGGACCATTGTCACCACTGTGAAAAAACCCCAGAGTTATCCTGCTGGAAGGATAGAGACACTATCTGCAGGAGAGCTGAGTCACGCCAGCCAAGGCCACAGATATCTGAGAGGGACCCAGTCAAGACCAGCCACGCCCGTCCGCATTAGCAGAATTACTCAGTCAGTCCACTGACCTGTAGAAATAGACGGTTGTTTCCAAGCACTCAGTTTTGTGATGGTTTGTTACGCGGCGGTTGTCACCTGACACAAATCCATGCCATGATCCTCAGGATCAATTCTATCAAGCTTCCTTCTCTTTGTCTTATATATACTTTAGGAGGGAATAAAAAGAAGTTTGTATTCATAAGCCAAGACAAGAAGACCCATGCTGGAGTTAACTATCTGGCCTTCGAGGCTGGCCAAAGTGGGTGAGTCGGTTTCAAGTCCCACAGGAGCACGTGAGTCCTTGGCAGTCAACTTACGGTCTCACCGTGAAACTGCTTTTCGCTGTGCTTTACTCAGGGGCCAGGGACTGGAGGCACATGGACTGTTGGCTTGCGTTGGCACCAAGGAGATTTTCTGGCTCTGTTTCTATATCAGATTTGAATGAAGACATTTAGCAAAGCCATGCCTCAATTTACCTGGCTGCTCTACAGGGACTGCGAGAGTTCAACGTGACCTAGGAGGCCCCAAGAGCTCTGTATAAGAATTACTGCTGTAAGCATAAGTTACATTAGGGTAATAATTACACGGCATACTTTGGGTTCTCTATTATCTGACTAATGGATGGGAACCACAGCATTGGTGGGGAAAAAAAAAACAAAACCCAAGTGACCAAGTAACCAATACTAAATTTCTGACTGAATTCCATTATGGTAAAAAAATATATATATTGACAAGTCAATAATTTTGTCTCCTCCAGGCTAACATTGGTTTACATTTCCTGAGTGCATGCCACCAGAGAAGGTACGCTTTGTCCACAGATGACCCATTAAGTCCCTGACCTACAAGTGTGTGACTGAGAATTGACTGTTGGCCAGGTTCTGCCTGGCAGGATTCGGTTAAGGAACTGCAAACCTCACGTCAGTATCGTCTTGTCCACAATGAGTCTGCACACCCCTGTGTTCCCTTTACCCACCTGCCTTCCAGGTCCCACAGAGCTCGGGCAAGCCTTCCATGTGTGTGTCTCTAGAGCCACCTAGCATCTAGCAAAAAAAAAAAAAAGACAGGGACCCCAGTTCTGCGCATACCCACAGGCGAAGGATAAAAGGAGTCTCTGCTCCCTGGGGTTTCTTATTTTTCTCTAAGTTAAATATAAATGTCCAGAATAAATAATTTGCCTCGATCTTTTCAACATCCCAGGGGATCTGATTCCAGTCACTGCAACAGAGTAGCACTAAATACATGCAACTAAATTAAAGGACAGGGGCAGTACAGTATGACCGGAAGTCATACTTCCTCCCTTGCTCTTGTCCTCGCACCCTCTTCAGATCTCAGCACGGATGTCATTGTCAAAGGAAAAGTGTGAGAACCCTTATCTACCGCGTCACGGGCTAGCACGGTGCTGGGCACACCGTAGAGGCTCCGTAAGGGGGTGAGAAAATGAATGAAGAGGTAACTAAGACCTATACTCAACACCAATTATGATCAACTTCGGGGCTCCGAAGGGAACTGTTCTGAGGTGGGAGGAGTTCCATGACCCATGAGAAAGTCAGCCTCAGGATCTAAAAGCGGGGTTTCTTGACCCTGAGGCTACTGGCATCGGGGGCTGGACAGGTGCTTTGAGGGGCCATCCTGTGCATTGTGGGAAGTTAGCAACATGCCTGGCCTCTCCCCACCACATGCCAGTAGTACTACCTCCCCTTCCCTCCAACCCACACAAGTTGTGACCATCAAAAATATCTCCAGACATTGCCAAATGCCCCTGGGAGTGGAGAGAAAAATTGTTCTCCTCCTCTCTCGGCTGAGAAACACTCATCGAAAGGGTGACCATGGGGCTGGGTATTATTTTGGGAGCCACATATTTGACAAATGATAATAGGGCACTATGAGGAGGACAAACTATTTGGGAGGGGAGAGAATGGAATATCTTCCTTATCCTATTTAAAGATGTTTGAAAACCACGTTCTCAGAACCCTAAGCTTTCTAGGAATCTGAGAAGGTAAAGCTTAGCTCTAGAGATGTATTGTGTATTTATTAAAAATTAAAAGGCCCTGGCCGGTTGGCTCAGCAGTAGAGCGTCGGCCTGGCTTGCGGGGGACCCGGGTTCAATTCCCGGCCAGGGCACATAGGAGAAGCGCCCATTTGCTTCTCCACCCCCACCCCCTCCTTCCTCTCTCTCTCTCTTCCCCTCCCGCAGCCAAAGCTCCATTGGAGCAAAGATGGCCCGGGCGCTGGGGATGGCTCCTTGGCCTCTGCCCCAGGCGCTAGAGTGGCTCTGGTCGCGGCAGAGCGACCCCCCGGAGGGGCAGAGCATCGCCCCCTGGTGGGCAGAGCATCGCCCCTGGTGGGCGTGCCGGGTGGATCCTGGTCGGGTGCATGCGGGAGTCTGACTGTCTCTCCCTGTTTCCAGCTTCAGAAAAATACAAAAAATATAAAAACAATAAAAAAAAAAACCATTTTGAATCATGAGGGCTGTTGTACGTCTGAAGCAGGTTTTAGTACGCCCTCCTCCCAGTTACATCTTCCTTTTTCCTGTATTAAGAACTCCTTCAGGACACAAACACTCTAGCGTCACCCATTGCAAGATGGAAATCAACTGTGCCAGCTTTGTGATGGGCCAGATGGAACAATATAAAAAAAGGCTATTTTATTATAGCTCAATAGCCAGTTTTCAAAAGCAGAGATAATAACACCCAAACCTCTGGTAGCACTCATGGCTGGGAGAGAAAGAGGAGGAAATGCTAGTAAAATGCTTTGTCAACAGTAGAGAGATCTGCAAATATCAGCTGGGTCCTTCTCTGAGCTCCCACAGTCCTCCACACGTGGCTTCGTCAGTAGTCACCACAGGGCACATCGATGTCTGGCCACCCACCCCACTAAGTCCTGAGTCCCTCTAGAGCAGTGGTAGTCAACCTGGTTCCTACCACCCACTAGTGGACGTTCCAGCCTTCATGGTGGGCGGTAGTGGAGCAACCAAAGTATAAATAAAAAGATTTAACTAAAGTAAGTTGTTTTATAAAGATTGATTCTGCCAAACTTAGCGAAAATCCGACATAAAGTACTTGGTAAGTAATTATTATTATTATATGCTTTAACTTGCTGTAACTCAGCTTTATAAATTTTATAAAGTAAAGTTACTTCCCTACTTTATAAATCACCATTACTATGGAACCGGTGGGTGGTTAGAAAATTTTACTACTAACAGAGATACAAAAGTGGGCGGCAGGTATAAAAATGTTGACTACCCCTGGTCTAGGGCAAGCCCCAGAGCTGCGTGGGGTGCCAAGCTCTGTTCTGGGACCCGAACACCAAGTTCATGTGTGTGGAATGCACGATAGATTCATTGTTGCCTCCATCTGCTCAGCGTCCACTCTCCCTTCTTGTGGTAACGACGCTTCTTCCCGCACTGCCTGTGGTCCAGGTGGGTGCGAACACACTCCCCCACAGCCAAGGGGGAGGAGCGCCCAATGATCTAAGACAGACCAGCCAAACTCTTCTAAGAACTGGGCTTTTGATCCAAGGGACACACAGAGGGGAAATGTTGGGAGCCGACTTATCCCCAACACAGGATATCTGTATCTCCCTTCCCCACCCCCCAAAAAGTCTCAAACTCAGTATTTTCATCTGTCTAGTATTTCAGTGTGCATACTTCGAACTAGTTCTTGCAAAATGAAAAAGAATAGTTTTTAAACAGCAAACTGTTTATTTATTTTTATTTATTTAAAATAAACACCCTAAGTGTCGACCTGGAATGCTGAGGTCACCGGTTCAAAACCCTGGGCTTGCCTGGTCAATGCACATATGGGAGTTGATGCTTCCTGCTCCTCTCACCCTTCTCTCTCTCTCTCCTTCTCTCTCTCTCTCCTTCTCTCTCTCTCTTTCCAATAAAAATGAATAAATAAAATCTAAAAATAAAATTAAAAAAAAAAATTTTTTTTTAATAAAATAAAATAAACAGCCTGAAACAAAACTGCTCCCTAGTTCTTGATGGCTTAGTCTCCGTAGCTGCCCTCCTCCCTGTCCTGCCTAAGACAGGCTCTTCGGTTTTTCCTGCGCGCGCCTCTGTCGGCTTCCGTTAAACATTTGCCCCGGTTGCATCAACCAGAGCTGGTCTCTGTGGCTGACAACAGAAGAGCCCCAGCCTCTCCTCACCCCTAAACGTCCTTCCCTGATTGTGTAACTGTGTCAGATCCCCCTCACCTTAACATGTCCCATCGGCTGCTACTAGAACAACAGAAATTCTGTTTTGTTATCATTTGAAAATGTATATCATAACAATAACCACTGACCTCTCGCAGTGTCACATAAAGGTTCTATGGGTGTGAAAATAAACTCCCAAATGGCTCTGGGGCGCTGTACAGACCCAGGGAGGCTACCCGATGACAGAGACTAACTATGTCATCCAGACGTGACCCGTCCTAAGAGATGCTCCTCTTCTTTCCTCCCAGAATAAAGCAATGGACAGGAGCTCATTCTTTCCCTGGATCGTTGCACAGTAAACACAGACAACAACTTTTAATATTTCAGAATTTCCTCTAACATTCTGTCTTACGGATTTTACAAAGGTGGCAGAGGTCTCGGGAGAGGCTGCTTTTTTTTTATGAACCTAAAAGAAAAAAAATTTACCTAAACATCAGCCTGCCAGGGGAACGGCATTGCAATTTCACGTCTCACCCTCTATTTCTTCTATATGGGGAAGGCGGTGCCTGGAGCTCTATAACTAATGGGATGGCATCTCTGGCGATGCCCACAGGCCGAATTTCATTCATTCATTCATTCATTCATTCATTCATATATTCATTCATTCAAAAAAAGATACAACAACAACTTCAGAAAATCAAAACCACCATGGCAGAATGGGAAGTGGGCTTGCACGAGTTATATAAGGTGCCTGCTTCAGGCCTGCTGTTTTTATACTTTTTGCATCTGAGAAGAAAAATAAGCAAGCTCTTTTCAAACACGGTTGCTGGAGGGCGTGAGCTGAGGCTCCCTGGACCAATCCACTTACCCTGGGAGCTCTGTAATTAGGGGAGCGACATCCTTCAGCATCTATTTCTTTCCTTCTCCCGTGGCCTTTAAAAGGCACAAACCTGATGGTATGAATAGACATGAAAATACCCCAGGGTCATTTCCTTAGGATGAAAGCTTTGCCTCTTTGTTCTTCTTCTAATTTTAGAGTTTGTCCTCTGCTTGTCACAACAGAGGAAGAGAGGTCTACCCTGGCTGTGGCCATGTGTCACATTTCAAAAGAGAGTAGGAAAAATCTACACTTGGGGTCCTCCTCAGAGCCACAGCCAATGCCTGTGACCTTGAGGAATCAAGCACCCTCCAGGTGCCCCCATCTGTGCAATGTGAGGGCTAGGCACTCTCTAGGGCTGCCAACAGGGTCAGACTCACGGACAGGACACTGAAGCCCATCGCAGCTCAAAGGAGCCAGACAACTGTACCGGTAATAACCACACGTCCATTCCTGAACAGGGGCTGGCTTCAGACAACACGAAGAATGGAAAACGCTAGTCATGGGAGAAAGCATCCTGAAGCGCAGCTGTGATGAGTACGCAAACTACCTGGTCCTCAAGGTCCCCATCAGGGCACAAGGACACATCCACTGTGCAGAGCGAACCCTCCTATTTGTCGGGAGCCCGAGCCAAGGCTTCCTCTTGGTGGAGTGTCTGCTCCCAACCACACCTCGCCATGTGAGGTCAGTCTAGGCAGCGAGGGTGTCCAGGCAGCTCAAACGGCCGATCTATTCATATCATATCAGTCTGGTTTTTTGTTTTGTTTTGTTTTGGTCAGAAATTAATCCGACGGCATAATCGGAGTTTTTTTTAAGACCATTCTAGAAAAGAAAATGAAGTCAGTCGAATCATATTGCAGCTCCGACCCTAGTAGTGCCCCCTCCACCCCATCCGCCTGCCTGATGCTGGGCTCGCCCCCTGCCCATCACGACCCTCCCTCCTGCTTGGCAAGGGGAACGCAGGTCTTTGGCAAAGACATTTTCAAGTTCCCTGAACACAAATAACAGGAAGGAAGACAGACGAGAAAGGCGCAGGGAAGGGAAGGGAGCAGAAGGGCAGAGTCCCACTCCATACAGACATTTATTTTGCAAAGGGGACAAACAGGCGGCTGGGCGGGAGGCGTACACGTCAGTCCAGAGCAGAAAGAAAGGAAGAGAGGGTAAGAGGGAAGGAGGGGACATGCTGGTGCATTGGGGGTGGGGGCGGGGGCAGGGCGATGGGAAGAACAGGAGGAGAAAGAGGAAAGCAGAAGACAAAGGAAGAGGCTGGCCGGGGAAGGCGAGGACCGCGCGGAAGAGAAAGTGGATTTCGTTTCTTTTCCTCCCAACACATCTGACTTTGTCAGGTTGAGAGCACAGACATGCTTAAGCGGGGATGGTGGTGCAGTTTACTTCTGTGTCCCTAAAGGTCTGGTACTTCATTCCTAGAGCTGGGCCTCTGGGAAGGGGGCACCAATGACTTGGCCTCACTTAAAACACGCTCCCCGCCTGACCTGTGGTGGTGCAGTGGATAAAGCGTCAACCTAGAATGCTGAGGTCGCTGGTTCGAAACCTTGGGCTTGCCTGGTCAACGCACATATGGGAGTTGATACTTCCAGCTCCTCCCCTCCTTCTCTGTCTCTCTCTCTCCTCTCTATAATGAATAAAAATTAAAAAAAAAAAAAAGATGAAGACTTCTTAAAAAAAAAAAAACAGGCCCTGGCCAGTTGGCTCAGTGGTAGAGCGTCGGCCTGGCATGCGGAGGTCCTGGGTTCGATTCCCGGCCAGGGCACACAGGAGAGGCGACCATCTGCTTCTCCACCCCTCCCCCTCTCCTTCCTCTCTGTCTCTCTCTTCCCCTCCCGCAGCCAAGGCTCCATTGGAGCAAAGATGGCCCGGGTGCTGGGGATGGCTCTGTGGCCTCTGCCCCAGGCGCTAGAGTGGCTCTGGTCGCAACAGAGCAACACCCCGGAGGGGCAGAGCATCGCCCCCTGGTGGGCAGAGCGTCGCCCCTGGTGGGCGTGCCGGGTGGATCCCGGTCGGGCGCATGCGGGAGTCTGTCTGACTGTCTCTCCCCGTTTCCAGCTTCAGAAAAATACAAAAAAAAAACAACAAAAAAAAAACACGCTCCCCCTCAGAATCCAGGCAAAGCGCGTTTCAAACAAGAAGCCTCACTCACTGCCAGGCCAGGCAGCCCCGAGGGGCAGGGGGGCACAGGCCCTTCCTTGGAGGGGCCCCCACAGAGCGTGGAACCAAGGTCTCTGCCTTTCCCGTAGTACTCAGCCTTGGAGAGAGGAGGCCCTAACTGCTAGCATTGTTTGCCCAAGCATTTGTTCAGCCTTTAATAAATAATGACCTTCGGTCTTCAGCAAGGGGGCGGGGTGGGGGGGAGAGAAGGAGAAAACTGCCAATAGGAGATTTAATTTGCTGCAATCAACCCCTCTTAGCATGCAGAGTCACACAGTACGCGTAAAAGAATTAATCTCCACCAGAAAGAATGGTCTCGCCCGCTTTATGAATCCCATCGCTCACGGGGCTGAGTCGGCAGTTTGGGCTTAGCCGGAGCTCTCAGAGAGAAAAGCTACAGCTCGGGTTTCAAGGCGATCTGATTGGTGGTACACTTCATTGAATTGGGGGGTGAGGTGGGGTAGGGGCTGCAAAGGACAAAGGGAATGGAATGCAAATAGAGGCACTCTGCCGCTTTCGGACACCCCCACGTGGAAACATTTAGGGAAAGAATAAATAATTGCAGGCCTCTGGCTGCCTGTGTGTGTGCCCAGCGTTCTCAATTCTGCGCTCTGGGGTGGGTTGTCAGACCTGCCAATCATCCCCGGCACCCTGTCATACTTGGGAGATGCGTTTGCTCTGTGCACACCGTTTTATAATCCTCAGAGTGGAATTTCATACCCCAGCGATGCTTTTTTCTTTCTTTCTTTCTTTTTTCTTCCTTTGACATTCTCCTAAGCAGGATTTATTGCTTCCAAGACAGATGTGACTTGAATCGATTATGGCTTTTGGAGCAGTCACTCTGGAAGCAGCCCCCGGGTTCGCTGGAAGACCTTTGGTCTGACTTCATTCAGCTTGTAAGCTGACGTCAGAGTATTTCATCATTACGCGAACACCATCTGGAGTCCTTTAAGGATGGACCCAACTTGCCTGACCAGGCGGTGGTGCAGTGGATAGAGCGTTGGACTGGGATGCGGAAGACCCAGGTTCGAGACCCTGAGGTCACCAGCTTGAGCGTGGGCTTATCTGGTTTGAGCAAAAGCTCACCAGTTTGGACCCAAGGTTGCTGGCTCAAGCAAGGGGTTACTCGGTCTACTGAGGGCCCACGGTCAAGGCACATATGAGAAAGTAATCAATGAACAATTAAGGTATCGCAACAATAAACTGATGATTGATGCTTCTCATCTCTCCATTCCTGTCTGTCTATCCCTCTCTCTGACTCTCTCTCTGTCTCTGAAAAAAAAAAAAAAGGATGGACCCAACCAAAGCAAGGGGTGTGGTTACCCCCCTTGAGGAGTTCATACATCCTGCAACACACAAGCCTACCAGACATCTACTAATATCACAAAATGCAGCCCGACAGCAAGGCGCTACCTAGAAGTTGCTATTTACATTCTGTGGCCCTCCCATTATTGATGGACTTAGAATATGCAATAAGTACATTCATTCATCTTCGGGACTGAGGTAAGAAGTCATGTCAAAAAATTGTCAAAAATGAATGGAAAGTAGCTGAATTTCTAAAAAGGCTGAATAAAGATTCTCATCAAAAGGAACGTATCTCTAAATGTCTACTCCAAAACTGAAAACCACAGTCCCCCCTGGCCCTCCCCCACGTGGAGGGGTTCCTTAGCATTTTATATGTGTGTAGCAACCGCTGATTGTACAGAGAGGTATTTCAGAGGTGCTCTGAGCCTTGCGAGTCTTCTTGGTAATGTGCTTCTAATTAACCAGCCATGGGACCTAGACTCATAACCACAAACAATGTTTCAAAAAGCTAGGGGTTTTAGAAGAAAAGAAACCAGGGTGGCCTGATTAGATTAAACTAATCACAGCCCCCCTCATTCTGTATTAGTGTGAGAGACAAAAGGGAGGAAATCTTTGAACAGTAGTAGGAGGGAAAGGAAACACTGTTCCCAGAGACTACCTACTCTCCTACCTGACTTTCTATGTTTCTTTCTCCTTCTGGGAGGAGACCCAAGCCACCTTCCTTTCAGACAGTACAAGGTAGGGGGAGACCCACCCTACTCTGCTAATTTTTTTTTCTAACTATTTAAATGAGAAACTTCTAGGAGGCACAGGTTTGGGATCAGGAGAGAAGCAGGTAAAATATTCCTATGCAGTCACCACATTGTATTGACTGTTTTAGTCCCATCAGAGAAAAAAGAAAGGAAAAGACTGGGAATCAACGCTAGGTATAAAAGTTGTCAGATGGACTCGGCGTGTGGAGGGAGCCGATGCGTCCTTGAGCAATGTCGGACCTTTTCGCCGTCCAGGTCTAGGCACGAGTGTCTGTTCATACTTGTGAAGAAGAAGGAAAGGGTGAATGAATTTTATTTCCTTCGATTTGGCAAAACTGGAGTTCACACAGTATCTTTGGGGGTTTATTCGGACAGTGTCCTTGGCTGGGGTGTTCGCTGTGGCTTTGGGTCCAGGCGTGGAGGAAACCTAACCCTTTCCAGAACCATTTGCTTTCTTTTACTTAGTAAATTGTTCTACATTTCTCTTTCTTTTGTGTTTTTAAAATTGGCTGTTGCCAGCTTCAGAATCTTTCCTCTTCCCACCAGACCGGCTCGGGGAGAAAGGAGACACTTGGGCCACTCATCGTGATGGGGACAGCGAAATGAATGGCTTGGCATAATCCGGGCCATCTCCGCATCGGGGCTCAGCAGTCCCGCGGGGAGGCTTCAAACACAGACAAGTGAAAAGGGTACAAAAGCCGTACCCATTAAAGTCTTATTGGTACAAGATCCAGGCTTCAGAATTGATTTAAGAAATGAAACAGCAAACGCCACCATGGTAGACACAAAGGCAAAGAAACCCCAGTTCAAACTCGGATGCGGAGCTGAAGGCGGGAACTCACCAGCCATTCCGACCTCACCATTCCTGCCCGGAAAACCGGCTCTGGGAGAACGCTCCGGGGAAAGCTGACACCAGATCCCCAACCCCAAAGGACATTTTCGGAAGCATTTCTAGATACTGAAGAAGCAGGCATGACAATAAAATCTAGTTCAGCTTACCTTCACTAACACAGAAAACCAGCAATGCTCTTAAAACACCTGGTGTTTGCTTATCAACATGTCTGGAGAGACCCACCAACAAAGCCAGATGGAATAAATAGATTATTTTTTTAAATATTTCAGTAGAAGAGTACACAAGGAGAAACCTTGAAGGATAACATCTCAACAATAGTGTCTCATGAGCTAAATACTTTCTGTAATTAATTTTTCCAGCATTAAACAAAACAAAAACAAAACAAAACAAACCCCAACCCAGTGCTGATTCACTCATGGATGGCACATATCACATGGACCAAAATATTCATTAGTTACTCGGCGATGTTGCTGGGAATAAGCACCGCTCTCCTCCAAAGCCTCTGCCAGCTTTGACGCCTGCCAAGCTTGTATGTTAATGGGGTTTCACTTTTCCAAGGCTAATGGGAGATCTGTTAAATTCTCAGAGACAACACATGCATTATTTTTAAGCCCGATGACTTTGACTTAAAAACAAGCTATTTTAAAATACCAAATCCCAACTAATACCCTATTAGAAATCCAATACTCTCTATTCTCAAAACAGAATGTCTGTTCATCACGGCGGTTTTAAATTCGTGTGGTAGTAGTTGGACATTTTTGCACAGCTCACACCAAAAAAAACGTAAAAGGATCCCAGCCACCCACCGCCCGCCCGGCGACAGATGTCTCAGCTGATCTCGGTACCTGGGCGTCCACCAGGAGGTGCCTCATCAGACTCATGGAACTCCTCAGGGTCTCCTTCTCTGCGGGCAGAAAGGGGTCTTTGTCCTCCTCCAGCGCCTTTGACTTGGTGACAATAAAATGGGATATCTGGTCATTGAGGGTGTGCAATGATTGCACCGCTGCAAAAAAAAAAGAGAGAAAAGAACCAAGTGGAATCGCAACAGGTAACTTTCAAAGAGAAGCAAGGCTCTCGTCATTTTAAAGGGGAAAGCTACGATAAAAACCAGGCAGCGGTCAGGAACCCAATTCGTCTACTAATCTCCTCGACGCATGCATTTAACAGCCAACAAATGTTTACCGAGCACCTTCTCAGTGGCCAAGCGGACATGGGGTGCCTGGAGATAGAACTGAACAACGCCAGACTGGATGCCTATGCCTGCACTCACGGAGCGGCCAGCTGTGCTGGGGAAACAGGAGAAGCAAGGTCTATGCAAACACGTCTAGGAAGATGATTCTGCAAAGAGAGTGTTTGTGAATTACAAGGAGTCACAGGACACAAAGGGACAGCCCCTGGATGAGATTTACACCTGCCATGACAGAGTTGGCTCTTTTACCTCTAAGCAGATGGCCTCCATCATTAAGGTTGATGAAGGGACAGTGGTCGGGGTTGCTGATCAGTGCCACGTGCGTGCCGGGAGGGTTAGTTCTCTGTCATTCATGCAGCATTGCCATCTATGTAATTTTAAGATCCTGCTTATTTGTCATGCTTGTTGCTGCCTCTTTCTCCACCATGCATTCAAGAACAGCAGAGATGTTTTTCTAAATCTCTTTGTTTATGGTTATATCCCCCAACAACTGGAACAACACCTAGCAAATGGAAGGTGCTCGATAAATATTGTTGAATTAATTTCCTTACGCTTCCTTGAATCACAATTTTCTTTTCTTATAGAATTTCTACAATGTTCGGGTAAATTTATTCCTTTCAAGCTAAGAATAAGTCACCCTGGGGGATACTCAGGAAAGCCCCTGCACAATTCCGAGCGTGGAAGCCCACTGACCGCCGTTCTGAGGGTGGAAATACGTCTCAAAAACTAGTTCCCAATAAAATGACAGAGCACTTCTGCTTCTGATCACAAGGGGTAAAAGGTTCAGATCAGCTTCTTGCGGTGAGTAAGTAGAAAACTGCACAATGTCTTAGAAACAATTATGTGTAGACATTGAACAACAGACAGCACAGGACTGGGTTCTTTAGAAAAGAGGGTAAAAACAAACAAAAAAAAACAAAAACAAACAAACAAAAAACCACAAATTGAGTTCTATCAACACCAGGCATTCTGAAAAATAAATATATATACATAAATTTAATATATAATATATTAAATATATAATATATAATATATATTATAAATCTCTCTCCAGACTTCAACTGGGACAAAGGAACCCAAAGGAGAGCCCAGTAATCTCACTGAACTGAGGATAAAGTGATGGAAAAGCATACGTTTGCTAAAAATTCTCAAGACAGAGTACCACAGGGGCGAGTGTTAGTTACAGAGAGATCTTCAGAAACTGGCACAGGGGTTCACTGAATCATGGGCTGCATGTCAATCCTGCATGTGGGCAAGGGGAAACCCTACGTGACCTGGCAAGAAAATATTCCGGGGCAGGACAGTTACAGATTGGGGAGCCGTAAATCAAATAAGCCCAGGGGATCTCCCAAGGCCACAGGTCGCTTATCCGTCCACCAGCTGAAGTGGAGATTTGTTGGAACGCAGGGCATGTTTGGTGAGGACTCTAGAAGGGACTGGCTTTAGATACTAAGTGATTCCTAGAAGAAAAAAAAAAAAAGGCTACTCTAGGTCAGTCTAAAAGAGTTTAAAAGTAAACCTTGAAAGGATTGAACTAATCTGCAAGTAACTAAATACCTACCAGAAGAAACATTGAGTATTATTTCTTTGCAGGAGTACAAAATAAATCAAGTGTCCCAAAATACCAACTTCATAATGCTCAATAGTCAACAAAAATAACCAGACTTGTAAAGAAGCAAGGAAGTGTGACTCAGACCCTGGAGGAAAATCAGTATATAGAAACACAGCCAGAAATAACAAGCAACAGTACTAGCAAACATGGCTATTAAGATAGCTATTATAGATATGTTTTCCGTGTTCCAGGTTGTAAAATAAAACACAATTATAATGAAAAGAAAATCAGAATATTCAAATCAGAACCAAATGGGACTTCTAAGGATGAAAAATGCATTATCTGAAATAAAACTTTATTGGATGAGATTAATAGTAGATTAAACAATGCAGAAGAAAAGAGCAATGAACTCAGCCCTGGACAGGTAGCTCAGTTAGTTAGAGCATCATCCTGATATGCAAAGGTCGCGGGTTTGATCCTGGTCAGGGCACATACAAGACTCACCAATGGATGCATAAATAAGTAGAACAAATCAATGTTTCTCTTTCTCTCTCTCTCTCTCCCCCTTCCTTTCTCTCTAAAAGTCAATCAATAAAAAAAATTTTTAAGACAATGAATTTGAAATTACAGGAATAAAACTATATAGATCTTTGACAATGTAAAGCTGTCTGACATACATGCAGTTGGAGCCTGGGGGTGGGGTCAGGGTAGGAGCAGAAACAATATTTCAAGAAACAGGAGAGAATATTCTTTCTACATTGGATAAAATGACAAACCTACAAATCCAAGAAACTCAATAAATGCCGAGCAGGATAAACACGAAGAAAACTACACTACAGCATATTCTAATCCTGTGATGGCCAACCTTTTTATAAAAACCACCCACTTTGCAGTGCTGGTCAACCTGGTCCCTCCCGCCCACTAGTGAGCGTTCCAGCTTTTATGGTGGGCGGTAGCGGAACAACCAGGCGGCACCACGATTGGCCCACCATGATGGTTCTAATCTGTGGAAACAACCACACAAGGAGAAAGAGATCGTAAGGTCAGCCAGAGGAAGAAGGCACGCTGCCTCGAGAGAAACAGACAAGGAGCGCGCCAGACTTGTCAGCAGAATCTATGCAAACCGGAAGACAATCTGTGCGTCTTCTACGTTCTGAAGGAAAAAGGACCTGTCAGCCTAGAATCCTATAACCAACAACACCTTTCAAAAGTAAAGGTGCAATAAAGTCTCTTAGGTCAACCAAAGCAGAGAAGACCCATCACCAGCAGACTCTCATGAAAAGAAATGTTAGAGAAATTTCTTTAGGCAGAAGGAAGAAGACATTACCGGGAAACTTTTATTTACCAAAAAAAAAAAGTGAAAAAAGGGATGCTGAAAGACGAAATATGTGAGCCATGAAAACATATTTTAATTAGTTTAAAAAATAGATGATTTAAGGCAAAACAACAACAACAATATGGTATGGATTACACACATAAAAGCAAAAGGACAACAGCGTAAAGAATGAGAGGGAAGTATTTTCTTGTAAGGTTTCTAGATTATGCATACAGTGATATGTTATGTGAAGGTGGGCCCTGTTAAATATGCATATTGTAAATACTCCAGTAAATGTTACAAATAATCAAGAAACAAATGGTGGTTTTGGCCCATGGAGAATCAAACTCGGAGGACTGAGCATAGAGTTGCAACAAGCCATACAGGAGAAGGGCACAAGATATGACAGCAGAGCAGTTTCTCATTGCACAGGAAGATGCTAAAAGCTTTCGTGGACTGGAGGTGGAGCTTGGCTAAGACAGAGAAAGATGAGCAAGAGAGTATGTGCCTGAGTCCTGCCTACCCCAAAGCCATATTCTCCAAAGGAGATGGTGGGAAAAATCCACACAGATTGGGGATCTGAAAGCACGAGTGAGTTAATGTCTTACATCCTGTCCTGGGCAGGTGGGTGGTCTAGTCTCTCAAGGCAGCCAATTTGAGGGTAGAAATGGTAGCTACGTGGCATTGTAAGTCAAAGAAGATCGGAGGTAGCTCTACTGTCCAGCCACGCCCAGGCTCACGCGCACCACTAGGGCTGGAGATACCTCCACGGAGTCCAGAAACATCCAGAGAGAGATACTCAAGGACCAGCCGCACATACCTGAGATAGGACGATACGTAAGCTTCCCAAGAACCCAAATAGAAGGGAAAGAGAAAGGAGAAGCAATTTGATTTGATTTTATATTTATCCAGCAGCTACTAACTTTTCAATTAGAAGTGACTGGGTTACCATCAGTGAAACTGTAGGTTCCAGATCTAGGTTGACTTCCATTAAAGACAGTTAAAAACAGCAACAAATAACTTTGTGGCTGTAAGCTTTTATCTCTCTATATATCCTGCTTATATAGCTTGGAATAGGAAGCTTGGGGCACAATGAACCATAAAGAGAACAACTGAACAGGCCCAGGCTCTAGGGCCAATCTCTGGGAGATTCCTGTCATATTTTCCACGACAATCCTACCTTCCCTTCCCTTTCCTCCCAATCCACGGACATGATATTCCCAAGAACAAGTCTTTCCTCCTAAGTCATTCTGAGGATACCCCAGTTCCCAAGCCCTGTGCCTATAAACACATAGAGACTGCTATCAACAAAATTCCTCATCTCACTTCTTAGAAGGGAGGGTAGCCAGGAATACATATGCTATATGCTAAATTACTGATTTACTGACTATAGTCTGACTAGCCCTAAAATAGAGCTAAATAAGAACATACTAACAAAGTACGTTTATCAAAGGATTCCTGTAAAATGTTAAATCCAGCCTGTTGCTCCTATAACCGTGATCCGATATTACTAGTTTTTGGTCATCACAGTTATATATTCTGTAACAAATCAAAAGTATATAATCAGCCCTGTACTTCCACCTCTGGCCAAGCTCTCACGACCGTGAAAACCACTCTGCTCCTCCCCGGCTGACGCTCATGAAGGGTTAACATCCAAGCAAGAAGAATCACCACTTCCCCTCACCCCACCAAGCTGGGGCCTGCGATTCTGATTCTCATTCAAGGCCAAAGAGGTCGGCCTGACTGCAAGAATCTGTGGACATGTGCTACATGAGACAAAAATCCTAATTTATGTTACTTGCTAGCTCCAGTTCCTGCACCAACAGGACAGGCTCCGACCTTCACACATGCCAGCGACATTCGAGAGATATGGGACCCTCATCCACTTATCTGAACAAGCTGTGTTAAATACCCTCAGCAAAGAGCTCTCAACCCCCCTCCTTTTGATCCTTTTGTTTGAGTTTCACGTATTCCCTTCTCTCTCCCCTCCTTATAAAAACCCATGCCTGCACCTGAAGGGGCAGATGGGTTTTTGAGGACAGGAGTCCCCCCCCCCATCTCCTCAAGTGGCTGGCACTTGAATAGACCTCTTTTCTTCTCGCCAGCACCTGTGTCATGTAATTGGTTCTCATGGCGAAGGCAGCCAGACCTGGGGCTCATTTTTTTGGTTTCCGGAAGAGTTACTGTCAATGATTTTGACTCTCACTAAACCAGTGAAGTTGCAGTTCTCAAAATGCATCTATTACAGCTGTGTCTATTCCTGTTCCAGAAAATTGAGACTCAGTAACTAAAATTTACTCTAAATTTAAGTTTCTTCTACATTTATAAGACAAATTAAAAGAATTAAGCACTGCCTGACTGGCCGTGGCACAGTGGGTAGTGTCAACCCAGAATGCTGAGGTCACAGGCTGGAAACCCAAGGTTGGCGCCTTGAGCCTGGGGTCACCCACTGAGTCCAAGGTCGCTGGCTTGAGCCTGAGGTTGCCAGCTTGAGATCTCTGGCTCAACTTGAGCCCTAGGTCATCAGTCTGACCCCCAGTCTAGGCACATATGAAAAGCAATCAAAGCACAACTAAGTGGAGCAATGAGTTGATGATCCTCTCTCTCTCTCTCTCTCTCTCTCTCTCTCTCTCTTTCTCTCTTAAAAAAAAAAGGAGTTAAGCACTATCTTCCTATGCTTAAAGAGTAGAAAATTCCATCAGAGGACTTACCATATTCAATTGAAATTGTTCAACTTAATGATTGGTTCCAAAACTGCTCCTCTTTGAACCTACAGATCCCTCTGAGTGACCCTCCTTGGTATAGCAACATACTTCCTGCCTTAAATGTTGTTGGGCTTTGTCACATGATTTGACTGAGCCAATTAAATGTGAGTAGGCATGAGCTATGCCATGTCTAAGCAGAAGCTCTCAGAGCCATCAGGTGGGTTCACCACCATCTCTTTTCCTTTGCCATGAGGACAGCCAGATCTTAGAATAAAGAAGATACGTAAGTGAAGAACCAACCATTGCTACTATAAAGCAGCAAGATGGCAGCGGGGGGGGGAGGGTGTTGGCATGCTTGTTACTGAAGCATAGGCTAGGAAATGCTGACTGTTGCACAGTCTCTGGGCTAGATGGTAACTTCACTGCAAGCAAGAATGGAATTTTGTTCCCCGTTTATCGTATCATGGTGTTCAACAAAGAAGAGACAATTAGGAAATGTGTCTTCAATAAATAAATAGCTGGTTTGAGAGTACAGATCCTAAAGCTAGACAGCCTGGGTCCCAATCCTGTCTGCCCCTCGGACTAGCTGTAATGAGAATAAAGACAAGAATTATAGTTTATCGAGTGCCTATCATATGCCAGGGGCTTTTAAAGTCTTTATACAGAATGATGAATCACTAATAACATGGGTCCTGGGGTCAGAAGCCTGAGTTCAAACCCAGTTCGACCGTTTTCTAACTGGGTGAACCTAACACAAGTTCCTCTACACTCCACAGTGCTTGGCACAGTGTGAGCGCTCAATAAGTGTTAGCTGTTGTTATTGGTAATGATCTATTATAGATGAGGAATCGTAGCTAAGAGAGGTCTGCCCATCAGAGGTGAGACCCACGGCCATGATTCTCCAATGCCACTTTTCATGATCTTGTCATAACACCACACTCCTGACCCAGAATAATGTCTACTTAGAGACAACACGAGTCGGGTGATATACCACCAACACCAGCCAAGTGGGATGCAATAAAAGTAAGAGAAGAGAACATATCCAGACTTAGTTTTTTGCAAAAACAAGCAGATTGCAGCGTTCCTGGCAGATAGTAAACACTGCATGTTCTAAAAATGGCGAAGATTTGAAGCCGTTCCCTGCTGTTTCCCTACCTACATTTCTTGAACCTCTTCTGCCCATTTCATAGTTCCTTCACTGATTACAATAATTATGATTAATAATAATGTGATAGCAAACATCTATGGGTGACTCACTATGGGATAAGCCTTGCACCACATGTGCCTTGCACCACATGTTTAACAGGCATTACCACATTTCATCACCCCAACAGCTCTATTAAAGAAAGTGTCGTGATGATTGTTCCTATTTTACAAATGAAGGACACTTGGATCAAGTGGCTGGCTTGCCCAAGATGATGTCCCGAGTCAGTGAGAGCAGCAGGGTTCACACCTAGGCAGAGCCCCTGCATGGAACTCCTTCGCCCGCACACTACTTGAGCCCGGGCCACACAGGGCAATCCTACGAGTCCAGAGTGCCAGACTGCCCACCTGGCCGTCCCTCTGTACAGTTAGGGAAACTGAGAAAGATTACTCAGCTCTCTGAGACTATGGATCCTGGAGACGGCCGTCCTGGGTCTCAATCCTGTCTGCTCTTCCAGCTGGCTGTATAACCTTGGGTGAGTTACTTAAATGTTTAGTTGTTTGTACCTCAAGTTTTTAACTTGCTGATATTAACCAATTGCTCTGTTTGTAATTGGGGTTGGTTGTGAACTCCTTCTTATATAAAGAAGCCAAAGATGGCCTGAGGTTCTTGGCTGGTAGGTTGTTTATTTCTTCACTGTGTGCTGAGACCCATTAGCTCAAAAGCCCACTAGTGCCAAACTCAAATTTTTACACATTGTTTACAATATAGCCCAAATAAGCAGATTTTTTAGCTATCTGGAGCAATGGTTTTCAATCTGTTTACACTTGGGGACCAGGGAAAATAGAAGACTTATTTCAGGGACCACTAAGGCAGGATCACCCAGAGTACAAGCAAATTCAACTAAGATCATTGGGTCTATAATCTTCATACATCAAGGTGGTTATCTCTTTTGTGGACCTGCAAGAAGTTTCTGGCAGCCGTCCACAGACTGACAGTTGGAAAAGACCAATTTAGAGACTTTCTGCTTTGCATACCCCACAAAACTGTGCCCAGTATCTGCTGGCCCTGGGAAATAAAGACCCCTAGCCACTGGCTGCTCTCTGACCCAGAGACTCCCTGCTGTGCTGCTGAGTGACAGCACCTAGACTTATAAGTCTACTCTGGGGTCCTCCCCTCCGCTAGGAGTTAGTTCCCTTGCCTTCCTTCCCTTTTCAATGTCTGACCCTGAACTTCCAGACAAACCTGTCAAAGGTCACCCAAGAAAGCCTGTGTGTGCTACTGCCACCTAGTGGTCACATCTTTTTCTTTGATGAGCTAGCTCCCAGGTCCTTTGAATCCTCCCCTCCATTAGTCATTTGTCTACTCATTTTGGATCCTCAGTTAAGCTGCTTCACCTGCAAGAAAAACCTAGTAACTGCAAGTTGAAGAGTTAGAAGTAACAGGAGCAGAGAGGAATGCCCTCCCCGTGTGTCTACGTGTGGACCTCATCCTCAAGGCCTGTCACCTGTGTCCAGCTGTGTCACAGGTACTTGCACATTTCTCTGGCTATTGTCTCTTTCCCTCTTCTTCTAATGAAAGAAACCCTCCCTTCTGTGGAAACACCCATTTCCCCCCCCTTGAGTTTCATGTAGGGCTGATGCCCCTCCCAAGTCCCAGAAGTGGGCGTAGAATCCAGGTCTGCCCAATCCAAGAATTTTATCTGCGCGGCAACAGCGGTTGGTTTAGGTCCTAAGGCATGTGACCCAAACTCAGCCAATAAGATTTAATCCCAGGACCGCTGGCTAGAGCTAATGAGAAAGTGCCTCTCTCTCAGTCGAGATTGCTAAACAGGTCATGTGTACGTCTGCCGGTGGCCTTTGTAGCCGTCATTTGAGGAGCCCAACCTGAAAACAAAGCCCACTGAGTAAAGAGGCAGCCATCACTGACAGACAGGGAAGGCGACTCTTATCCGTCCTGGTACAGCATCAGGGTTCCGCCACAGGCTTCTCAGGCAAGTCAGTCCATTCCCATCTCTTCATTAGCCTGTGTGGGTTGGGTTTCTGTCATTTGCAATCCTAACAGCCTGTGCTTTGTCTTCGCAAGAGTTATGCATGTGATTATTTCTTCTGTGTCTGTCTCCCGCAGTGGCAGGTTAAAGAGGATCTCGTATTTTGTCTACTTTCCCCATCGAGAGAAGTAGAACAGAAATCTCCTCCCTCTGAGTCTGGCTGGCCTTAGTGACGTGGGGGACCAACAGGAGGGGGCAGAAGTGACATTCTGGGATTTCTAAGGTTAGGTCGTAAGAGGCCTTGCAGATTCTGTTCATACCATGGAACTTTGGGAGAAGCTGGCCTCCATATAAAAAGCCTGACTACCCTGAGCCCACAAAGCTTTGAAGAAACCCACATGCCTGGACCACACACAGAGAGAGAGAGAAAGAGAGATGCCCTGCCAGCCTCAGCTCTTCCCACCATCCACCCAGCCTAGGTTCCAGGCACGGGAGTGAAGAAGCCATCCCAGACATGCCAATGCAGAGAACGCCATGCAGAGAAAAGCCAAGGACTCAGCCATCGCCATAACCAAGGCTCCTGACCCACAGCCCCAGCCACCTTCAAGTTCAAGTCTCCCCAGATGAGGCTTCAGTCACTCTGGAGCACCCCCAAATCACCAGGCCCCGGAACTGTGAGCACAGGGAGGTGCTGCTCTTCACCACTCAGCTTTGGGACAGTCTGTCACACAGCAGTAGGTAACCATCCCACCTTCCCTTGCTGTGAGTCCCAGGAAACCAGCACCAGTGTGTTTCCCGCCCATACTGTATCCCCAGCTCCAGCGGTGGGCCTCAAATAATCTCACAGCCGGTTCTCTGCCCTAATGACCGCTTTAAGTATGAAAAAAATGATATACCAAAAGGCAGTTTATTAGTTCATGCACTGAAGACTTAAATAAAAAAAATAAAAGAGGCACACAAAACTACATTATGTCATGAGTTTGAAACTATTAATGAAAAAAATATTAATACCTGACATCAAACAATAAAATGGTTATGTAAGATAGTTCCATATTGCTTCTTGATGGGCATCCTCACTTATAATTTTTTTCACCTATGGACGGGATAAACACGACCTATGGGCGCTTAGAATACGCTGTTGTGCAGATGAATGTTAAAAAAGAGTAAGGAGTGTAAATGTGTGATTTCCACATGGGGCGGCTGCCCAGGTGCCCACCTTGGAGAGAACCCTGATGACAAGTGCCATTTGAACAACTGGTTCACTGAACTCAACAAAAAAAATTAGGTATTGGTTCTGCCGAACCGGAGCGAGCCAGCTAAATCCCACCACTGCCCAGGTCTAAGCATGGTACCTGACACATCGTAGTCCTTAAGTACGTAAACAGTTGTCCAACGGGGGACAGAAAGAATGAGTAAGTGAAGGGAAAAGCCGAGTTCACACCACTTTGTCCCCTCTGCCATCCGGTCCCCCCAGAATCAGGTGGTAGGCACACTCTTCTCCATTTGGCCTATAAAAATTTCAACCAAATAATACTGGTTTTGAATTGTTTGATGGATTACGGGATGAAGAGCCATTTATACGCTTTCTTACCTACACGAGTTTAAGATATTGAGTCATAAAAACATGCTTTATTGGGTTGGTGGTTCTGAATGTGAAATGATGCCAAATGTATTTCATGTTATTTTGGTCTATAAATCTGAGGAAACACATATTTCTATAGCTGGCTTATTGACATGAAGGGCTCATTTGAATTTTTCTGTACATTAATGAGTATTTATTTGGGTTTCAGATAAGGATGACACATTCACGGTTTGATGGAAGAGAAAACTAACAAGTTTCAACATTTTATGTCATTAGCCAAAATAGAAGGCACACATAAAATGTCTTCATGTTTTCGGAAGAGGAATAGCAGCTCACCACACTGGGTCTCTGTTTTCTAGATCAGATTAAGTAAAGACTATGACATAATAATATGACCCTCAACACTCATTTTATGCAGACAAGTCCAGCTGTCACTGAGATGGGCTATTGTACCTTTTTTTTATAGAAAAGTATAGCAAACCAACCACATCATGGAGTCACGCCTCGCCACAAGAAGCTCTGTGGGTTTTATGATCTTGTCATGTATATGATCCGTAGAGATGAACTAATGATCAAATTCACCCCTACATGTTAAACAACCTTTGCTTTTCACGTAGCTCAAATTCTAGGCTGCATCTTGCATTAAAATGCTCATGCATTTTCCACTTTTGCTTTAATAGGGTCTCGTTAAATAAATAAAGCCTAAACAATTCAGGTATTATTTTCCCCAACTGTTATAACAAAACTCATTCTGTAAGTCAAAAGTTGATACCAGAGGTGAAGATGTGGGGAAACCGAAGCCCCCATACACTGCTGGTGGGACCGGAACACAGCAGAGCCTCTGTGGAACACGGTCCGGCCGTCCCCTCAGTGAGCTAAACATAGAATTTCCATGCGAACCAACAACTCTACTCTTAGGTATGTAACTAAAAGAATTGAAAAGAGGTGTCCAAGAAAACACTTATCCATGAATGTTCACAGCAACTCTACTCACCATAGCCAAAGGTGGGAAGAACCCGAATGCTCCACTGATGAATGGGTCAACCTAACGCGGGCTTCATACGGTAGACTGTTATTTGGCCATGAAAAGGAAGGAAGGGCTGGCACATGCTACAACATGGGTGAACCTGGAACACATTATACTAAGCCAAAGAAGCCAGCCCCAAATGCTCCCTATGGCATGAGTCCGTGCATGCGAAACGCCCAGTGTAGGCAAACCCCCAGAAACAGCCGGAGCCGTGGTTGACGGGACAAGGAGAGGGCGGGGGACAGCGACTGCTTGTAATGGGTGCGGAGTGTCCCTTCACGGTGATAACAGTATTCTGACACGAGGCAGAGGTGAGGGATCACACAGAACTGTCTCTGTCCTAAATTCTCCTAAATTGTACACTATAGAATGGTTAAATGCTAAGGTTTATGTAATTTCCACTTTACAACACACACACACACACACACACACACACACACAAAGATGAGTGACCAGTTCATGATTATACACTTAAAAAAAAAAAATCAATACTGAAATGTATTCCCAGAACCAGACAGTTGAGTCGTCTGTAAGGATGTAAGGGTGACTCTGTGGCCCCTACAACTGGGCTCTGCCTTTCGGCAAAAGGAACGCGGGACCCCATACATATGTTACGTTGGCACCAACGGAAAAGATGTAAGTGACATACCCGGTCGGGCCCAACAGTAAGCACCAAGATAAAACCTTAGAAGCAAGGATTTGACATGTTAATGATGGACTTACCTCTGACCTCTTTAAATGGGTAGATTTGCTAGAGACCCAGAGGTGCGCGGTGGGAGCTGAGAAACGCAGGTGGCTCTAGAGGCAGAGCAGGGACGCAGCAGAAGTGACAACACAGGCTGAGACAAGAGCCGTGACAACGTGTGCAGCCGGGTGGAGGAGGTCCAGGCCAGGCGGTGACGGAAGTGGGCGCTGAGGGAGCCAGCAGGGGCTTCAGAGCTGAGGGACTGCACGTCCAGGAGGAGCTGGCGTGCGCCCCGCCGAGGGGAAGCGGGACGTCTTAGAAGATAAATGTGACCCAAGTCTTAGAAACCCACGCCTGTGGCCAGAGGGAAGGCCCATCTTTGGGCAAAGCCCATCCTGCCACAGCCCACTGGAGGGGGCACATCTTCCAGGAGGCACGGGTAAATGTGGGGAAGGGACTGCATGTCCTTGGACATCGCTCTTCTCACGTGTCACGTGGATAGAAAGCCATGTCTATGTCACAGTAACGAAGATTCAAGCTAATAAAGTTCTTAGAACAGTGCCTGGCCTGTTGGTATTCGGTGTTAATACTCAGCTATCAGCGTCATGATCACTACTGTGGCCACTGCCTAATTTCCATGAGCCTCAAGCCAGCCTAGTCCTGGTGTGATGCTGAGTCCACTCTGCCACAGAGGGGTGCTCTCGGGGGTCACCGCCCCTGTAGCATTGGAGGCTTGCTGGGAATCGACCCTGACCACTCTCACAGTGCCATCTGCCCAGCCTACCAAGACACCCTTTCCGGTCCACTCATAGCCACTGTCCCTGACCAACACCGTCCAGGGCTCTGAAATAGGGGCTGAGACCTGGAGGGAGGTAAGGGGCTGGCTGGACACCCAGCAGGGGCGCTCTGTTTGAATGGGCGGGCGAATCCCAGTGCACAGTCTGGATGCGGAAAGGCAGCCAGAGAAGCAAAGACAGTGGGGGGAGGGGAGAGACACGGAGCAGCAGCGAGGCCACCACCCTTCTCATCCTGGGTTTCAGACCACTCTGAGACCGTCCTGACGCCTCCCGACAAATTCCCTCCTTTCCCTTCCACTTGCTTGAAGCGGTTCCTATGTGAAGAGATATCTCCCTACTAACGCAAGCCCCACATGTGAGCGTCTCCGCACCACCGACACCAGCTGCCTGTAACTCCTCAAGGCTTCCCGCCTGTAGGGGGGCTGTGCTCTCCCGCTAGGTTGGTGTTTCCCATGCCTTGCTCAGAGGACGGTGGCGATAACGACCGCAACCCCTCCGCCGCAGCCGCCAGCAATGGCAGGCGCCCGTGATTAGGCACATACTTTACGTGCGTCACCGCATTTCGTCTTCGTGTAACTCATACGTTTTAGGTACGCACTATCGGCTCCGCCCCTCTGCTGGGGAAACTGAGGCTCGGCGGTATTGATAAACTGGCCCCAGCCACACAACCACACGCTGTGAAGAGCCCCCACGGCCCTCTGGTTCTCCCGCTGCGCTGGGCAGATGCTTCCAGGCAGAAGGAGAGATACAGCAATCTGTTGCTTGACTAACATCCATGAAGGACGAGTCCCAAGATCCCAACAATTTAATGTCCAGGCCACACAGTCCCATGGCCTGTACCTGGTGGCGCCTCCCTCCACGGGAGCAATGACAAAGCAGGGAGCCTGCCAATGTCACCCACTTCCTTCAGAGTTAACACAGAAGGGTCCCTCCCTCGGAACAGGGCCCGGAGCACACTCACGCAGGCAAGCAGCACACAAGCACCAGTTTGCGCTAGAATAATAGGTGCTTTCTCTCTCCGGTCTCCCTCCCTCCGCGGGGCTGAACAGAGCTCAAGAACTCTCCATCACTCTGCGGTCACACCGAGACAGGATCCAACCGTGCACTGTTCCCCCGGCATTCAGAAAAATGCCGCCCTTCCCTTCAGGTGCAGGTTTCCCAGTTACCAAGGCCAACTCCACTCCGACCTAATAGAAACTGCAAGGGAATAAACGACAATCAAACCGCTCTGGGAGAAATGGATTGTGGCAGAATCGCTGCGCCAGACGACCTGGCCCCGGGGCAGAACTCACGGCTTCTCGCTCGGACGTCACTGCCCGGGTGGGCGGGCGGGAGGGCGCAGACTGCAACGGAAAAACGGACGCTGGCTGGAGGAGGCGGAAACGGAGCCAAGGACGTGTCACCCTAATGGTGACAGGAGATTGAATGTTGTAACTGTGGTCCTGATGGAACTTGCTCTCCATTGGCAGGAGGCTAACCTCACTCCTGGAACCAATTAATTTCCTGAAAAGAAGCAGAGAGGCCGGTGCTCGGTGGACGCTCTCGTCCCGTCCTGTCCCGTTCCTGTTCGGTCGGCATCCTAAGACAGGTTAGGGGGCTGACAGGTCCGGCCACCCTAGTCCTTCTGTGCCCAGTCCCAGCCTGGACCTCCCCCACCCCCAGGACCTTTCACCCTTTCCCTCCCTTATTCCTTCTTATTTCTCTAAATTCTATTTTCCACGTGTTCCCAAATTTCACCTCTGCGTTGATGGCAATAGCTTAGCCTCGTGTTTCAAATGAGACTGCTGGGTTCTTGGCCCAGGATGAACGTGGCTGGCTCTCTCTCCCAGGGCCCAGGGGCTGGGTGGACCAGGGGAGGCCGGCCCTGCTTTCTCTGATAACACAAGCACAACGGAATAGGGAGGGGAGCGCAAAACTGACATGGAATTTTAGAACAAAATGCAGAATGTCAAAGAAGCTCCCTGCTCTGTCCTGACACAGTGGGAAGGGAGGGGCGTTCCGGTTCTCTTTCCTCTCTGTCGGCTGTATTTTGATGGGCAAGTTTGAGATTCCTGGAGTTGGTAAACCTCCAATCCAGGCACACCATGGCCCTTTCACACAGCGTAGAGTGGGCCGTGGCCCTTCGCCTCGTCACACAGACTTGGTGACTTCATCTTCAGCTGCTAACTGAGCGCCGAAGAGATTTTTTTTTTTTTAAGTCTAAATGAAATAAATTGAAAAGGCAAATATGTTTCCAAGTATGTAAAACTCGACACAAATCAAACGTAAGTGAATAAAACCAGGGGACCCACTTTTAATAACATCCTATTTGCAATTGGCATGTCAGTTGTACCTAAATAAGTACTACTAAGATGCTGGGCTGGTACTGAAATATTGAACTCTGGTGCACTTCAAATGCAGTATAAATATATTTACCAAACACTTCCTAATAATAACAACACATAACTCTTATTGACTCGTAGTAACACTCCTACTAGCACCAACTTCCCGTCAGAATAAAAACAACAGTCCTTGTTCACCGAGTACTCGCTATGTTTCAGGAGCCGTACTCCCTGCGTGTGATGTCCTCATTCTGATGAAAACCTGGTGAGGGCCCGGTGACCTGTTTTTTATCGAAGAGGAACCTGAAGATGGGGACATGACTTGCTCAAGGTTACACAGGCACTCAAGGGCAGAGCTGGCATTCAAACCCCGTTTTGTCCACCTCCGAGGCCCTGGTGGACCAGCACGTGACAGCATCAGCCAAGTCACCTGCTTTCAGATTATGACGTGAGGTGTGTGCCCCCTGTGAATTATTTTTACCTGGGGAGGCTAAGCATCCCCTTTCTGGCCCTGCCCGCACCCCACCCTAGGTCAGCTCCCGGCACCGTCTGCCGGAGAGCACTGGAGAGCCTGCAGCAGGACAACAGGCGCCGCCCCTGGAGGCCGTGGGGAGCAGCTGCACGGCTCCTCTCTGCCTGGCACCAGCGGTTTGCCTGTCCCTCCCGCGGAGCCCTGTCAGGAGCTTCCCCTGAAGAGGCTAAGCTGGGAACTGTGCGCTCAAACCCGAGATCCCGGGCGCTCCTGGAAGGCGGGCGACGGGAACCCCTCCGAGACTGCGTGGCTGACGCAGACTGTTCTTTTTCTTTCCAGAAAGAATCAGAGAGAAACCACCCTGAGAGGCTTCCGTCACTTTGGGAGGCAGTGTAACATCAACACCTGATGTCAAGGGGCTGTTGACATTTTATTATGCGAGGCCAGACTCAGCTTTGTGGAGCTCAAGGACACAATCCGCATGCAAATGCAACTTAGAAACTCGCAGAATTTCACTGGGTGAGCTGTGAACTGGAGGCTTCCTGCCAGCAATCCCGGGCCAGAGGTGGCAAGCCCAGATCTGGAGACGCAGCCCGCATATTAAATAGCTCCGGTGACTCCTGCGTTTTCATGGGGAGACCTGCACTGGGGTCGGGGTGGGGGCCAGGCCACATTATCTGGAAGCCTGGCTTTCCTTGGGAAGGACGGTCTTCCCGGGCCATCCGTGACCTACGCACAGCATGACCAGGACTCAGGGCTCAGTGGTGGCACATGTGCCTCCCCATGACCTAAAGTGGAAGAAAGGTTCATAACTAAAAAATACAGTCCCGACCTCTCAACAATACATAAAAGTAGCTATGCAAATGTGACACACAATTCCCGGTACTCGGTGACCACTGAGAAATTAAAAATCGCAAAGACATCATCGAGACAGAAATTTGTAAAGAGGAAAGACGATGACCCTTTGGCCACAATTTATCATACAGTTGTGCTTCCAAATCTGAATCAACCCTTAGGAAGACCAACAGCTTGGGAAAAAATCTACAGTGTTCCCTGTTGACAGTTGATTTCAGTCAGAGAGAGCTGAAATATCAAAATGAATATCCTTAGAAATGAAACGCTCCCCACACCTAGTCTTCTTTCTTTATTTTAAGAGGGAACTCAAGGTCTCTATGTCCATGAGATGGTGTGAATTCTAACACAATGTGCTTCCAGATGGGCTTGCCTCTTCCCACAGATCATTTTACATTAATGCGGCCTCCTTAATAAGAGCCCGAGCAGAGGTTGATCTTGCTATGGACAAACTGACCCACAAATACTTATTAAGCTCCTACCTAGCACCTGGGCCAACTTTCAAGAACTGCAAGATTTAATCTCACCCACAAGAACTATAGTCAATTTAAGGGTCATCTCATTGTCTGTATATGGTTGTGAGACTGGGAGTGTCAGCGTTCAATAAATATTTTTTATATCCTTTTCAAGAAAAAAAGACAACAGTTAATGGGGTCTCCCCTTCTCCAAACAGAAGGTGTAATTTATGAACCCACAGCTCTCTGAAAAAAAAAAGTGTGAACTAAAGAAATGAAAAAAGAATTTGGAGATTCTGTACTGTTTTATTTAAATTCCTAAAAATTGTTGTTAAAAAACAAAAAGAAAAAAAGGTCCTGGCCGGTTGGCTCAGTAGAAGAGTGTCGGCCCAGTGTATAGATGTCCCAGTTCGATCCCCTGTCAGGGCACACAGGAGAAGAGATCATCTGCTTTTCTCCCCTCCCTCTCCCCCTTCTCTCCCTCTTCTCCTCCCATAGTCAGTGGCTTCATCAGTTTGAGCAATGGCTCCAGGTGCTGAAGATACCTGGGTTAGTCTGAACGCATCATACTCAGGCACTAAAAATAGCTCAGTTGATTTGAGCATTAGCCCAAGCAAAGGTTGCCAGGTGAATTCTGGCTGGGGAGCATGTGGGAATCTGTCTCACTATCTCCCCCTCCTCTCACTAAAAAAAATAATAATAAAGTAAAAATTAATTAATTAATTTTAAAAACTGTTGCTAATTCTTCACTATGAGCAAAGTTCTATCAAAGGAAATCTTGCCTGACCAGGCAGTGGCGCAGTGGATGCAGCATCAGACTGGGACATGGAGGACCCAGGTTCAAAACTCTGAGGTCGCCAGCTTGAGCGTGGGATCATAGACATGACCCCATGGTCGCTGGCTTGAGCCCAAGATCACTGGCTTGAAGCCCAAGGTCACCGGCTTGAGCCCAAGGTTGCTGGCTTGAGCAAGGGGTCACTTACTCTGCTGTAGGCCCCCAGTCAAGGCACACATGAGAAAACTATCAATGAACAACTAAGGAGACTAAGAAGCTGCAATGAAGAATTGATGCTTCTTATTTCTCTCCCTTACTATCTGTCTGTCCCTATCTGTCCCTCTCTTTGTCTCTCTGTCTCTGTCACACAAAAAAAGAAAGAAAGAAAATCTTGTTCTTGATTTTAATTACTCCCTATACTATTCAATTACTTTGGGTCTGTTAGTATTTTAAATACATTTAATTTTACTATATCCTCACCTGTATTCTAAAGTTCAGAATCATTTGCATATCAAATAAATTCTGGTTTTAGCCTAGGGCTGTTTAGAGATTTACAGAAACAATGAAGAAACCAGTTAGTGTGGATAACCTCTTTTTTTCTTTCCAGATAAATTTGTTTTGATTGAAAGACCCCACATTTAATTTTTCAGTCAACAAATATAGTGCCATTATAGTTAAAAGGCAAGCTTTGAAATTTTATTATTTTTTTTAATTAAAAAAATTTTTCCATTGACTTGAGAGAGAAAAAGAGGGAGGGGGAAGGGGAGGGGGTGAAGGAAGAAAGAGAGAAAGAAAGAGAGAGAAGTATCAACTTATTGTTCCACTTAGTTGTTCCATTTAGTTGTGCACTCATTGATTACTTCTTGTAGGTGCCCTGACCGGGGATCAAACCCACAACCTCGGTGTGCCAGGATGACAGTGTATCCACTGAGCCATCTGGCCAAAGTCATGGAAAGTTAAATTGGGGCTCTCCCACTTGCTAACTACAGGCCTTGGAAACCTTCACAAGCCTCGGTTCCCTTGTCTGTACAGTGGAGATAAGATACCACCTACCTCCCAGGGTTGCCGTGAGGACTAAACGAGTTACTATCAATGCCTTACAATAGTGCCCAGCCCACCGCAGGGACTCAGTGAACTTAAGAGTGTTTTTACTACTACAGGTGCTACTAATTCAAGGGAGATAATAATGACTACTCCAAGGTTATTTTTAAAGTTCCATATCACAGAACGCCAGACAAGATGAAGATGCCCTCTGCCCTCACAGAGCTCAGCGTGGAAAGGGAGACAGACAGAGAACAGGTGATTGAAGTGTGAGGAGTCCTGTGACCCAGAGGACAGAGGCACAGGACTAGAGGGCACACCCACAGGCAGACCCAGCTCTGGAGCATCCCACGGGCCCACACGGATAACTGTTTATCACCTCCCGTGATGGTTTCCTTGGGCGCACCTGCTCCTGTCTGCAGTGCCAAGAATTCCAAATTGAGCATGAAGCCTACCTAATTTTTATTGCTTTTGAAAATATTTCTTTAATAGACCTAGTTCAGACTTTCAGCCAGAGACTGAGAGGTGGAACCCATGAATTTTCCTGCTCGCTCTCCCAACAGCCAGTTAAAAATAATACATTTAATAAAATCCACAATATAAAGGAAAAGGATAAAGGGGTTAGAAAAACCAAAATGTAGAAGCTTGAAGCAGAAAGACAGGCAGGCCTAGAACACCAGACGCCGACGCCAAGCGAGGAGGAGGCTGAGAAACAGCCCAGTGACAGCGTCAGACGGTCAGACACCTGGGGAGTCAGAGGGAAGTCAGGCCAGAGAACGGTAGTTTGACTCCACGTCTGCCTGTGTCCACACTGCCAGGAGACGGCTGTCCCCAGCCCAGGCTGGACACTGGAGACTTACCCTCTGAAAAGGGTAAGACAGGGAGTCTCTGGACTTGGGGACACGAGGCACAGTTGAAGGCAAGGGGTACCTTATGAAAAATAAGGGGCTCAATAAAAGTGTAAGGTGACCAATCATCCTCCTTTAAGGAGGACAGTCCTTCTTTTATAAGTTCCATCCTCCCTCAAAAAGTGTCCTCCTACATGTCCTCCTTTTTGATATTGGAAGACTAATCTGTAAATGTCCGTATTCGATCGATGCAGAGTCGATCCATTGCGTGTGATGTGACGTATTTGGATTTGACATGACAATTCGTCAAGAATCAGTACAGTATAGTGCCATGAGACGCGATTATGAGACGCACGTGCTCCACACGGGAGACCTTGAGAGAGCACGCGATATACCGAGAGGGCAAATGGCTTTGTGTACTTCTTACTGAAACACAACACGGCACATACGACATTGTAGACTCACGATTATATCTTTCTCAGTGAACATTCAATCATAGACAGGTAAGCACAATTCATGTTTTATTAATTCATTATCTATTTAATAATTTCCAAATACGTATAATTTTATTTACAAATATTTTCCCGAAATTTGAGTTTTAAAGTGGAAATCTAAACTCAAACCATATCTATCAATAATGCATTTTGATTAAATAGTTGCATAAAACAGACATTTTAAAATTAGAAAATGATAAATATACCCAAATATCACTCCACATTAGTGGTTTTGTTTGATATTTAGTTTTACTAAATGAGTACATTTTCTTACAATTATTATTAAAAATTAATAGGCATGTAAGCATAATTACAATATAAAATATTACAAATGTTTTTATTATGCATTTATCACATTATAGTGTATTATTGTTGCAATTAATAAAACGTTTCTTTTATTTATGATATTGTTTTCTTCGATTTATTTTTGTCCTCCTTGTCATTGTAAAAAAGTTGGTCACCTTATAAAAGTTGGCTAACATATTAAATTGTTGAGAACCACAGTCTTCCTTTCTCACTCAGCGCTGGTGAAGATGACATTAAGGGCAATGACGGCACCATCCAACATCTACTTGGTGCTTATTATGTGCCAGGGACTCTGCTAAGTGCTTTATGTATGTGGATTAACTCATTTCATCCTGACAACAATGCTACTGTTAGGCAGAGGTTAGATTCTACAAATACCCTCCATTTTGCATAAGAGGAGACTGAGGTACAGAGAGATTAACTTACTTCCCCAAGATCATACATTAAGAGGTCAAATAGGGTTTTAATTCAAGTCCACAGCAGACGGGAAGATTATGCTCAGAGTA
Organism: Saccopteryx leptura; assembly: GCF_036850995.1. Taxonomy (NCBI): domain Eukaryota; kingdom Metazoa; phylum Chordata; class Mammalia; order Chiroptera; family Emballonuridae; genus Saccopteryx; species Saccopteryx leptura. The sequence continues at coordinate 92,868,976 of NC_089505.1, read as the reverse complement.
TGGGGCTGACAGGTCTCCTGGGGAATGAACCGGCCCCAGAGACGTGAGATGCAGGCGTTAGGGATTCTCCGATGACACAGCCCGGCCAGATAACCATACAAAGGCCCACAGTCCACAAGCTGCCCCACGTGCTTAGAACTGAGGACCTATGGAGTATCTCCCCTGAAATATGTAAGCAGAGAGCAAAGGATCACCAGATAGATGAGGAAAATCTTCAATGAGAGAGAAATAAAAGAAACAGAGAGGAAAAGAGAGAGAGAAGGGAGGGAGGGAGGAGAAAAAGGAAAAGGAAGAAAAGAAAAAAGGAAAGCAGAAAGAACAGAAAAAAAGTTTAAAATTCTCATGGTGTCCACAGAGGGCATATCATCATAAAATTTTAGACATTAAGAAACAAAGAGATGATCCTATAAGCCATCAGAGAGAGAGAGAGAGAGAAGATGGGAAAACGCCTCATGTATTAGTTATCTGTTGCTGCATCAAAAGTTAATCCTCAGCTTAGCAGGATAAAACAGCAAAAATTTATTATCTCAGTTTCTAAGGGTCATGGATCTGAGAGTGGCTTAGCTGGGTGGCTCAGGCTCAGGGTCCCTCATGAAGTTGTAGTTAAGCCGTAGGTTGGTGCTGATGAAATACCTAGTGTGTTTGAAATTATTAATATAATAATATTAGAGAGAGAGAGAGAGAGAGAGAGAGGAAGAGATCAATTTGTTGTTCCACTTATTTATGCATTCATTGATTGATTTTTGTATGTACCCTGACCAGGAATCAAACCCACACCCTTGGTGTATTGGAACAATGCTCTAACCAGCTGAGCTACCCAGCCAGAGCAAGAGAAGATTTTAGACAAGGAGAAAAGTTTAGAGATAAGTTATTCTTAGAATCAAAGAAAATTAAACAAGAAAAAAAATGCAATGTTTAACACTAAGGTGCAATATAAAAATAAGTGCAAGAAAGTAACAGGAATGAATACACTTCAGGACCACCATGGTTGTACGCACACAGTCATAACATAAGCACTGCGTACTGAGCTGACCGACTCATGTACGGATGTGTGTATTCGGGGACGGGGGTTACAGAAGAGCTAAATACTCCTCTTCCTTAGCTGTAATCAATACATTACAAAAATGGAAAATCAAGGGAACATTACAGACATGGGATTTTGACATCTAGAGATAAAAATTTTGAATACACAGCTAGAGAGTTGAGATTGCTTGCCTCTGGATACACAGTTCGTCTCAATGTTGTGCTTTTAAGAAGTGATTGCTAATGTATGGGTCTCAGGAATTTGAATTTCACACCTACTAGTCCAAAATGGCACAGAAAGCCATATTCTAAGAATTCCCAATGATGCCTGCCTCCCTGGCATTCCCAGCCTTGGGTAATATCCTCTCACATGGTTTAGAGCTTATCTGTGTGGCCAGTGAGTTTGTGGAAACCAGAGAGTGTTTCTTCTGAAGCCAGATCTAAAAGAAAGACATTGTATTTTTCTCTCTTAGATCACACCCTCTAAGGGATGCCAGTTGCCATGTCATAAGAATACTCAAGCAGGTCACATGGTGAAGTGGCTAATAAACAACAACAACAACACCAGACTCACAGAAACAGACATCAAACTGATGGTTTCCAGAAGGGAGGGAGGTGGGGAGGTGGGTAGAAAAGGCGAAGGAGCCTATAGTCAGCAATATTATGATAAGTTTACAGGGTGGCAGAAAATTACTAGATTTAGTGAGGTGATCACACATATAAATGTTAGTCGTTATATTCTACATCTGAAACTAATGTATTATTATATATAGCCTATACTGAAATTAAAAAAAAGAAAGAGCCCTGGCCGGTTGGCTCAGCGGTAGAGCGTCGGCCTAGCGTGTGGAGGACCCGGGTTCGATTCCTGGCCAGGGCACACAGGAGAAGCGCCCATTTGCTTCTCCACCCCTCCGCCACGCTTTCTTCTCTGTCTCTCTCTTCCCCTCCCGTAGCCAAGGCTCCATTGGAGCAAAAATGGCCCGGGCACTGGGGATGGCTCTATGGCCTCTGCCTCAGGCGCTGGAGTGGCTCTGGTCGCAACATGGCGACGCCCAGGATGGGCAGAGCATCGCCCCCTGGTGGGCAGAGCGTCGCCCCTGGTGGGCGTGCCGGGTGGATCCTGGTCAGGCGCATGCGGGAGTCTGTCAGACTGTCTCTCCCTGTTTCCAGCTTCAGAAAAATTAAAAAAATAAAAAATAAAAAAAAGAAAGAAAGAAAAATCCAAGACTTTACTGGTTCTGGAAATTCCATTCCCTCCAGAGGCCAAACAGGGTTAAAATTAAGAAATGGTTCTGGGGCAAAGAGCAACTTCAGGGCTCTTCTGGGAAACCATAGTTTCTATACAAAGATAAAGCCAAGAGTATGGTTATAAAAATCCTTTGTTCAGACCTTAGAAATATTCAAGGTGGTGCCTTAGAATCATCAGTCAAACAATAGGGCTTCTAAGAAGGCTAAGGTTGTCCCCCAACAGTTTTAGTAAAAACCCAGGGTAGAAAAGGGCATTATCACAATATGTGGAAAGTGGTGTTTTCTCATGGAAAATACTCTAGTGAGATTCACAGTAGACTCATGATGTTTTAAGAGAGCGGTCTTGGCTCTGGCCAGTTGGTTCAGTGGTAGAGCATCGGCCCAGCGTGTTGATGTCCTAGGATTGATTCTGGCCAGGGCACACAGGAGAAGTGCCCATCTGCTTCTCCGCCCTTTCCCCTCTTGCTGAGCAATGAGGCAACGCCCCAGGTGGGCCAAGAATCTCCTCTAGTGGGCTTGCTGGGTGGATCCAGGTGGTCACATGCGGGAGACTGTCTCTGCTTCCTCTCCTCTCACTCAATTTAAAAAAAAAAAAGGAGAGAGGGAGCAGTTCTGGTAGATGCACTATCAGCTTGGACTGTGAGGGGCAGAGACAATATGAAGAAAAATAAAAATGTCTCTCTGTGGATCCCAAGTTCTACCAGCAAAAGTCAGATGAAGAACATGCTCAGCAACCTAACTCTTCTTAGCTCCTGAGGTGGAGGCCTTGGAGCCATCCTCAGCGCCTGCGGCCAACTCACTCTAGTTGAGCCATGGCTGCAGGAGAAGAAGAGAGAGACAGAGAGAGAGAGAGGCAAGAAGGGAGGGGTGGAGAAGCAGATGGGCGCTTCTCCTGTGTGCCCTGACTGGAATCAATCCTAGGACTTCCTCACGCTCTACCACTGAACCAACTGGCCAGGGCCAAGATCTATCGTTTATGTAAAAAGAAACAGTGATTCAGAGGCATAACCAAGAGCTCAGAGGGGAGACCCAAAGCCGTGAGGAATTATTCCCACTCCTTGAGTCCTAACAAGGACCTGTTGTCCTGTGCCTGGCGCGTCTTAGTGTTTGTATGGCCCAGTGACTCCTGTGTGCTTGGCACTTCCCCTGGTGAACAGGGGTGTCCACAGCAGTCGTCTATGCTTGCCCCACCACTGTACGTGTGGGAAGAAGGTGACTTGCCTCTTTAGTCCACAGGTCTTCAGGTTGAGAAGAATGGTACTGACAAACTGTGCTTAGGGGATTATAGTTATATACCTGGACCTGACTGAGATGACAAGATTTGAGCTGATGCTTACGGGGTGACATTTAGATGGGGGCATCTTCGAGGGAGGGAGTATATGTTGCATGTGAATTGTTAGGGGGCACAAGGTGGACCAAGAGAGCCAGCCTCCACCATAGCACCCAATGATTCTCACCCCCTGGTTTTCACACCCTTATAGGTTTTCTCCTAGACAGAATAGTGTGGACCTGTGAGAATAGCAGGTTATTGTAGAAATGTTGGCATCTGACTTCTAGGGCTAGATCATAAGAGTCCCTGAGGCCCCCCACCTTGCTCTCTCTCTGGTCACTCACTCTGTGGGAAGTCCCTGTTATGAGCCCTGAAGTTAAGTCTATGAAAAGGTCTATGTGGTGAGGAGCTGAGCCTCCTGCTGACAGCCAGAACCAGCTGTCAGGGCACCCTGTGAGGGCACCATCTTGGAAACAGAGCCCTCGGTCTATAGTTAAGTTACACAACGACTCCAGCCCACATGACGACAGAACCGGAACCACCCTAGTAAGCCATGTAGAATTCCGGCCCCAAAGACACTGGGAGACGATAAAGATTGGCTCTTGTTTTAAGCTATTCATTTTTTATTCTGCAATAGATAACTAATAGGAGGTAAAATTAGTAAGTGAAGATGAGTTCCTATGATCCCGTTTTAAATAATGTTGTAGAAGATAGTATGTCATGAGGAAATATTTCAAAATGTGAGCAGTGTGACCTCAGTTCGTAATCAAACTGAACAGAATTCCCTGTTCACACGGTTCTGTGATATATTTACATATAAATACATAGAGTATATATGTACATAAGTAGATATATATACATATACATAGAATATCTCTCTATATAACATATATATTATATATAAATATAATATATATATAAATGTTAGCAGGGTTTATTGCTACTTGACGCTATTCCTTGTGACAGATCTTCTCCTTTTCTGTGTCCTTATTTTTAATTTCCCTCATTGATTTTACATTAGTTATGCTATGCAATTAGATGATAGTTCTTTATTGACTGTATTAAAAAAATAAAAATGGAGCCAGTGCCAGGAATTATCAGAAAGCACAAAAGCATGCCTGCATTCGATGCTATCTCCTTAGTTATCGCCAAGCGAGGCCAGAGCCCACGGTCGCAACTCAGCGGTCTGAGGACCGGGTGACGGGAACGTGAGAGCTTCGCTCTCCAGACAGGGAACCAATAATACGTGCGCTGGCCTGGGACCTGATAGCATCTTTTCACAGGCCCCGTTGTATTAGCATACCAATGGACATACACGATGTAGGGACTGTTTCTCAGGTGATAATTTGGAGGGAAACAAAGGCGCAGATTGGAAAGGATCGATTTCGGGTGGCAGGGTGGAGTCTGAACGCTCAGAGGGCACACGGCTCTTTGTTGCGGGCCAAGTGAAAGAGCAGAGGTTTGGTTCACACAGAGACAATGCTTTCTGGTTTGGGAAGCCTTGTCCCGCCGAGAAGGATTAAGTTGCCCCTGAGATACCAGGCTGAGAAGTAGAGGTTTCAGGTTGTATCACGTTATACAAGTTATTGGGCACCAACCAGTCTGGAGCTGAGCCAGCCGTGTAGCTAACTAGCACAGGGTAAAGCCCTGAGGAACAGAGGGCCGCGCTCTGGTCGGGGGAAAGTCACGCAGGAAGGAACAGTCAACAAGGCTTGCTGTGCAAGCGTTGGCAGAACCGGAGTCTCTGGGATGTCCTTAGCTGAAAAAAATTAGGGGAATAGTGCTTCCAGGAAGAAACCGGAGTGAAGTGAGACACTGCTTGTGCAAGTGCTTTGAGAGAAACCGTAAAACGCTGGGGAATACAAAACACGGTGTTGCCGCTGTTGTGACTCTTGTGCTGGCATCCTCATTTTCTGAACCCACAGAGAAATATTCAGGGGTTTTCAGAATGTAGTGTTTTAGTCATTAGCGAGGTGAGTTTTCCTCTGTTGCAGCTGTGAGTTGCCCCACATGCAAATCAAGCCCCCAAATAATGAGCATCTTTTAAAACAATATATTGCCCTTCCACGTTATATCCTAGCCCTTCAATTAGGCTTTTAAAAAAAATCACGGCTTTCCATCAAGGACATGGGCTCATATTTACTTACATCCTCGCCCTGCTCATTACAATGAAGTAGGGACGTAAAAGGAGCAGTGTTGGTCAAATACGTTTGTAAATATGATATATATTCAATAGGTTTGCTCGCTTATAGTTTGCATTGGGTGTGGGGGACAGGCTGTAAGCAGGCAGGGTCGTTATAGCCTAAGGCTTAGTTTTGAGACTAAACCTTTCCCACCCTAAGTGACTTTGTATCAGAGACTTCTTTGTTTGTATATTGGATTAAAGGTTTTGATTTCTACACTATAAAATGGGGACAGACTGGAAGCTTGCTCTCTCTCAGTTCCTGAGATTAGCAATAGAGGAGAGAGCAGAGAAAGGAGAGCAGAGAAAGGCCGCGTGGAGAAGAGGAGAAGCAGCCAAGATGGCGGAGTGCTGAAGGAGAAGCCAGTTCGTGCAGAGAGGAGATGGGGAACAGAGGTGAATAAGGCTGGTGAGGTAGACACCTTTGATTCTAGGAAACTTAGATAAGTCAGTGGCTTTGGGAGCCCTGAATGGAAAGGGGAGTGTTCTTCCATTGTGTGTATTTCTTGCCCACCGGGTGCTAGCAAGCTAGGATAAAGATGATGGCCCACCAGTTCTTGGCTCTGTTGTTTCATTACTGTCTGTTCAAATCTAATGAGAACCTGCATGGGCCAGGCGGCTGTGACGGTGGCCGTGGCTACTGGCTTTACAAGCAGAAACCCACTGTCGTAAAACGGAGGCTATCAGCAGCGTAGCTTCCAACACACTTCCGTGGGCTGTAGACCGAATGACAGAGTGGTGTCCATCAAAGGATGCCTGAGGACTGCAGCATCGCGCGAGCCCCGGGAATGGTGGGCCGGAAGGGGGAGGAAGCGAGTGAAAGCAGCAGCCCCTGTGCCCTGTGGAGCTCTGGAGTGACGTGGGGCCTGGCAATGTCAGGTATGACAGAGTGAGGACGCACCTGCGGCGGGGAGGGTCACTGAAGCGTTGTGCGGGGAAACCTCAGCTCCCACCTCTACCCCCAACTACCGAGTGCTCTGCAGCTGGGACTTACCCAAGCAGACCAAAGAATAAAGGCTGAAACAAATCCAACAAGCACACAGAGGGGCGCTCTTTGTCAAAGGAAAGAAATGAACTCTCTGGGGAGAGTAAGGGCATGTGATGTGGGTATGGGTACCCGGGGGCAACGCTGCAGAGGTCCTGGCATCTGGGGGACCCTGGCATGACAGCTGGCTCCACCTGGGGACCGTAGAGCCAAGTCAGGCCAGATGTGTACGCAGCTCCCCACCCGCGGTTTCTTTCTTTCTTTCTTTCTTTCTTTTTTTTTTTTTTTTTTTTTTTTTTTTTTTGTGTGTGTGTGTGTGTGTGACAGAAAGAGGGACAGACAGACAGGAACAGAGAGAGATGAGAAGCACCAATCATCAGTTTTTCATTGCGACACCTTAGTTGTTCATTGATTGCTTTCTCATATGTGCCTTGACCGTGGGCCTTCAGCAGACCGAGTAACCCCTTGCTCAAGCCAGTGACCTTGGGCTCAAGCTGGTGAGCTTTGCTCAAATCAGATGAGCCTGTGCTCAAGCTGGCAACCTCGGGGTCTCGAACCTGGGTCCTCTGCATCCCAGCCCAATGCTCTATCCACTACACCACTGCCTGGTCAGACTCATCTGCGTTTTTATCTCCTCAATCTTAAGCAGAAACAGAGCAGCACTAGTTTCCTGACATTGAAGGACAGTCTGAAACATGAGAGACATTCACAAAATGAAACAAAGCATTTAAGAGCAGAAGACAACATACAAGCAAACAACAAAAACAACAACAAAACAGAGAGCCCAGATTCTATTTTCTCCATAAAACAGGAAAGGGGGAGTGTGGCCATAGAACAACCAGAGAAGAATGACAAGCTCTTGGAAATTAAAACTATTATTGTCAAAAGAACAGTTCGATCTAGAGACTTGGTGTCCAATATGAAGGTTCTTGTCCAGCAAGGAAAATAAAAAGTCAAGGGAAACATCGGGGGGAATGAGCAGCAGCAGAGAGAATATGCCGGAAGTCAGAGGAAGAGAGCAGTGGAGACAGGAAGGGCAGAGAGAAAGACAATCGTGAAACAATAATGGTGGCTCACCCCAGCATGGCAGGAAGGAACCTGACCTTCAAAGAGACCGTGATAATAAGTGGCCATCACAGTAATACCAGCTAAAAGCTACTGAGAACCTGCTATGTGCCAGGCACCATTTTCAAAGGTTTTACATGGAGTGACTTATTTAACCCTTTCAATAAATCTACAAGGCAGCTACGATCTTATCCTCATGTTGCCGCTGAGAAACTAGGGCACTGACCAGTTAAGACACTTACCCACAATAGCAGTTGGGACCACTGAAATTTAGACTTGGGCATGCATGGATCCATAACCCGCACTCTTAAGTAGTCCTGAAACACCCTCACTTAGACATAGCATTTTGAAATTCAAAAACACAAAGGATAAGGAAAATATCCCAAAATCTTCCAGGGGAAATTAAAAAAAAAAAAAAAAAAAGGTTACCAATAAGAGAATGAAAAGTAGACTGATATTACATCGTTCTCAGCATCCAGTAAGATTTAGAAGACCATGAAGCAGTAATTTCCAAGTTTTCAGGAAAAAACTAATTTTGATCTACAATCCCACACTCAAATTATCAGTCAACTCTGAGGACAAAATAAGATGTTTTACAAAGTTTACCTCGGCATCCTCTTTCTTGAAAAGTTATTTAGGGGTTGCTCCAGCAAAGGAGGAGGAAGATTAGAGGAGAGTCCGTGGGATTCAGGAAACAGTGACCGCAACTAGAAGACTATCAAAGGGAAGTCACGGTCATCCAGGTGAGCAGAAAGACTGGAGCAGGGAAGCAGGGAGGAAGGGGTCCTGAGGGAAAGCTATCCAGAAGTAAAGGGGGAGGTTAAGAGAGACTAAAAAAAAAAAAAAAAAAAGACAACTAATAATTCCAAAGGGATACTGGAGAAAGCTACATAAAAAAGAAAGCACATGTAAGCAAGGCAAACTATTTACCCACAATGTTGTAAAGTTATATGCTAAGCAGAGTTAATTACTGTGTATTGGGAAAGGTTTTACTGTGAAAGTATCAAAAATATTGGTATGCAAAGACACATGCACCCCCCATGTTCATCTCAGCATTATTCATGGTGGCCAAGACATGGAGACAATCAAAGTGTCCCTCAGCAGAGGATACAGAAGATGTGATACATAGCTATATACAATAGAACACTACTCAGCCATAAGAAATGGTGACATACTATCCTTTACAACACAGATGGACCTTAAGAACGTTATACTGAGTGACATAAGTAAATCAGAAAAAGCTAAGAACTGTATGATTTCACACATAAGTGGGATATAAAACTGAGACTCACAGACACAGATAAAAGTAAAGTGGTTATCAGAGGGTGGGGGGAGTAAAGAGGAAGAAATATATGGTGCAGGAAAAATGATTTGACTTTGGGTGATGGGCACACAATGCAATCAATTGTTCAAATGCTATAGAGATGTTTACTTGAAACCTATGTGTTCTTATTGATCAATGTCACCCCATTAAATTAATTTCTCAATAAAAACAAAGAGAGAGAGAGAGAGAGAAATAGAGAGAGATAACATTGGCAGTAGAAGAGCCACCATTTTGAAGGGGAGGGAAGGGGTAATAACTGTTGTAAGGTACCAAAAGCTACAAAATTAATATTGATATTCTAGGAGGAAAGGTCAGGCTTTCCTGTCCCGTCCTTCCTTTGGGGAAGGGAAGGAGAAGAATGTAGAAGTTTCTGGCTTGCAAGAACAATGGGTCATTTAGTTTTAAATCTAAAATAAAGGTTAACCAAGAAATTTCTTCTTTTTCAATAAGAGACAGAATTTATATACCACCTTGCATTGAGTGAAGTTCTTCCCCCCTTCCTGGAATCTTGAGAGTAAAATACCTCTAGGCTAGTGAGGGAAGATAAACCCTAAAAGATTTGTAAACATCTTTGATTGTGTTACCTTAAAAGTCTTAATGTTTCTGTGTATCCCTTAAAGAAATGTTGTAAGCTTGTGCCATGATATCATGCTCTCCCTGGCCTGTGTGTGATCAAGGGTATATAAACAGCCCCTGAAATGTTTTTGGGAGCACATGATTTGGGCTTCCAGACTGCCCCATGTCAGCTATATGCGGCCGGCATATTTAATAAATCTCCTCCTTTAATAAAACTCTTCAAAATTCATCTGGACTTGGTGTCTCTACATAAACCCATGGAATTGAGGTACAGTACCTTTCAGCATTTGGGGTGTGTACTTTACAACATAACCTTAATGTAGAGGTCGGGAACCTTTTTGGCTGAGAGAGCCATGAATGCCACATATTTTAAAATGTAATTCTGTGAGAGCCATACAATATGTTTAACACTAAATACAAGCAAATGTGTGCATTTTATGTAAGACATACACTTCTAAAGTACAATAAGTCTCTGAATTCTTTTTAATACTGTTGTTATACTGTTGCTAACCAATGATGAATAAAGTACTTCTTATTATTAATGCGACTTCTGGTGCTGCATGGTTTTGCCAATGGCTTTGTCATCTGGTTGATACATGGTGAGGTTAAGATTTATACAGGCGTTGAGACTTCCATCCATTAAACGTGATCGTAGGTTGGTCTTAACGTTCTTTAGATGTGAGAAAGACAGCTCACGTGCATACATAGAGACAAACATTGTCAGTACAACAATACTCACACACTGCAGTGTGTGGTATGTGACAGGAAGCACATTCCAAGTTTTGACAATCAGCTGGTCCGCAGGCTGAAATTTTTTCATTTCTCCCCACTTGTGTTTGCTCGCCAACTCTGCTTGCTATTGTGCAAGTCTTTCCAAATCTTCATTCAGTGACTTGAACTTATTCACCCACATGTCTGAGGCCTTCAGGTCAGCAGCTTGTAGCTCAAAATCTCTGACGGAGACACGGGGGATGTAACTCAGGTTGGCGCTGTCCACTGCACACTCGTGTGGATGGGTGATGAACTTAAAAAGATGAGTGCGCTCATGAAATTCTCCAAAGCGCACTTTGAAAGACTGCAGGAGATTAGATGTGAAGCCCACTAGCTGCTGAAGATCAAGATGTTGAGCAGGGTCACTTGCTGTGCATGCATCTTTAAACTCTCCCAGTTTTTCAAAGTGTAGTAAATGACCTGTTTCATTGTCGGTGATGAAGAGTTCCAGCTTATTTTCAAATGCAAACACTGCTTGCTGAAGAGATAAGACTGTATTTCCAATGCCTTGCATTTTCACATTGAGCTGGTTCAGATGTTCAGTCATGTCCATGAGATAGTAGAACTTCAGGAGCCACTCAGAGTTAGCTAACTCAGGATGCTCGACGTTTTTCATTGCAAGGAAAGTCCGGATTTCGCTCAGACAAGCCGCGAAACGGCTGAGCACCTTCCCTCTTGACAACCAACGCACATTGCTGTGCAGAAGCAGACCAGGATAATTATTCCCTACTTCATCCAGCAGTGTTTTAAACTGGCGATTGTTTAAAGCTCGGGCAACAATAAAGTTGACCACCAAAATGACCAGCGACATCACCTCACGAAGCTGCTTGCTGCATATCTGAGCACAAAGCACCTCCTGATGTAGGATGCAGTGAAAATTTAGGATGGGTCTCTTTTCATGTTCATGAAGAAGCGCTACGAATCCTCTGTATTTCCCCACCATGCACGGAGCACCATCAGTACACACTGAAATAAGTTTATCCATCGGTAGATTTTTTTTCTTTAGCGAACTCAGTGAAAGACTTGAATAAATCCTCCCCTATTGTTGTCTCTTTCATAGGCAAAACAGCAAGACTTTCCTCACGTAGTGTGTCACTGACAGCATACCTTGCAATCAGGCTGAACTGGGATAAATGGCTTATGTTTGTCGACTCATCCAAAGCAAGAGAAAAGAATGGTGTTGCATTTATGTCCTTCACTTGTATTGCCTCAATTTGATTTGCCATCATGATAGTACATCGTGAACAGTTCTTGTCAACAGAAGCATGTCTTTTATTCGTTTGATTATCTTGTCTTTATCTGAAAAGTCATCAAAAAGTTCATTGGCAACATCAAGCATGAATGTTTTGGCATAGTCCTCATCTGTGAATGGCTTTCCATTTCTCACAATTGTTAAAGCACCAGAAAAGTTAGCCGAATTCTAGTCACCTTGTTGGGTCCAAACACGGAGTTGCTGCTGACTAGCTTGCACTCTGCACAGTAGCTCTTGACATGCTTTCTTTCTGCTGTCCTCTGCTGGATATTTTGATGCAAATGCAGTATGGCGTGTGTTGAAGTACTGCTTTATATTTGATCGTTTCATCGATGCAATTTTATCATTGCATAACCTGCTCTCTCCACAAAGGCGAATTCCTCTGTCCATTCCTGCTGAAAAGTACGATAGTCTTCATTTTTTTCTTTTAGCCATCTTCTTCGTCAAAAGGGTTTCTGCAATTAGGTAGCTGACTACTTGATTAAAAGGAGGGAAGTTTACTTCCTGACCTCACAAAGACCCATGTACATTACGCATTATCCAATAAAAATTTGGTGTTGTCCCAGAGGACAGCTGTGATTGGCTCCAGCCACCTGCAACCATGAACATGAGCGGTAGGAAATGAATGGATTGTAATAGATGAGATTGTTTTATATTTTTAATGTTATTTTTATTTTTATTAAAGATTTGTCTGCGAGCCAGATGCATCCATCAAAGGAGCTACATCTGGCTCGTGAGTCATAGATTCTCAAGCCCTGTCCTAAGGTAATAGCTTCATTTTATGAGACACAGTCTCAAATGCATTTACAAAAAAAATAATAATAAAGTAAAAGGCAGAAACTGCGGGTCGAACCAAAAACATGAGGCTAGTGTGTTCTAAAAGGAAAGTTTATTTTAAAAACGCCTGGGTGCAGGTGGGCTGAGACCTGTAAAGGGTGTCATCCCCAAGGGAGGGTTGAAACAGGGGTTATACACATTTGTCAAAGGGCCTTAGGCAAAGCAGCTGCAAGATAACTCCTTCTGTTTGTGGTTGGGAGTGGCACCACAGTTCCTCAAAATTGTCTGCACCTTAGGAGTCCTGGGTTCGATTCCCGGCCAGGGCACACAGGAGAAGCGCTCATCTGCTTCTCCACCCCTCCCCCTTTCCTTCCTCTCTGTCTCTCTCTTCCTCTCCCGCAGCCAAGGCTCCATTGGAGCAAAGGATGGCCCGGGCGCTGAGGATGGCTCTGTGGCCTCTGCCTCAGGCGCTAGAGTGGCTCTGGTCGCAACAGAGCGACGCCCCGGATGGGCAGAGCATCGCCCCCTGGTGGGCGTGCCGGGTGGATCCCGGTTGGGCGCATGTGGGAGTCTGTCTGACTGCCTCCCGGTTTCCAGCTTCAGAAAAAAAAAAAAAAAAAAAAATGAAATGAGAGGCTACCTGATGTGCCTGAACAAATCTGGAGGAGACTTACAAAACACAGAGAGTTCCAGTATGAACGGCTGATAGATACATAGCAAACGAAAGAAAAAAAAAAAAAAGGCAATTATAAACTTCAGGGAAAACAAGTATATGGATGACAAGGAGTACAATGAAGACTCAGTTGTTAATAAAATATATATCCTCTTATATTAACAGAAACCCTGAATAGTCATTTCACCAGAATTCGGATATACAGTGGTACCTTGAGATACAAATTTAATTCGTTCTGTAACCGAGCTCATAAGTCAGTCAACTTGTATATCAATCTGCGGATACTGGACCCGTGCGCCAACGCATCAACTAGCAGCAGCTTCCTGAATCACGACTCATATATTGGAATTTTGCTCAGATCTCGAACAAAAGTATGGACTGAGTCGCAGTTCGTATCTTAAAAAAAAAAAAAAAAAATTCATATGTTGGTCTGTTCGTATCTCAGGGTATCACTGTAATCACTTTGGAGGAATCAAGGCAGTGAGGACATGTGTGCGTGTGTGTGTGTGTGTGTGTGTGCGTGTGTGTGTGTGTGTGTGTGTGTGTGTGTGTGTGTGGCCAGTATCCACAGCTGCCATCAAAACTACCTGGCCAACGCAGGTTCAGGTTTGATTCAGACCGATGGTAATGAAACAGTTGAGCCAAAAGTTGGTGTCCCATTGTCCTTTTTTCTAGACTCGCACCCGGGGGCGGGGGCGAGAAATATACACAGTGGGAAATACTTCCCTTTCCACTCAGGGCTCCCAAAGCCACTGACTCATCTGAGTTTCCTAGAATCAAAGGTTTCTACCTCACCAGTCTTATTCACCTCTGTTCCCCATTCCTTCTCCTAATCCACCATTCTAGCTGCCTTCTCCACGTGGCTTCCCTGCCCTGCCTCCACGGGCTCTTCCTAGAACGTAATCACTCTTCCCCGGAACAACGTGATCTCTCCTCCTTTTAAAACCTTTTGGCACGAAAGCCCCCCCCCAACACACATTAGTATAATCCCGCCCATCCCAAGCAAGAAGGGCAACTAATATTATCACTTGGGCGACGGGCATCCACGTGGGCAGCGCCATCTTTAACAAAGTGAGTGTAATATATTTTATCTGCCCAACAGTGTATGTATGGAGGGGCAAGGAGAATCCAAGATCTGAATCCTCATTAACAATTAATATGTAATATGTAAATCCCCCAAATAACAAAAACATAATGTAAGTATGTTTGTTAGAAATATGGATGTACGGGCCTGACCTGTGGTGATGCAGTGGATAAAGCATCAACCTGGAAATACTGAGGTCGCCGGCTCAAAACCCTGGGCTTGCCTGGTCAAGGCACATATGGGAGTTGATGCTTCCAGCTCCTCCCCTCTTCTCTCTCTCCTCTCTCTCCCTCTCTGTCTCTCTCTCTCCCTCTCTGTCTCTCTCCTCTCTAAAAACGAATAAATAAATAAATAAATAAATAAATAAATAAATAAATAAATAAATAAATAGAAATATGGATGTACGTACCTGAAAAAAAAAATCAGCTTGGGCTTGACAGTGGTCTCCTAGGGGAGCAGTATTGCCGTGAGAAGAAGAGTAGGTAGGAAGCTGGGGTTTTTCATTACACAACTCAGAGAGTTATTTGACTTTAAAAACTATGTACGTGCATGTACCCTAAAATACAACCAAAAGTTAGATTAAAAATTATTATACGGCTATGGCTCAAGCAACAGTGCTAGGTTCACTTAAATATGTGAAATTTAGGAACCGCTGTTCCCAGCTGTGCTCCCTGGCCCTGGCGTTAGTCCGTTGACTGTCGTGGGGCCAAGCTGAGGGCAGCCTCAAAACCCTCATTAGGTGGCGTTGCCTCTCTAACTGCTCCATCCCCAAGATAATTACTGTGAACAGTGACGCATGCTGACCTCAATTAGACATGTCCTTCCTTCCCGGGTCACCACTGCATGGTGGCAGTCCAGCCAGAGGACCAGTAAACAATTGAGAAGAAATGTGGGCCCGTCTGTCCGAGGGCCTGGACGTGCAGCTCAGAGTGGCTTCTCCTAACAGCTTAATTACAGAGGCAACTCCTGCACTTCAGTGCTCTGCGCAAACACACTTTGTGCTACGGCTGTCGGGTTTGAGGGGCCACGGCGGTGTGGAGAAGGGATTTTCACTACCTTCAATGTGCACAAGAGATACCTCCAGCTAGAGCGGGCCCATCAGTCTCCCACGACGGCGGCCATGAAAATGAGCTAAGACAAATCTAATTTGGAGAGCTCTCCCGCTCTCCAAAGAGCGAACAGCGAGTGCCGGGGGCTACAGTCCTTTAAACTCCAGTGTTTCTTCATGCCTGAGACTTGGCAGGGATGGGAGAGATGCACACACCTGGCACCTCCCCCCACCCCCAGCCATGAGTGGCAGCCGCCCCGCATAGCAGGTAAACGTGTGTGCGCTGTGCACCATGCAAAACGCACCGCGGCTCTTAAAAAGAGAAAACGCTTGCCTGGTGCGTGCAATGATGTTGACAAGTGGCCCAGAGTCATTGTTAGGAAGCTACGGCTCTCCATCTATTTACGTTTTCTGTTAGGAATAACCTGGTAGCTAGAGCTGAGACATGTTTTGGACTGTGTACTTTGTTGGAATTTTAAACACTGCTAACTGTGAATGCATGGGGAGGGATTGAACACAGAGGTTTTAAAGACTTCAAGCAGACACAGCTAGACGCCTCAGTAGAAGACGGCCTTTTCCTGAATTATACTTTATGATGGGGACACGCCGCGGTCTCAGGTTGAGTCTGTAAATCTACCTCCGTCTGGTTTTAAAGCAAGCCAAAGGGGGGAAAAAAAGGAAAGAAAGACAGGGAAAGAAAATGAAGGAGGGAGAGGGGAGGGAAAAAAAAATCTTGTTTCTAGAGTAGTTAAATAAACTTACAGGGACTTCCTATCCAAAGTTTACATTTAACAGTAAGAGAACATATAATGAGGCAGGAAAAAAAATCTCCATTCCCTGCGGGCTCCATCTCTTAACATTTTCATCTTCACTCACAGCCTCACACTTAACAGCATCCGGCAATTTTCCATCATCTCAGTAATGGCTGAGATGTTGAAACACGCCGTGGTAACACACACACAAATACGCCATTACCCGTGCACAGGTGTAACCTCACGACACAAAGAATTGTCTGCAGGACTTCAAACGATTGCTTTCCGCCATGTATCCTTGCCAAGCTGTGCGTGTTCTTCTTCCTACTTTCCCTCAGTTTGTCACGGGCTCAGACCACTCACTGACAGTCCCGAGATGAGTTCGCCCCCGCTGGGTCTCAAATAATCGAAACCAAATTGGCTTCCAGGTGGTTTCGCCTCTAACTTCAGTGTTCCAAGGCCCAGGGCCAGCATCAGCACCCTCCCCATCTTAGACCTCTGGTATAACCAGGGATATCAGAAGGAATTTATGGAGCTACGGGAATTTTTCGTGAGTCAACCCTTTCTGTGTCTTGTTCCATCAGCAAGAGGTATTTTACCTCCCTAAGAAGCCCCATGGGTCTGACTCCCAGAGAGGGTTGGTGCCTACAGGAGGGCTGCCCTGGAAACCTGCAGCCCACATGCCTCCCCCCACCCCAGCCCCCAGGAAACAAACCAGGCACACGAGCCATGAGAGCTAGAGGCCAGGTTTCTCGGAGCCACGTGAAGGCTCCTGAGACCCCTGGTGGCAAGTCGTCATTTTCTCTAAGCCACTATTTTTAGTTGTTGGGGTTTTTTTTTGTTTGTTTTTAACAGTAATCATTTCAATAGTGCCATGGAAACACATCCAAGTGCTTTCCCGCAATTTCCAGGTTTTCCGATGGCTTGTCTGGGAATTTTCTGGGGAAGTTTCGGAGAGCAATCTAGAAACAGCTTGGCAGGAGAGCTGCGTGGCCAGAACGGCGCCCGAGGTGGAGAGCTGTTTGGCAGTGCACAGATTCCTGGCATCACTCCTCCAGGGCCGTAGGGACCCTCCTAGCCGGACTTGGGCATCTGCCCAGAATTGCGGAGCGGGGCCTCATTCACATGCCACTCATTCTTGGCAGGCGAGATCCTGGAGGCACCGGTCTGCAAGCATCCTCTCTCCTCCACTGCTTGCCAAGGATTAGACAGGATGCATTTTTTTCCCAGAGAGTGAAGGCATCTTCTCAGCCAGTCTCCCATCACCTGGGCAGGCACAGGCTTGGGCTGCTTGTCCTTGGAAGTCGTTATGAGGGTGGACATCAAGAGAAACCCGGAACTTCCGGAGAGGATTTATAAGAACCGGTGGAGTGGGTTTAAAAACCTGTTATGTAGCGATAAAAATGTGTTTAAAACTTAAAATGAAGAATTGAGTTATTTTTCTTTTAAAAGTCGAGAAGGAGTGGGAAAAAAATATGTGAAAGCAAAAAAGAGAGGGCTGCCTCTCCTCTTGTACCAGAACCCTAAAAGTATGTGTATTCCCAGAAGGGAACGGAAGTCATACAGACATTACCTAAGAGATTCCCATTTGAGTGTTTTCATCTTCGTGTCTAACAAGATGTTCACTAATAATAATAATTATTATTATTTTACTGTCTATATGCCTGGCCTTATGCTGCGTGCCTCAGACAGATTATCTGATTTAATCCTTGTAAGAGATACCTTAAGTACATTACCAAGCATAATCCTCATATTATCCTAGTTTTTCAGATAGGAAAACTAAGGTGGAGAGAGATTGTCATGAAATCATGCTTGCTAATTGATGAACTGTTGCCTTCCCAGTATCTGCTCCCCCTTCTTCATTCCTAGCATAATCCCAACCCCCCACTTTATGGGAAGAACCTCAGGTTGGCACCAGGGTAGGCTGACTGATCAGAGGGAATCGCATTGACTCTTCTAGTCACTGGGTCCGGAATAAGCATGAGACACAAATATGGTCAGTGAGACAGTAGGGAAATTCCGCTGGGGGTAGGGCACTTCTAGGGCATTTCCCCTGCTCTTAAGAGACCTCATTATTTTTCTACCTTATCTGTGGTCCTACCTGTATGACTCCTAGATCTGTTTAAGATATTTGTCTATCAGCCTGAGGACAGCGGGACAACAGAATGGGAAAGACCTGGGTCCTTAATGACATCACTGAGCCTCTGAATCAACCAGCCCTGACACTCACTCTGCCTTGTTGCCTTGGAACTTCCTGTTGGATGCTAGAACACATTTCTGTCTTGTTTAAGCCGGATTCAGGCACATTTTCTACTATCACTGGCAATTACAGGCATCTTGAACAGATAAGTTACATGCATACACACGCGCCACCAATGCAAGGCTTATTTAAGGCTGGACAAAGCATTTGACATGGAGCATCGCACAGAATCTCTCCAACAACCTTGCAAAACCCACGCTAATGTCATCCCAATTTTATAAACGGGGAGCCACAGCTTGAAAAGAGTAACTCCCTGGTGCAAACTGACATACCTGTGATGTGGTACAGCCCAGATACACACCAATGCCCTCCTGAAGAAGGAATTCCCCAACATTTAGGCCTGACCTTGTTGGGAATGAGCTTCTTGGAGAATAACAAAGATAGCTCACTTTGGTCCAAGGCTTACCCTGTGCCGGATTCTGTTGGTATTTTATACACCTGGACAGATGCGATCCCTACAGTGGTCCTACAAGATAAGTATTATATTTACCCATTTTGCAGGTGAGGAAACCAGGCCATGGAAAGGTTGAGCAACTTGCCCAAAGACGCCCAGCTGAGAGGTGGTAGCAATTAAGATCTGAACTTAAGCATCCTGACCCCAAAGCTCCCGGCGAGGATCCTGCCCACCAGACATCTCCAGCTGTGACAGTGGTTGAGCACGTGCCTGGAAGGGTCAGGGCGGCAGGGCTTGCTGGCTGGTACCCCCAGAGCAACCATCTCATCTTGTCTCTTACTGGAACTTACATTCTGGGTTTCAGAAGTATACTGTTGTAAAGCCAGTGGCCATGGCCAGGGCCACCATCACAGCAGCCCAGCCTATGCAGGTTCGCATTGGATTCGGACAGTCGGTAAAGAAACAATGGAGCCAAGAACTGATGGGCTGTCATCTTTAATTCTAGCTTGCACCCGGCGGGCAAGTAAAAAACACAGACTGGGCTCCAAAACCCACTCACATTCAGTGCTCACAAAGCTACTGACTTATCCGAGTTTCCTAGAATCAAAGGTTTCTAGCTCACCAGACTTACTCACCTCTGTTCCCCATCTCCTTCCTTCTCCCACGTCAAACTGCACAAACTGGCCTCTCACTCAATACTCCGCCATCTTGGCTGCTTCTCCTGGCCACATGGCCTCTTTCTGCTCTCTCTTCTAATGATAATCTCAGGAACCAAGAGAGCAAGCTCTCGTTCTGCCCCCATTTTATAGTGTAGAAATCCAAACCTTTAATCCAATATACAAAACAGGGAAGTCTCTAATACAAAGACACTTCTCTGAGGCATGATTGGATTGTACCGCCCCACATCAAAACGGGTGGGAAAGGCCTAATCCCAAAACCAAGCCCCAGGCTACAAGGATTCTACCTGCCCACAGAGACACACATTAATATCACCTGGGCGACGGCCTCCTCGTGGGCAGCGCCATCTTTAACAAAGTGAGCATAATATATTTTATCTGCCCAACAACTGTAAAGCCAGTAGCCACGGCCACGATCACAGCTGCCTGGTTCGCATTTGATTTGGACAGATGGTAATGAAACAATGGAGCCAAGAGCTGGTGGGCCATTAGCTTTAATTCTAGCTTGCACCTGGCGGGCAAGAAATACACACAGTGGGAAAACACTTCCCTTTCCATTCACAGCTCCCAAAGCCACTGACTTATCCAAGTTTCCTAGAATCAAAGGTTTTACCTCACCAGCCTTATTCACCTCTGTTCCCCATCTTCTTCTCTCTGCACAAACTGCACAAACTGGCTTCTCCTTCAGCATTCCACCATCTTGGCTGCTTCTCCTCTCCTCCACGTGGCCTTTCTATGCTCTTGTCCAGCATGGGCTCATCTGCCCCATTTTATAGTGTAGAAATCAAAACCTTTAATCCAATATACAAACAAGGAAGTCTCTGATACAAAGCCACTTATCTGAGGCATAAATGAGATTCCTTACAAGAGTGCACCACTGCCCACCATGCAACAGTCAAGGGTGTGGGGAAAAGCTTAGTCTTAAAGCTAAGCCTTAGGCTATAAGGACCCTGCCTGCTTACAGCCTGTCCCCCACATCCAACGCAAACTATAAGCGAGCAAACATATATATCATATTTGCAAACTTATTTGACCAATATATACCTATATAATTTTGTTGACCAATGTAACCCCAATACAGTCAATAACAAAAATAAAAGCATACTCTTGCAAGACAAGTAGATACTTGAAATCTGCTATAATAAAACACTGAATTCTTCATTTTAAAAAAAAAAGTGTAGCTCTTGGCTGCTTTGAAGGCCAGAGAGGAACCCTTGGGTCCGAACCTGCATGATCCATCTCATCTGGTATGAATGACACCGCTCCCCAGAAAATTCCTAAGGGCTGGGCTGGGCTGGGCTGGATCTCTGTGACAGAGGTGTTTCCCTCACATCTGCAGACAGTTTCCCTTGCGCTCATCACTCCCAAACAAACTCTTTTTTTTTTTTTTTAATAAATTTTTATTAATGTTAATGGGATGACATTAATAATTCAGGGTACATATATTCAAAGAAAACATGTCTAGGTTATCTTCTCATTAAATTATGTTGCATACCCCTCGCCCAGAGTCAGATTGTCCTCTGTCACCCTCTATCTAGTTTTCTCTGTGCCCCTCCCCCTCCCCCTAAATCTCTCCCTCCCTCCCTTCTGCATCCTCCCTCCCCCCACCCCTGGTAACCACCACACTCTTGTCCATGTCTCTTAGTCTTGTTTTTATGTTCCACCAATGTATGGAATCATGTAGTTCTTGTTTTTTTCTGATTTACTTATTTCACTCCGTATAATGTTATCAAGATCCCACGATTTTGCTATAAATGATCTAATGTCATCATTTCTTATGGCTGAGTAGTATTCCATAGTGTATATGTGCCACATCTTCTTTATCCAATCTTCTATTGAAGGGCTTTTTGGTTGTTTCCATGTCTTGGCCACTGTGAACAGTGCTGCTATGAACATGGGGCTACATGTGTCTTTACGTATCAATGATTCTGAGGTTTTGGGATATATACCCAGTAGAGGGATTGCTGGGTCATAAGGTAGTTCTATTTGCAGTTTTTTGAGGAACCACCATACTTTCCTCCATAGTGGTTGTACTACTTTACATTCCCACCAACAGTGTATGAGGGTTCCTTTTTCTCCACAGCCTCTCCAACATTTGCCCAAACAAACTCTTGAACAAACCAGGGACAAGTTAGTTCCATCCTCAGATAACCAAGAGGAGAAATTCCTTCCAGAGCCTCAAGGGAAACTCCCGGCCCCAAAGGGAGTGGCCTGGTTGGCCACCAGAGCTTTCTGTCCCTTGGCTTTGGGCGGCTTTTAGTGGCTCCTGGCCTGGAACCTCGACTCTGTCCCCTGATGATTAGTCTGCCCCTCCTCTTCCAGCCCTTGTCCTCAGTCACGTCAGTGTCATTGGGAGACACACTCGAACCTGCAGAGAATGTTTATGAGTTTATTCGAGCCAAACTGATGACAACTGCCAGGAAGCAAAATCTCAACAGATTGAGAAAATGTTCCGGAAAATGGCAGTTTCCCCACTTATTCTCTACCTCGAAATCAAAGGGGAAGCCTTTCGGGGGGGTCTATGAAATCCATTGGTGATAGATTAGGGGAAAAAGTGGGGAAATCTCTGGGACTGAATCAAAAGGAAAAGGAGTAGACATACACTTCTTATCTATTATATTTGCTGGTAGAGGACAGTTAACAGTGGACAGTTAATATAATAACAGTAACAATGACAGGGGCCTGTGGGCTCTGCTCTGGTGGGTGCTTGTGCCCTGAGGGATCTGGGAAAAAGGAAATTGCCCTGACACTCCAAAGGTATATTGTCACGGGTGCAAAAAGACCTTAAACGGGCTCAGTTACGGTGGTAAAGAATATGATCTTTGTCAGGTACGATACTGCCCTAGGACATGACTACGTGGTTACTTTCAGTCTCTGAGTTTGTGAGGCCACCACGCAGGCCTCCCCTGAGCTCGGTAGGGTTAGTATCATATGTGCCCCCCCCCTCCTTTATTTTTTTCTGTCCACAGCAGTGATCTGTAACAAGAAGGCTCTTTAGAGGGCCTTCCCATCTGGGCAGGGGATTGGCAGAAGATGGCAATTTGGAGCTTTCTGTTTACAAAGCAGCTACCCCTATAGACAGGGAGTCCGGGGGCAGCAGCATTTTTAGTGTAGCATCTTACGTGCTTCCTGCCAGTGCTCTGGGCACCTGGGTCCTTCGTCAGCTGAGACAGACTCATTCAAGCAAGAATGCCTTCCACAGCGTTCTGTCCTATTGGTGTGACTAAGGAGGACCTTGCCGCCAAGTCACTACATTTCAGCAAACCGTCCCACTGGCATTTTCTCTCAGACGCTTTGCGGAAGTTTCATACGAATGTGCCAGGCCCAGTGTCAGCCCCTTATAAGCTTTACGTGCATCGGATTGTTTAGTTCCCTGGACAGTCTGAGGGTCACTCTCGTCATTCCAGGTGAGGCAGCAAGAGGCTCAGCGAGGCTGAACAGTTTGCCCACGTTCATGGAGGCACTGGGAGAGCCAGAGAAGGACGCGCTGTGCCCAGTGAGCCGGAGCTCCCAGTAACACCTCAAACCCCTTCCCCAGAAGGACATTGTAGGGCCAGTCCTGTGACCATGCAGGTTCCCACAGGATTTGGGCAGATGGTAAAAGAATGGTGGAGCCAGAAAATGGTGGGCCATTCCGTTTATTAAAGTCTCGTACCGGCGGATGAGCAAACAGGCAGGGAAAACTGCTTCCCTCTCACTCTGGGCTCCTGTACAGCCAGAAGGCATGGCCAGGGCCACCATCACAGCAGCCTGGCCTATGCAGGTTCGCATTGGATTCGGACAGTCGGTAAAGAAACAACGGAGCCACAAACTGGTGGGCCATAGTCTTTAATCCTAGCTTGCACCCGGCAGGCAAGTAAAAATACACACTGGGCTCCCAAACCCAGTCACATTCAGTGCTCACAAAGCCACTGACTTATCCGAGTTTCCTAGAATCAAAGGTTTCTAGCTCACCAGCCTTATTCTCCTCTGTTCCCCATCTCCTTCCTTATCCCAAATACAAACTCTACACAAACTGGCATCTCACTCAGCACTCCGCCATCTTGGCTGCTTCTCCTGCCTACTCCACGTGGCCTCCTTCCACTGCTGGCTCTACTCTCTCTTCTGAAGATAATCTCAGGAACCAAGAGCAAGCTCCCGCTTTGTCCCCATTTTATAGTGTAGAAATCCAAACCCTTAATCCAATATACAAAATAGGGAAGTCTCTAATACAAAGTCACTTTCTGAGGCATGATTGGATTGTACCACCCCACATCAAAAAGGGTAGGAAAGGCTTAATCCCAAAACCAAGCCCCAGGCTACAAGGATTCTGCCTGCCTTTAGCCCACCCCAACACACACTAATATCACCTGGGGACGGCCTCCTCATGTTATCTTTAACAAAGTGAGCAGAATACATTTTATCTGCCCAACAGCTCCCAAGCCCCTCAGCATTCTGGACTCTCCCAGACACACAGGCCCCCACCAGCCTCAGCAGTTCCCAGCAAAACAGGCTGGGCCAAAATCTCAGGGCTCCCAAGCCCCTCAGCTCTCTCCCTGCCTCTGTCTGAACTCTTCAGCCAAAACCAGCCCTGGAGGGGGAAAACCCTTCTCCAGCAAACAATAACAAACAATGGCCCCTCCCAAGCAGAAGGCAATCCACAATTTGCAATCTGCCGGCCTGAGGGCAAGCACCTGCAGCCTTCCATAGACTCTACACACAAGGTGCTGCTCCAATATAAGCCAGCAAACCTAAAAAAACAAACACTTGTTGCCCCAACAGACATGCAGTGCAAACCACAGCCACCTTAGAAACAGGCACACCGGCAATTTTACCTTCCTGTGAGTGTAGGTAGCTAGATATTAATAAGGAAGGGAGCAAAGGGAAGCAGACATTACAAAGCCTGCTTCACCAGGAAGCTGCAGCTTCGGACACCCCAGGGGATCACAGCATTGTCCAGTCATGGGGATTAACACTCCTCCCTCCCCCTTGTAGGGAGGAAGGACCAGCTTTCCAATATCCTGGGGGTTCAACCAGCAATGATCCCAGATTACCCAGGGAAAGAAAACGATAAAGGGGAAATTCCTCTCCTGGGCACATGCCCAGTAGAATTCAAGATGGCTCAGGTGGAGGTAAGCACATGTGCAGTAGGAACTAAGGCGGTGACCATAAGAGGCGGAGCCTAGCCTGGGAAAAGAATTGGATTGGATAAGGGACACAGAATCTCGGAAGCTCTAGGAAATAGATTGGTTAGGGGAAGGACCCAGTGCAGGCCTACGAAAAATTGGGAAATGGATTGGTTAGTCTGAAGGAAGGCCTGGTCCTTCCCAAGCCTGAGATAACATAGGACTCTAATCTTAACAAAGCGTGTGTGCTCTTTCTCTGTAACGGGCTCACCCATGTGCTGGCATTTTCTCTCCATAGCAGCCCAGCAGCCCTGACAGCTGCCTGGGGGCCGGCAGCCACACGGGCTCCAAGCAGGGGCCTGGGTATATATACCGCCAGCCAGGAATACAGACTAAGCAAGCCGGATGGGAACAGGGACTGAAGCGGACTGAACCAATGGCTTAGAATTTTTGGACACTGGTCTATGTTCTGGGCTTAATGAAGACAAGGCTGGGCTTTTCCTATAGTGGAGCAGACAGAGATGAGACACATGGGCTGAACCCAGGACAGGTCTCTGATTTTAATTCTATACTAAACCTTCCCCCTAAACCTCACCTTGCCATCCGTGGGTCCCTGGAAATGCTCTTCTTGCAACCCTGCCAAAGAGCCCCTTTTTCACCAGCAGCATTCCCCACTTTGCTCTGGTTACACAAAGAACCTCATCCCCCCTCCCACCTTCCCTCCCCTCAGCGTCCCCTGTCCCTCCCCTTATCCTGCAAAGGCTCCTGAAGACAGTCACTGCTGAGGTACCAGCCAAAGTAACACCAGCCCCCCCCCCCCCCCCCGGCTTGAACCAAATTTCTATTAGCGGCTCTCTGCCATGCACGCATTCCTTAGAGCAGGTCTCCTCACTCCGTGCCGTCAGCCCCCTCCCCAGATTTCAGCTAAACGGCGGCAAACACACCCTTCGGGGCTCCTCTGAGCAGGCTCCATTCTGATTTGAGCTGGCAAGTGAATCCACGCGTTCTACTGGAGCTACAGACCTGCTTCCCCTTTGGAAGTCATTCCCGGTTCATCGAAAGCAGCACTCCTCGTCTCTAAAAGTTAGGAATAACAATGATTAAAAAAGAAAAAGTGAAATGCCCCAGTCATTTGCTCCAATGAGGTCTTGCTCTATTCTGCCCATTAATGAGAAATTAAAACGGCTTCCAACGAAGACACTCAACCCCTTGGAAGGAAATGTTCTTGGAGAAGAATCTTTGCTGTCCAGGATGCTTGTGAATAACAGCACAGTCTTCAACCTCAAGGGCCCCAGGATTCCTGAATCCCTTGATTGCCTACATTGAGCTGTTTTCATAAATATTTCAGACAGCAGGCTAATTTTTATTCCCCGAGGGGCCCGTGCAGCCAGACGGTGCGTTCGGGAAGAACAGTGACTTTTGAGAAACACCCAGAGCCTTGCCAAGACCAAGAGCCAGAGACCAGCTAACTCGGCTGACTTTAAATCTGTGTAAATTACTCACTGTGCTCACTGTAAGATTTTACTATCTCCTGCGTAGACCTCAAGCAGTAATGACTGAGCAGGTAACACATGGGCGTGGCCCCCTTTCAGGGTGCTAAGGGAGACGCAGAGGTGAAGCAGGCATGGGCAGTGACTTTGCGAGTCAGTGAGAGAAAGATGACACAATGCTATCTAATATATAATAAGAGTGTGTGTATGTGTGTGTGTGCGTGTGCGGGAAACAGGTCACTCCAAGGACAATTTCTTGGAAAGGCAGAATTTAATCTCAACTTAAAACAAGCCAATTTCCCATTTTTTTGCTTTCTCCTTTTTATTGCTGTCAAATTGTTCTGTGCAATTAATAAGAGTCGAGCTGGGGCCGATGAGCAGGCAACGAAGGCCGGTGGCCCGAGACACCACCGAGACAAAGGCCCGGAAACCGGAAGCGCAGGGTGCACCACTTGGGGAAGAATGTGCAGTTATTATCTTACTTTGAAAACAAAGTCATGAATTCCTCACCTTTACTCGCCAACGTTATAGGCTGTGGGCATGCCAACTAGAAAAGACACAGATTTCCACCACTAATGGAGCTTTTACTGAGATGCAACCATGCTCTACAACAGTGGCCGAGCCCACCTGAGCTGGAGGTGCCCTGTCGGGGGTCAGACACCGACTCTACTGTGTCCTGGCTGCATGACCTTGGGCAGGTCACTTGGCCTTCCTGAGTTTCAGTTTCCTCTTATTTGATTTGAGAATAAGAGCAGTATCTGCATCATGGGGCTGTTAAGATTAAACGAGAGAACCCCCTAAAAAGGCCTTGCAGGGTGCAGATGGGAAGCATTCTGTGAATGTCCATAGTTGTCCCAACATCTGGGGATGATCCTTTTGGGGCTGTGTCTTCATGGAGCTATTGATCTAACCATTCTGACTCATGGGATTTCTTTTTTCAACTATGTCGTTTAATAAAAATAGGCAGTGATACCCATATTTTATTATTTTCTTCATTTTTACCACTTTATATTATCCAGGTTTGATCTTCTTGACGTGGAACCCTGGGTGCAGAGGTGAGGAGGTTGGACCAGACTCCATCCCTCGCTGGAGAGTGGTGTGTCATCGGGCTACACCCTAGAACTTCTGACTTCCTTTCCCACTACTGAATGCACTCTAGAAACTATCTTATTGTCACCAACCTATTAATTAGGCTTCATTTTATAACAAAAGCAGGAATAAGAGATGTATTGTCACATGTAATGAATAGTCCACACTAGGCTGTCAACCGCAGAGGACTCAGAAGCCAAAATAGTGTGATTAATTTGGCTTCTTGTCATCCGATGCTTCTCCTTGTGGCTTTGTCCTGAGGCTCCACATGGGAGCAAATGCTGCCCGTATCTACAGGCCTATATTTCAAGAGACATTCCATCTTGGGTCCATGTGCCCATCCATGAACCCATCATAGTGGCCAGTGATAGGATTATGACAATTAGCCAGGCCAGAGAGCCACCTCTCAACAAACCCTTGGAGCAGGCATGGGGACTCTGTACAAGAACAAATCACATATTCACCAATGGTCCATCTAAACCTCACCAGTTGAGCATGGATGTAGGCCTGGCCCCACAGAGGCCATTCAGGATTCTGGCACCAGAAGAAGGGAGAGAGATGCCAGGCAAACCTAACCAATATTGGTCCACCAAGGAATACTTTACAAAGTGGGTCAGTATCACTCTAAGCATCAATAATAGCCGGGAGTTAGCCACCACAGGATAATATAGGAGCAAATCAGTTTCTGGCTAACAGAGAATTATCCATAGTTTACCAATTTTCAAATAACTGGAATATAATAAAACATTCACTGTCACGTCACAGGACATCTACAGTACCCTGACCCCAGGGTCATCTTGGTGCATGTCTAGCCCTACTGTGGTAGAGCAGACCCCATCTTAGTGATAGGGAAGGAAGTATAACAGACAGGGTTTCAGGTGGGGGTTGAGTAGGACCATCGAGGGTCTAGAAACCATGGCATATAAAGGACAGTGAAAGAAAGCAACTGTTTCTATCCTGGATTGGAGACATGCTAACCATCAGAAGTACGGTGGATATTTTTCTATTTTATTTCCCAACGTGCATTGTTGTGGCAATAGCATTCTGGATTTGTTCTTGGAAGATGCTTTCTTCCATCTCATTACATGTAGTTTGAGTGGTTTCCATTCCCAGCTGCAAGGACATAGCCCATGATCAAGGTTTTGGCCACTCAGTTCAATACAGTCTCCAGGCTGCAGTTTCCAGTTGGTGGTGGCCGACGATCTCTGTGATTTTGGCTGAGCTGCAGTGCCTAGTCCCCAGGACACTGTAGCATCACTCCTTGAGTGCCAACCATGTTTCTTTGTGTTTTCTTTATTGATGGATTTGGGAGAAAGAGAAGAGTGAGTCTGTTGTTCCACTCACTTATGCATTTACTGCAATCAGTATGTTCCCCAACCAGGGATTGAACCCACAACCTGGGTGTATCAGGACGATGCTCTAACTAACTGAACTACCCGGCCAGGGCTCACCTCCTACCCTTGCTCCTTCAGTGTGATTTGAAGGAAATAGGAAAAGGGTACAAATGGTCCTTAAGGATAATCCTAAACCAAGGGGTAATGGGGATAATCCACTGTCTTCTCATTCAGAGGAACAATTCTGAGACACATCCTATATAGTTTCTCAGAGAGTCCCCAATGGGACAGACCTGAGTTTGTCCCCAGCAATAACCATTTCAATGATGTAATCTTTATTGTCGTCCTTCCCTCCCTCCCTCCCTCATTCACCTCCCAAATTAACTACTTGCACTCAAGTCCTAGTCTCAGGCTCTGTGGGTCAGGGGAGACCCAAACTAAGTCATTAAAGAGTAGATATATTATTCAGTTTGGGCCAATGAGAGAATAAAAATTCCCTAAATGAAGAAGGAACCATGGGTCTAGTGTCATGAAAAGGAAATGAACCTGAATTTGTCAGAAGTCACTAAGCAGGGGCCGAGAAGGGAGCCGACCAGGAGGAACTAGAGCTGAGATGGGGTCTGGCAACACGCATTGTGCCCTGAATCAAGCCGCACCTGAAGCCCATCTTAACTGGAGTCTTCAAGGTTAGGCCCCCTTTTTAGTGTCATTAGTTTGAGTAATTCTTTCCCTACCACTTTGAACCAAAAGATTCTAAACTAAGACCATAAAGAGGTAAGTTTCAAACTATTAGCACTCTACAAGCCTGCCTTGCAAAGTGTTAAACTCCTCGTGGTTGTTGAGATTCAAGTAAAACACAATCAAACATCTGCCTGAGATGTTAGGGAAGGTTTTCCTTCCACAATGAATTAGTCTTGAGGCATTTGGGAGGCAAAACGACACAAACTTGAAGATCTCTTTATACTCTATAGTCCAATTGGCTAATAAAAATGAATGAACGAATGAATGAATTTGTGCAAAGCTAGCTGGCTAAGAAGAGACCAGGTGACAGTGTTTCTTATTCTGACCTTCCTTCTTCGTCACACTGTCACACTGCCATTCTTCTATTGTCAACAACCAATGACATTTCATTGCTGAGTCATTGTTTCTCCTACCCTCTCCCTACCTTCTGGCCATTTGGATTTTTGACTCTTATTAAAAGATCTCCTGTTCAGACCCTGGCCGGTTGGCTCAGCAGTAGAGCATCAGCCCATTGTGTGGAAGTCCCAGGTTCAATTCCCGGTCCAGGCACACAGAAGAAGTAACAATCTGCTTCTCCACCCTTTACCCTCTCCTTTCTCTCTATCTCTCTCTTCCCCTTTCACATCCAAGGCTCCATTGGAGCAAAGTTGGCCCGGGCGCTGAGGATGGCTCCATGGCCTCTGCCTCAGGCGCTAGAATGGCTCCGCCCACAACAGAGCAATACCCCAGATGGGCATGCCAGGTGGATCCTGGTTGGGCGCATGTGGGAGTCTGAGTGCCTCCCTGCTTCTCACTTCAGAAAAATACAAAAAAAAAAAAAAAAAAAAAAGATCTTCTGTTCAGATGCATGAAGTGCTCCATTCTCTATCACGGGGTTGACAGGACAATCAGCGCACAAAGCATTAATATAGGGAACCCCCACACACACACAAAAAGATGCTTTCACTGAGAAAGAATCATCTGACTCCAGAGGCAGTGAAAGGGAGATTCACAACTTTCCGGCTACATGTCAGTAATAACTCCAAACCACGTCTTCCACTCAAGGTAAACCTAATTAATTATCATCTTGATGGCAGAAGGCTCAGATGTGCTCTACACAGGTTCCCCAATCTCCCCCAAAGACCTGCTCCAGCAAGGTAAGCTGCATTAATATTTATTTTTGCAGGCTTAGCATGCATGAATCAAACGAGTCAGGCAGCAGGAAATAACTGGTCTCAGAACTTTTTATTTTAAATAAGAAAATGATAGACCTATTAATGGTGAAAACTCTATGACGAGGCTCTTGTTTTAACAGGCACCGTTCTGCGTTGCATACAGAATGAGCTGTTGGGCATGGCTGGCAGGAGCAGGTGACACCACGTCCTCACTGAAGGACTGGATGGAGGGGTTCAGCCGCTTGTCCCACATTTGGAAGGAGTGACCACAATGCTGTGCTCAGAGCTAACAGGAGGGAAGACAGGAAACCAGGGGATAGGTAGTCTCTCTTTAAATTCTTGGCTCGAGGCACACAAGCTTCTCATCAGAAAGCACTAATTCAGTTATGGCAAGCAGAAAGAAACTAAAAATAAAAGACAGACTGACTGTCTCAAAGTATAATTGACATGGTTTTTGAATCTTGCTTATTTAAAGAAGGAAGTCTTGTCCCGTAAGCTGCTCCAGGAGCCGAGCGTTCAGTCTGTTCACTCTCTTTCCATTATCTGCAGGCATAAAATGTGACAAGGCCTGCCTCTCTTTCAATTTATTTTTCTGATCTGATGAGTTTCATCCACCAGGCAGCGGAAATGTAAAATGTTTGCCTTTGGACGAAGGCCAGCATTTCGGGAAACACAAATGGATGGAAGCACACGTTTCTCTCTCTCTCTCTCTCTCCTTTTCCAACTGAAGGACCTCTTTTTCCCGAGGGCTGCTGGGAAAATGGAGTGGTTTGTAGTACCTGTCACAAGGAGCATGGAGAGGCTGGGTGAGTGGGCTAAGTGAGCCCCAACAAGGACGCCCCCTGCCCCGAGCTGCAGCCCCAGACTAGGGTTAGCTCTGCAAAGACACAGCACGGCTCCCCAGACGGGCGGGCGGGCAGCCAGCCCAGAGCCGCCCCCTGTTGCCAACTCTCCCCATGGACAGCGGAGGATCTGGGGAGAAGGTCGAGGCGCATGGCTGTTTCGCCTTTCACATCCCATTTAACTAACTGACAGGCTCACGGGGACCAGAGCATCAGGGTAATGGTGGAGTACAACACCAGGGTCCAAAGGCGAACGTGTGTCCAGCATCTCCGTCATTTGGCCTCCAATTAAACATCCCTTTTCGGGTCCTCTCTCTGGGTCCAGAGACCCGCTCAACTCTGAACGCGACTTCAACCAATTCAGCTCCACAGGTAGAGCCCCTCCAGGGCACAGGGCTCGGTGCTGGGTGGTAGGTTAGGACGAGAGCAAAGCACAGTCCCTGTCTGTTAGGAGCCCGTGGTTTAGCAAGAGAAGCAGGTCCGTCAATAAATAGTTAGGAAACAAATGCATTGACATTATCACTTGCTAGGCTTACGCAGCAATCCCCAGGAAGACGGCAGGGCTAAATTCTAGGGTAATTCTAGAAATACAGCCTGATTTGTATTTCGAGCACCAGGAGGGCTGGTGTGCACTAAATGCGGGATCTCATGGGGCTGTCTTGACAGATTTGAAGACAAAAAGTTGAGCTCTCCTAATGCTGTGGTTAATACACCGCTTCCCTCCCACGTGGGCACCAGCCTCCACTCTCCAAAAGTCATCGGCGGTTGCCTGAACCGTGCCCTCCACTCCAATTCACACGTAGCTATCCTAATCCTCTAGGTCCTCAGAACGTGGCCTTGTGGGGAACCAAGGCCTTGAAAGAGTGACAATGAGGCTGTTAGGGTGGGCCCTAACCCTGGTGTCCTTATAAGAAGGGGAGATCAGGACACACAGAGAGACCCCAGGGACGTGCACACAACAGAGGGATGACCACGTGAAGAGGCAGCCAGAGGGTGGCCATCTACAAGGCAGGGGGAGAGACCTCAGAAGAAACCAACCTGCCAGCAGCACCCTGACCTTGGGCTTCTGCCTCCGAGACTGTCTGTGGCTATGGTATAGTCCGGGAGCCAGGTCAGACTAAGACAGTATCCTTCCCTCTACGCATGCCTTCCATCCTCAAGCCAGGAGCCTGAAGGATGTGCTGACCGCAGTGGTTCACTTGGGCTGATCCCTGAGGAGCTCGCAGCCCCTCCACGGAGCGCGCCATCAGCGGGAGCACAGCGCCGGGCCAGCCCTCGCTCAGCCCCAGGGGAAGCAACTTCCACTGAGCTGTTTGCTCGAGGATGTTTTCATTCAGCCCCTCCGTGCTGGGTCAGCCTCCCTGGGGGCTTTCAGATCTGGACCCATCATGCCACCCTATCCATGGCCCCTTCTCCTCCTGCCCCCGGGTGTATTCAGTGTTCAGTGTTGGGGGTGGCCACCTGGCCCTCCCAGCCCCACAAGCGAACTCGGGGGTCTTCTCTGCATGTCACAGTGTCACACGCTCTTCCAAAGCTCCCTTCTCTCCCGACTGAACCAGCGGAGAGCGCAGGTCTCCCTTCGGCCAGCGCGCCCCTAGTGCCCACACAAAGCCTGGCACGCAGTGTGAGTGCTGAGGATAGACCTGTTCCGTGATCGGATGTGCAGGCCGGCTAGACAAAGAACAGTGTTTAATACCTGAGTGCACGCTTCTAAAGGCTGGACTGGAGAGGCAAGTGATAGCATTTCAGATTATTTATTCAGAATATAGTTTCTCTCTTATCAAGGAAGAAGGGGGACGCTTAGAAGACCCTGGAGCACCTTCTGATGGAACACGGATTCGGATGACAGCACAGCACGCGCAGCTAATTTCCCCTGAATGAGAAGGACCCTGTCGCTATTAGCATCCAATCTCCCAGCCCTGCGGTTTCCCCACAGCTTCCGCGACAGGATACGTGAGCTTTTACTTTTATGTGACACAAAGCACACACCCTGGGACTGAAAACAGTTCGGGGGAATGCTTGCCTGGGCTCTAAGGAAACGTACATGGGCTTCACGGACCCCACATTACCGCTAAAACTGTTTTCAGATGCAGCATGTCCTATATGAACTCCTTCCCCCACCCCCCACCCCCCACCCCCATCCTTCTTCTTTGCTGCCTTCGCTGTGAAACAGTTTTGCAGCTGGACAATGAAATCGAAACTTGCCTGAAGGGCAAGGGACCACATGTAATCATAAACTGAAAACTGGCAGGCTGGAAAGGGGCCGCCGGAGGCAGCGACCACAGTAGAAGACTTTAAGATGGAGGCTGCTGTCAGCACTCTCTAAGACCCAGCAGGGGTCACGGTGGGTTCCCTTTGGGCAGGGATGTCAGACCCGGGGTTGGCTAAGACGGATGGACAGATCCGTCGTTTTAAAGCTGTGAGACCTTGGGGAAATTGCCTCACCTCTCTGATCTTCCTTATTTATTTATTTATTTAAATTGTTGTGTATATAAAATAAGGGTGACATAGTTACACTATAGATCTTACAGGTGATTGTAAAATTTGGTAAATGCCCTGCTCTGTGCTAATAAAGACAGCCTGTCGTGGATCACCTGGTCAAAACCCACTGCAGCCTCCTCCTGAGGAGTCCCGGCTTTACTTTTATCCGTCACAAGCTGGCGGGGAAATTTTTGCTACATCTACTGAATATGCAAACTGAAGCATCTCACTGGCTTCCGGAAGCCTTCAGCGCTAACACCCATCCCAAAACTCTGACTTCCTCACCCTGGAGGCTGGACTCACTGAGACTCCAAATCACACCTGCTCTGAAGCCCTTCACGCCGGCCCTGGTCTTCTCCACCTGAAACAAGGACCCTTAACGGAGGTGATTCCGTCCCCTGAGCCCCTGTTCTGTGGCTGCTTGTCAAGAATCCCTGCAGACTTGGGACTTGACGGAAATTGATTCTCTCCCAGTCTCTGGGGCTCAGAAGTCTGAAATCGAGGTGTCAGCAGGGTCTTGCTCCCTCCCAAGGTTCCAGAGGACAATCCGTTCCTTGTTTCCTCCAGCTCCTGGGGGCTGTTGGTGTTCCCTGTGGCCACATCGCGCGAGCCTCTGCCCCTGTTTTCCTGTGACCTCTCCTCCGCACCTGTCTGCCCTCTTCTGCCTTGACTTGCCCTTGGCTTTAAGCCTCCCGGATAATGCAAGATGAAGTCATCTCAAAATCCTTAACTTAATTACATCTGTGAATATCCCCCCCCCCCCCAAAAAAAAGGCGTAATTTACCGTTTCTAGTGGTTAGGTCATAGACATATATTTTTAGGGGTCACCACTGCACCCACTACAGCCCCTCCTCCCATTTAGTCAGTGTCAGAAGACAGTTTTGACTGTCGTGACCTGGCGAGGGAAGGGGAGGAGTATGCCGCTGACATTTAGTGGATAGAGGCCAGAGACGCTGTTAATGACCCTACAATGCACAGGGTGGCCCCACCACACAGAATTATTCTGGCCTCAAATGTCGATAGCTCCGAGCTTGGGCAGTGGTGCCTTAGAGCCTCAGCACCGGCCACTCCTTCTTCCTCGGAGGCTCTCCCACCCTACGTGCCCA
The DNA here is from genome assembly GCF_036850995.1 of Saccopteryx leptura. NCBI lineage: Eukaryota > Metazoa > Chordata > Mammalia > Chiroptera > Emballonuridae > Saccopteryx > Saccopteryx leptura. The sequence goes on along the minus strand of NC_089505.1, from coordinate 92,834,273 downwards.
TAGGCGACCCTGTCTTGTGACAGAAGCCTTACCACAGCCATCCCTGATCACCCTGTCCAAAGTGCTGCCCACTCACCTCTGCGGCCCCACGCTGAGTTTCCTTCAGAGCATGTGTCTCTAATGGACATCACCTCTGTTCACTTGTTTGTTAGGATCTCTCTCTCTCTCTCTCTCTCTCTCTCTCTCTCTCTCTCTCACACACACACACACACACACACATGCACACCAGCCTGACCACAGGCTCCAGGAGAACAGGACTTAGTCTCTTTCAGAACCGTACCTCTGTGCTGAGAACAGAATGGATGCCCTAAACTCTTGTTGATGGAGGATGGATGGACAAGTGGATACCCAAGAAGGGGGTGGTACCCAGATATGCCATTTCTGCTAACCATCTCCTGCAACTTTCTAATGTGGTTGTGCCCTTCGGGGTGCTGATGGGGCTTCGGGGACTAAGAAGGGAATGACAGTGGATATATCGAGGTCGACTTTTCCAATGATCTCAGACAATAAGAACATATTTTTCTTCTCCCTCTGGCAAGTTTACGTCAACACAAGGGTTTAATGCATGTCTAGTCTGTGCTCAGGATTGTGGTAAACGCCATGATAATTATAAATAAAGTTGAAAGCGCTATCCCTGTCTTCACCAAGCCTAGATTGGAATAGAGGAGACAAGACTAAACATTGATAAGACAATATTTGACGAGTGGCAGGCAAAGTGTGGCCAGAGAAAGCAAGCTGCTACACAGAAAAGGGTGAAATGCAATCTTAGGTCAGCTTAGGTTGCTGTTATAAATCACCACACACTAGTTGGCTTAAAGAACACTGATTTCTCACAGTTCTAGAGGCTGGAAGTCCAAGGTCAAGGTGCCAGCAGATCTAGTTTTGGTGAAGACTCTCTTCGTGGCTTACAGATGGCCATCTTCTTGATGTGTCCTCATATTAGAGAGGTAGAGAGAGAGAGAGAGAGAGAGAGAGAGCGGGAGGGAGGGTGGAGGGGAGAAGGGGGTAGGAGGAGATGGGGGAGGGGGCAGAGAGAGAGAAGAAGCATGCTTTCTCATGTTTCTTCTTATAGGGCGCTAATCTCATCATGGGGACCACACCTTTATGCTCTCATCTAAACCTAATCGCCTTCCAAAGCCCCAACTCCTAATAGCATCACATTGCGGGGGGGAGGGGTTAGGACCTCAACGTATCACTTTGGAAGATACAAATAAGTCATAGCAAATGCTAAAAAAAATCCATCATAGAAGAAATAGACCATGACCTTGGCCTGGGTCTGGATGGATGGGGAGGGGTAGTCTTGGGGGAGAGTCTTCCTGAGGGGCAGTCCCATAAGAGTAGTCCTTGAGCCTGACCTGTGGTGGCGCAGTGGATAAAGCGTCGACCTGGAAATGCTGAGGTTGCCGGTTCGAAACCCTGGGCTTGCCTGGTCAAGGCACATATGGGAGTTGATGCTTCCAGTTCCTCCCCCCTTCTCTCTCTCTGTCTCTCTCTCCTCTCTGTCTCTCTCTCTCTAAAAAATGAATAAAAAAAAAAAAGAGTAGTCCTTGGAAGATGAAGGAAGAAGCCTAGGCCACTTGGGAGTTGGTAACATGGAGGCCCCAGCAGAGGGTAGCAGTATGGATGGTTTGAGGCGGAGTCCAATTACATCTTGCCCTTGACCATTGCAATTAAGAGTATTTGTATCATGCAAAGATAGTATCAGGGGTCACTCGAGGCATTTTAAAAAAGATTTTAGCTTTGTTGAGCAGTTTTAGGTTCACACACACAAAAAAACACACAACAAATTGAAGTGAAGGTACAGAGACTTCCCATAGACTCCTTGACCCAGCACACGCACAGCCTCCCCCATTGTCAGCATCTCAACACCCCCCACCAGAGCGGTCCATTTCTTCCCGCTGATGAATCTACCCTGACATGTTATTACCAACCAAAGTCCACAGGTTCCATCAGGGTTCACTCCTGATGTCGTATATTCCACGGGCTTGGACAAATGTGTAATGACATTTTCCATCATTACGGGATCACACAGAGTAGTTTCGCTGCCTTAAAACCCTCTGTGCTCTGTCTATTCATCCTTCCAACGCTTCGCTGATGGGAGAGCACCACAGCAATGGTGATGAGGGGAGATTAATCTCAGGGAGAGAGAACGGCCAGGAGATGAGAGGTGGACTATGGCGGGAGACAGCAGCCCTGCTCTCAGGCTGTGGCCACAATCCGGGTATGAAGTGGTTAACGCCATGGGAGTTGCTTATTTATTTCCTAAGGTGATGCCTGAACCTCCCCAACCCTCCCTGCTTTTCCCTCCAAGCCTCTCTCGTTTGCATTTCCACTGCTCAGAGTGATTCTCTTTTGCACAATAGTGCATTTATTTCCATTGCCAAAAAAAAAAGGGTGGGGGGAGTCCAGGTGTGCTGGGAGGGACTACTGCGTGCTGCTGCTGGAGCGTCAGGTGTGCACACATTCACAAGGCTGACAACCGCAGGGACCATCCTCTCCCTCACGGAAACCTCTACATCCGTATTTTGTGACTTCGTTTAAATCTGTGGCCTGAACATTTCATGGATGCAGCTTTTTAAAAAGAAAATCACACCTTTGTGTTTCATTTTATGCATTCAGAGTGGAGTCAGGGTGCAGAAACTGGGGTGGGGTGCGGGGGAGGCTTCATCCTCTGCAGGAAAATGGCAATGACAACCGCAGCTCGGAAACTGAATTGTCCCTCCATCTGGTTGCCCAACTGGTGGCAAAGAAGTCATGACAAAAACTCCAAAAAAACAGCTGGCTTGGTACACAGCACATACTCCCAAGTCACTTTTGCACCTTTTCAAGATTTTAAAAGCACCACTTGGCCAGCCACCACCCATTCCCCAGCTTTGCTGTCAAACGTAGTTTTGCTTATAAAAAATACTAGGAAGGCGGGCACACCTGACTTCTCAGAGATCACTAACCATGTTGCTGGGACCAGAGTCTGTGACACCACAGTGTCCACAACCAGAAAGCAGACGACAGCGGCGAAGGCAAGCACGCGACTCCCCTGGAACGTAACATGCGCACATTTTTGCACAGAAGCAAGGGCCAACCCATCAGGTGTTAAGGCAGTGATGCTGCATGAAGGTACAAAAATGGAAAGAGAAGCTTCAGAAGGACAATCCGTTTCACGGATTTCAATGTGCTCACAGCACAGAAGTCATGGACCATGTGGATGACGCAACTGAAGATGGTAAGGTGCAGTTAGTTACTTTATAACCAGGAGACTACTGCTTGTACTATGACGTAAAAAAAATGCGTCTTAAGTCAAGGATGAAGCCCCTCCGAGGGCACACAGGCTGAGCGTGAGAGAAAGCGAGGTCAGACACCCTTCTCAGCAGAAGGATGCATGGGTACCACAGTCCAGAACAGCACGTGCCCTCTGCCCCAACAACACTGCCGGTGCCCGCCGGCATGGCCTTCCTCCTCACCTCCATCACGTATTTACAGTCCACCACGGCTCCATAGGAACACAGATTCAGGTACCCCTGGTCCCGGGGAGGAAAGAGGAGGGTCTAACATCTACTGACACGAAACCTGAACCTCAGAAGAAAACTACATATACAGGAGTGAAGAGCCTATCCGTTATGAACTGACTCCTCTACTGCCTACTCTTGTAACTGTGGACAAGCTACTTAGCGCACCCATGCCTCAGCTTTCTCACCTCGGAAATGGGCGTCCTGTGTTTACCACCCAACGGGGGCTGCCGTGGAGATGAACCTGAGTTATACGCACAAAGCCCATAGGATAGCGCCTGGCCCACGGCGACGACTCAGTGATTATTCACAACTCTTATTATTATTGTTGTTGTTATTATTAGCCAGAGGTGAGTAATCAGCTTAGTACAGAAGTAGGTCTCGACGTGTGCAATGTTACTTGGCCTGAGAGTCCCTTCTGTCTCCACAAGGGGAATGCTATCCTGGAGTGTCAGCTGCGGGGACATTTACAGGTTCGCCTCGAAGCACGTCCCAAATCAGATTGGGCTCAAGAGAAAGAGAACCCATCGAGTCGGTAAATTGCTCCAGCCCTTGCCTGTTGACCGTTAACAGAAAGGAGGCAGAGTGTGTGGGGGGCTGAGGTGAGCAAAGGCGAAGACGACAGGGTCGGGGGGGCTCTCGTCACTGATCCAAGTGCAGTAGAATGAAAGACCGCATGTGCACATGGACCAGCCAGGCTGCTGCAAACCACTCAGGACCTCTTAGTGTCCGATAATCAACTCTGTGGGCAGGGGAAAAGGCCGCCCTGATGGGGATGGGGTCAGCTTAAATCTCAAACCTGCCTTCAGCATCTGCAGACTCTGATGAGGGCAGGAGGTCCAAGCTCTGGACATCAGTGGCGTGGACAGCAGTGGGGACACCCGAGCTTCTGCGCTGAGCTTGTGACTCTTGATAAAAGTCTGGGGATGGACCTGACCAGGCGGTGGCGCAGTGGACAGAGCATCAGACTGGGATGCAGAGGACCCAGGTTTGAGACCCCAAGGTCACCAGCTTGAGCACAAGCTCATCTGGTTTGAGCAAAGCTCACCAGCTTGGACCCAAGGTCGCTGGCTCGAGCAAGGGGTTACTGGGTCTGCTGAAGGCCTGCAGTCAAGGCACATATGAGAAAGCAATCAATGAACAACTAAGGTGTCGCAATGAAAAACTGATGATTGATGCTTCTCATCTCTCTCCGTTCCTGTCTGTCTGTCCCTGTCTATCCCTCTCTCTGACTCTCTCTGTCTCGGTTAAAAAAAAAAAAAAAAAGTCTGGGGACGGGGAGGAAGTGCTCTCCACATCGCCAGTGAGGAAGGGTCAGCCTGCTCCCTGCTAACCCCTGGGATAGACACACAGCCTTCTCATCACAAAAACCCCAAATCTGAGCCTATGGGGAAGAAGACATTTTTATAAAGAGGGGTTACAACTGAACATTTTTCATGGGTGACTCATCTTACCTTGTGTTTTTCTTTAGAAGAGATTGGTTTCAGCAAAGGATTTGGACACAGGAGGACCCTAAGTCTACCAGTGATAGGTACCTCTCTGGTTACCCTGGCAAATCTAAAGCCAACTGTTCTTCCAACAACTTGGGGAGAGAAGCCAGAAAACCAATCTGTCACATAAAAAAAATAAAATAAAAACCCTGAGCATTTTGAGTCAAATTCCAGGTCCGAGGTTCAATCAGCAAACAATCTATTTCCATTAAAGCACCCCAGCTCAGCCCAGTCTCCAGCGATTACTGCAGCCCACCACAGCCCGTGTATTTCCCCTGCCACTGGGTCTGCCCATCGGAAAAATGGGGACATTTGACCAGATGAACTGGGATATGGCACATGCAGATGGATGCTCTGTGGCTAAGGAAAGGTCAGCATCCATAGTCAGCACCTAAGGCAAAAATTACCCTCACAAAGAACTGCCCACCAGGAACCTGGCTTTGGGTTTTATTTACTCAGCCCGGGGCCTCCAGTTTTATGCACTCCAGAATTTGAGAATCACCGAGCAAGACAAAGAAAGGAGCCAACGGGATGTCTGTAGGCTGGCACCCAGCCATCTAACCATGCTGCCTTTAGGATAAGTACCAGACCCCGGGTGGTGCAAAGGGGCGGGGGAGCAGGAATAACCCGTACCTGTCTGACCGTGGGGCTTGACTGTGGAGCCTCAACCCATGCTATGGATTGGTTTCTCGCTGTAAGCATTAAATAAGATCTTAGATGTTAAAAAGGACCCAGCACGGACCTTGATTCTTGGGAAGTAGGCAATACATGTCGTTCTAAATCTAAAGCTTGCATTTCCAACACTCTTTGGAAAATCGTAGAGGAGAACATCCCTGTCTGCTCTCCTTGCAAACTGGGTGTTCCCATTGTGACCTCACCAGACAGCTGTCCCTCGTGTGTCCTGACCTCACGTCCTTGGCCCTGGGGTACGGTTCTAACATCAGAAGAGTGAGCGACACAATTCCATGCTGAGTTCTCGTTTGGGAAGAGTACACACCGATGACAAATTCTTATTACCGTCCAGCTGGCTGAGCCTGAGCAGGAGCAGCCTGTCTCCATTGCTAATTAGCTAACATTTGTGTGCTTATCATGGCTGGGCAACGGTCAGTAATTTCCCTGCAAAGAGCCCCCCTTACCACCATGAGGTGCATGCCAGCCTCATCACCAGTTGTTCGTTGGGGGAAGAAATAAAAGTTAGGAAAGACTTAGTGACTTGGCCAAAGTCACTGCCTCCTAAGAGCAGAGCTGGGATTCAGAACCGGGTTAGGTTGGTCTAAAGGAGAGACCATCTCTCTTCTTCACCTCCCCACCTGCTGATGGAGACCTGCCGAGCCTCTTCCATGCAACAAGGTCACTAGAAACTGAACTGCGTCTTCCAGATCCATACACAGAAGTCCTAACCCCCAATATGTGTGGGGTCCTCTCCATGGCAGGACCCTCCTGCTGGGATCAGTGTTTTTATAAAATGAGGAAGGACCATGGGAGGACACAGGGAGAAGGTGGCCACCTACAAACCAGGAAGAGAGCTGACACCAGAAACTGAATTACTTGGAACCTTGATCTTAGACTTCCTTTTCCTTCCTTCCTTCCTTCCTTCCTTCCTTCCTTCCTTCCTTCCTTCCTTCCTTCCTTCCTTCCTTCCTCCCTCCCTCCCTCCCTCCCTCCCTCCCTCCCTCCCTTCCTTCCCTCCCTCCCTCCCTCCCTCCCAAATAAGGTCCAGGACCGTACAGCCTTGAGCAGGGTGAGCACACTGTTCCCGTACAAGGCCAGAGAGCAAACATTCCCAGCTTTGCCGCCCTCTGTAGCAACCACTTGACTCTTGCTGTGATAGCAGGCGAGCAGATGCAGACAATAGTAAACGCATGCGCGTGGCTGCGTCCCAATAAAACTTTATTTATAAAAACAAGTGGTGGGCCACACCGGGCCTGCAGGACATAGTTTAGCAATCCTTGGCCCAGACTAACACACACAAGTAAAAACTTTATAAGATCATTAGACCTCATTATGAGTCCCCTGAAGGACATGGAATCCAAAGGGGGCCGTCACAGAGGCTACATGGGAGGAGGTCATTCCTTTAGAGGAGGTAGTCAGGGAAGCAGTCTCTGAAGAAGTGACTTTCAACCATCTGAAAAAGAGCTGAGAAGGAATTGGGTGACAAAAGGAAGAGTGCTCTGGGCAGGAGGACCCGCTGGTGCAACGGGTCTGAGGCAAGAAGGAACTTGGGGTGTCCCGGCGGAGAACAGAGAGCAGAGGTGGTGAGTGGGGGGAGGGGCAGCCACGGTTGAGGCTGGGCAGGCACCGCGATGATGGCGGACCCCAGAGCCAGAGGGGTTGAGTGTGGATGCCAGCTGCCTAGGATGGGCACGCACGGAGGGTTGACTCAGGAGAGTGACAGGTCTGATCTCCATAGTGTCCTCAAACCAGAGGCGGATTAAGGTCAGTTGAGGCCCCGAGTGCAGAAGAAAATATTGGGCCCCTTAAAAAAAGAGAGAGAGAGAGAGAGAGATAGGGAAAATAAAAATACATGTTAACCATATTTTCAAATAGGTAAAAAATATTGTGTACTATTAATGTTAAAATTGCACATATGAAACCAAGCTTGATGTCATTAGAAAAAAGTGTCAAGTTGGGGTTTTGCGGGGCCCTTCAGAAGTCGGGGCCCAGGGCGCGCACCTGGTGTGCCCGCCATTACATCCGCCTCTGTGTGGAGGTGCTCAAACCAGACACACGTGAGATCTGTAGACACGCTCCAAGGAACAGGCAGTCACTTCTGAGAGACAGACTGTGAGGAGGTAGAGACAGGCACAGAGAGGGATGCTGTGAGAACGGGAAATGATGTCCTCGTCCTATGCAAAGAGCTCGGCTTTGACTCCCCGCTGCTGACAGCTGCCTCTCCCGTCCCCTCCCTGCCACACTCTCCAGAGGGCCACTTACACCGGCAGGGGCACTAGAGTTGAGCTAAATGCCTCTCCCATTCATCACAAGTCCCGTCACCGGCTGCGTGTTCTATTTTAAAAAACAAAACAGAACCAAAAATAAATAAAGTGATCGGAAAGCTCAGAGCCGTCCGGGTATAGATTTTGCTTTTAACGACCCCAGTGGAAAGTCTCCGGGGCTGGGGGCACTGCTGTGAATCACACCCTGGTCCGTGAAAGCAGTGTTTTCTCGGGCACCCTCCGTGGTGGGTTTACTCCGGGACGGAGGCGATACTGAAGCCCGGCCACTCACTCCTCGGAGCTCTGCCCGTGGGCTGTGCAGCGCCGTGTGGCAGGGGCCCTTCATAAACGTCTGCTGCACAATCTCCTTGTCTCCTGACTATAGGGTTATACAGGCTCCCCCGACTTGAGGCGTCTTCTGTCTCTTTTTGGTTGAACCCCCAGTATCCAGCACAGGACCAGTAAGTGTACACATGGTGCCTTATAAATGGTCAGAAATGGAATCCCAAGGCCAGAATGGTGGCCTCCGTGTCCCCCATGCAGACAGAGCTCAGAGCCCTCTACCACACCCACTGAGAACAATGTGAAAGCGGACGCACCATCCAAGGATGTGGAAATACCATTAGCAGCCGACCTGGAAGCAACCACAAAGAGAGAAATAATGCCCCAGGTGAGGGGAGAATTCTCCCCAAATCAATGGTTTTCAACCTATTTATGCGTGGAGACGAGTGAAAATAGAAGCATTATTTCGGGGACCGCTGCGGCAGAAATCACCATGAACATAAGTGAATCCAACTAAGATCATTGGGTCTATAATCCTCATACATCAGGGTGGTTCATTCTTTCGTAGACAGGCATGACATTTTGGGCGGAACCGATCCACGGATGGGCAGTTGAAAAACCCTGCCCTAAACAGGAGGCGAAAAGTCAAGTTTGAGTTCAGGATCCTGGAGCACAGGAGAGTAGCTCAAAGAGAAACTCTTAAGGAACACCCAGAGGAGAGGAAACAATGTATCACTTTCAGACACCTGGTGAAAGTCTTGGTCCAGGGAATGCAGGGATACTGTGAGTGACAGGCAGGCTTTGCCTTCCTCGGCACAGCACTGCATGTGGCCTCTGCCCTGGGGACTCCCCATTCGGGCCACAGTGGTGCTCAGTGCACAATTGCCCAAAGCTTTCTGCATGCCAGGCACGGGGCTAGGGGCTGGGGTGCTGTAAAGAGCAGGCTGGCTTAGGGAAGGTGGAGAGAGAGACCATGGCTAAGGGGACGGCAGACACATGGGAACCAGCAGACTGAGTCGTAGGTGCAGCTCTGTCCCCAAGGCTTCAGAGGGGAGAGGATGCACCACGCTCTTTGCTCCTAAAAGTTGGGCCATCAAATCTTGGAACTGAGACAGATGAGAAGACACAGTGGCTGCAGGGAGGTGGAGGTGCCGCGGCTGGCACTCACCACCACGGGGTCACGGAGCACGCCGTCCACGCCAGCAGGGCCCTTGGCGCTGCAGGGGCACTCATGAACACGCAGATCAGGCGCTCACATTCTAGAGGAGGAATCAGGAAAACAGTCAAGAGCACGAGAGCTTTAGACACGGAAAGAGGACAAAGGAGACTCCTTGCTGGCTGACAGGGGCAGATCACGCAGCGAGGCCGGACTAGCCTGTGTCACAAGTTCACGGTCAGACAAGGCAGAACAGCCACAGAGCCCCGAGGCCTGGAGGGTATCAGGCTCGGGGACTCACACGAGAGGTTAGGGTCCAGGCCAAGAGTTAGGGCAACAGGCATGGGGCTCCTGCAGCCACTTAGGTGCCCATGACTCTCAGTCCACCTGCTCTGTGTGGGCAAAGAAAGGGCTGGTGATGCCCATAGAGCAGGGGTCCCCAGACTATGGCCCGCGGGCCGCATGCGGCCCCCTGAGGCCATTTATCCGGCCCCCACCGCACTTCCAGAAAGGGGCACCTCTTTCATTGGTGGTCAGTGAGAGGAGCATAGTTCCCATTGAAATACTGGTCAGTTTGTTGATTTAAATTTACTTGTTCTTTATTTTAAATATTGTATTTGTTCCCGTTTTGTTTTTTTACTTTAAAATAAGATATGTGCAGTGTGCATAGGGATTTGTTCATAGTTTGTTTTTTTTTATAGTCCGGCCCTCCAACGGTCTGAGGGACAGTGAACTGGCCCCCCCTGTGTAAAAAGTTTGGGGGCCCCTGCCATAGAGGTTCTTATTCAAGATGCCCTGATGGACGAATGCAGCCTCCAAGGGACATGGTTTGGAGAGAAACTGCCCCTTTGTGTAACAGGGAGAAGGAATCACTTTCTTCAAGTGCAGCAAGTCTGCCCAGACTCCCAGCGTCATGGGCAAGGCCTGGACCAGGCTGCAATCCCATGAGCCCTTGGGCTGGCCCCGGGTGCAGAGGCCGGGGCACAGACGCTGTGGGTCCTGCCCTTCCCACCCCATCCCCGGCACGTTGCCTGACACCTGGTGCAGAGCAGGTCCACAGTGGATGGCTGTGACATGGGTGGAGACCGGATGGACCCCTGGCTTTCCCTAGCAGCGTTGGCTCCTTCCTGGGAAGGCAGGAACCAAACGAGGCCATTTTCACCCCTATGCCCATCAGCACCCTGTCTAGGGAAACGCTGCGTGGCAGAAGCACGTGAGCCGTGGATGCCATCTACACCTTCTAGTAGCTTCGTTGGCGGAGTAAACACAGGTGACATATTAACGTTATTAATGCATTTACTGCTTTTAACCAACATCACCAAAACTGTAGCATTATTGTCTTGTCGCATCGTCCGCATAAAAAGACATCAATATGGTTAATTCATAAGACATTATAGCGTTCTTTTTTTTTTTCTGTTCTGAGTCTTTGAAACCCAGGGTGTGTTTTACACTCACGGGCACAGTTCAAGTGCACATATGGCTCTCGTATTAGAGAAAGCAGATCTAGAGCCTCTGATTTCCAGGGGGGGAAAATAATTCTTGAGACCTAGAAAAAAATAATTTTTTAAAAAATTTTAAATCATTCAAATAAAACCCCCTAAGAGAAATGGATAAGCGTAGCAGCGAGGTCCACACAATAGAAAGTTACTCCGGTCCTCAGAGCATCCAGCTCCTTGCGTTGGTGTGGGTTGTTGGGGGAGGCCCTATTCACACCGGCCCAGGAGAGGAGCTGGTACACAGTTAAGATCTACTGTGTCAACCCGTCCCATGCAACTCGAGTCTGAATTCTCCCGTAGCTATACAAAACCGCACTTAGAGTGGGGCGTGGATGTGTGTGAGCATAGCTTCTGCGACGTGGGAGGCAGCCTCCAGCCACAGGGGTCCCTCAGGTAGGGAAAGGCATTCAGCACTGCCCGAACTCACCCCTGAGCATCACAGGCCCGGAGTTTGCAGGTGAAGAGAAACGGAACATGCCGCCAACATTGGGGGATGGGAGGACTGAGGGCCCCGGAACCAGATAAAAACCGTCCTGCTAATGAAACACATTAAAAAAAAAAAAAGCAAATTTGCACAGCACCACCGGCGCAATGAATAGGACTTGCGTTTCCCCTGCCTGCCAAGCCACTTATTAATCATAACATATTATCGCTCCGCTAGTTGGTTCAATGTGGGGTGTGGAACACCAGGATCCGGCGGAGAACAGAACCGAAGAGCCCGCGAGTGGACGCCGAGAAAAGAGCAAAATCAACACAGACAGAAGCGGAAAAGGGGGGGAAGCCTCCTCCGTCCCCCCAGAGCAGATAATCACAGCCATCAGAGAGCTAAAGGGGAACATGAATAAGATCTTCCTGCAGCTACTACTTTCTGCTCCTGACTTTCTGAGCAGGGCTGGTGCTCGGAGGGGAGGCCCGAAGGTGACGGACGGACAGGGTTGAGATGAATGGAAATCGCCAATCTGGTCTTTGCCCGTCACCCTTCCGATGTGGCTGCAAATGAGAGTAATTGCCATCAGCTGCGTGCGGGGCCGTGCAAGAAGAAAATCAAATTCATGTCCAAAAAAGAAAAAGAAGAAGAAGAAAAATAACAGTGCGTGGAGGAAGGAGGGTAAGTAAGAGTCAAAGTCACTGCACAGGGCAGAAAGGACATGGTGGATTCTAGCAGAGAGTCAAGGACAAGGAAGAAGTCAGGTTATGATGCACTGTGGGAAGCGCTTGCAGAAACCTGTGAAAAGGCTAAGAAAGTGATAAAGAAGGTTCACACTCACACACACACGCACACACACACTCTTCAGATAGACATCAAAGTCCTCGAGAGGTGGATCTAGACTCGTTTGTGGTCAGAAGGAACTTCAAAAGGAGGGCCGGTTTTCACAGCATCCTAAGTACTTGAAATGGATAACCCAGGGGTCCCCAAACTACGGCCCGCGGGCCACACGCAGCCCCCTGAGGCCATTTATCCGGCCCCCGCCGCACTTCCGGAAGGGGCACCTCTTTCATTGGTGGTCAGTGAGAGGAGCATAGTTCCCATTGAAATATTGGTCAGTTTATTGATTGAAATTTACTTGTTCTTTATTTTAAATATTGTATTTGTTCCCGTTTTTTTTTGTTTTGTTTTACTTTTTTTTTACTTTAAAATAAGATATGTGCAGTGTGCATAGGGATTTGTTCATAGGTTTTTTTTTATAGTCCGGCCCTCCAACAGTCTGAGGGACAGTGAACTGGCCCCCTGTGTAAAAAGTTTGGGGACCCCTGGGATAACTAGACCGTCACCAACAGTGAAGGCCACCAGCCCGCCCCGGCACAAACCCCCATGGTGCCCCCACCCCCCGGCCCCGTGCACTCTTTCCTGCGCAGAATGAACCGGGAACCTCTGTCAACTCTCTGTGACCTCACCGGACTGGAGGTTGTTGCCATTCGATGCGCTTCACTTGTAAATCGTTCCCTCGGGAGACTCCGCCGCCCAGGCCCCTGCTGCCTGCTCCACGGCAGCAACCCTCAGCAGCGTGGCCTCGTGCCTACTGCCGCAGGGGACTTCGGTCCTCCACAAAAGGCCGAGGTACAAGAGCCTCTTCCTAGATCGCTGGCCACGGTGCGTCCCTGGCTCGGCCTGCACGCTCCTAACCCGGGCTGTGAAACGCTCACACATGCACACGGTTTTTTGAAAGCGTCTTAAAACCCTAACTGCAAAGGCGGCGGCACGTAGCCACCCGTGCCTGATGGAATTAGAAATATGTTGGGGTTGGCACATGCAAAGCTGTGTGCTCTCGCCTTCCTGCCAGAGATGGGAGATGACTGACTGAATGGGAACAGGAAATCAGCTTGCCAGGATGTGTCTAAAACGGGACAAGCATGCTTGGCGGAGCGTGAACGTTGCGCTTCAAAAAAGGAAAAGAAGAGAAGAAACAAGTCCCCTTGATTCCCAGCTCGTTCTAGAGATAAAGGGTCACTCTGGGGGAACGTGAGAGGACGGGGCACACACAGTGTCCAATCTACCTTAGGAAGTAGCTGGACGTTTCGCAAAGTGAAATGACCGTCGTTTACAAATATACAGCTTGAATGGGTTCACCAGGGAGCATTGGAAATGTGGCCCGCTGCCCACCTCCAGGGAGCGAGTGATATGCGGGCACAGTGCCATGTTCTGGGCAGCAGCAGAGCCTCCTAAGAATGGATGAGGTGACAAATATTGATTGCTTATCTGCCATGTGCCAGGAACTGTGTTGGGGACTAGGAACTCAATGCAAGCTGGGGATAGCCCATCCTTCTAGGTGGTAGAGACAGAGGGGTAACAGGAAGTCACACTGGTCCATAGTAAAGACTGTGATGACAGCAGACCCAGGAACACCTTGGACATGAGCCCCTGCCAGGTTTGGAGGGGGTGGTGAGAATGATTCTCAGAAAAAAAAAAAATGTGGCTCTCAGGCTAAGACCTGAAGGGTGAGTAGGATGCAGCCGGTTGAAGGAGAGGTAGGCTGGAGGGGCTCCAGGCGGGGGAAGCAGCATTTGCCAGGACCTGGGGGCCATGGCAAGCTTCCAGAGCTTCGTGTGGTCCAAAGTGCAGGCGACAGCAGGACGCAACAGGAGAGAAAACCACAGGGGCCAGGTCTTAAAGGGCCACGGACTCCTGGCTAAGAAACTCGGACTTCACCATGAAGACAACAGGGAACAGCAGATGTGTTTCAGGCAAGGGAGAGCCTGGGTCACGCGTGTCTCAGAGTACACACTCTCGCTGCTGTGCAGGAGGAGACTTAATGGAGGTCGGTCCCGTATAGACAGACTCAGAAACTGAGCAGAGAGAGGGTCTCGGAAATCTTGCCCAACTCCCTTGCTTTGCCAAAGAAAACTAAGGCGCACACAGAGAGAACACCCTTGCTCGAACACACAAAGCTGGCTTGCGGAAGCAGGCCGGGTGGGTTTCTTGCATCCAGGTGAGGGGGCTGCCTTTAGAGAGCTGAGGGACTCCCGGGTCCCCTTTCCCACTTGGAAAGTCACCAACAGGTGCAGTTTTTCCCTGAGGCACCCAGCCCAACATAGTTTAGAAAGGGCTTCCACCCACACTGTCTCCGAGGATCTCTACCCACCCTTCCTAAGCAGACGCATCTTCACAGTTCACACCCCTGAACGAGGTGAGAAATCAACCCCAGTGGCCTGACGTGGAAGCCCGTCTGAGAACGGCAATGCCGACACGTGGAAACGCATGCCATCATCTGCCCTCCTTCCGCGAGGCCTCCCCGGTCCTTGACATGCGTTCATCGCAGCCGCTCTCCTACCCACAAATGCGGCTGTGCCTAGGGCTGGGCCCATTAGATTACTCTAATGAGGTCCTTCCCACCATAGGGAAAGATCTCGATGCAAAAAAAAACAAAGCAGGCAGAAGCTCTTGGGCGAACAAGAACATCGCACGGCTCTGACCCACATGGCTAGCTCCTGCCGCCCTCAGTCCGCACCGGATCCAGGGGCTGAGTTCAGACGGTGGGGACTGGTGTCAGTGGCTAGGCACTCCTTAGATTCAGGAAATGCCAGTCCTTGCACCCAGGCTCCAAATGAATCTGTGGAGAGAGCTCTCCAATGAAGACGAGCCTACCCTGTCCCCCCCCCCCCCCACACACACACACACACTTTCGAGAACAGGTAGCGAGGATGGGATGTCAAGAAGAGAGGAAAGGAGAAAAGACTGAGTGAATTCACAGAACATGGGAGAGAAGGACTTCTTCTGCGTGCACCGACCCCTCCAGTGGCAGCCAGACACCTACACACAGGCCGGCGCGGCAATGTTCCCATTTTCAGGCGACCAGGGAACATTCCCTATCTCAAAATCACAGTCCCACACCTTCTGGGACCCCACCGAATGGAGCCTCACTTGGGTCAACCGACCTAGCCAAAATAAAAACGCCTCTCTGTGAATGATGGGGTTAGCAATCATCCAACCCCGGTGATGTTGATTTAAAAATAAGTTTTACTCTTAGGTGGACCCCACCGAACACTGGGGATGTGGAGGGAGCAGAGGAGGAAGAGGGTGTTTGGGAGGCTGAGCCCCCAGGAGGCTCTGAGCAGGAGGAAGCTGTCAGGGAGGGCCAGGGCAGGGGCAGGGGGCAGCTGGCTGGAGGCAGGCTCCGGCGGGAATACATGGAGCAGCCACATCAGCACACAGGCTAGCTTTCCTGGAGACTATTTGTTGTAAACATGTAACAAGTTTTGGCTGAGCCGGGGCCTCCTACCACAGCTGTTCCATCCATTTTCTAGGGCCACCTGGGGATTGTAAAGACCGCATCCCTTTGTTTGTTTTCTCTGCAAACACCGGGAAGGAGCGGGAGCGTGGGGCAGAGTCGTGTTGGGTTTTGTCAGGAGGTTTGGAGAATCCCCAGAAACTCCTAAGACTTGCCAACGGCAGGAGTGTTGGTGTTTTCCAGCTACTCTCCCCTTCTGGTTTCACTGATGGCAGGATAGAGAATTTAACAGGATGCAATCTCTCCTAATTTTCCAATCTTCTGTTGTTTTTCTCTCCCAAAGATGATGTGGCAATGTCATAGGGACTAAGTCAATTTCAAATATTTTATACCAAGAGATCGTTGCAAGGGGAACAGAAGGACGTCATTTATTGGGTTAAATATATCCCTCCCATCACTTCAAATCCAACTCTGAAATCAATTTCTCGCAGCTCCTTTTGGGAGATGTACTCATCTGGCATTCCAAAAGGGACTCTGTCCCCAGAAGCATACTTCAACAAACTTGTGTGGCTCGAGAGAGTCCTCCAAGTAGTTCAAACATCTCAACTCAGTTGATCTCGATGGCAGTCCCTTGAGGTACCAAGTCGTGAAACCCTAGGTGATTGTCTTCTTTGGAAGAAGCAGAGAAGTGTTTGTGGTCATAGATCAGACTGGGAAAACCAGGCAGATGCTTATCTTCTTGGTTGTGTTCTATTGAGGTCACTGTTGGATAAGAGTTCCCGGATAAAGCCACTCTTAAAAAAAAAGTGGGTTCAGGATATAATGTCCTGGCAAGATATGGATGGGACCCAGAAATATAGGGCTTCCAGGGCAAGGTGAGTCACAGTAACATCTGAGTCAGGAACCAGACAGCCAGAAGGAACAGAACGATTCCACAAACATACCAAGTCTCCTCTCCACCCCAGGGCCTTTGCACATGCTATTCCAACTGTATAGATTATGCTTCCTCTGCTCAACATTGCTCACACTCCAATCCCTGGCCAAGTAGAAGCCCTCTCGAACCCTTTCCAGCCACCCCAAAGTCAGGCTGGTTTATTTTTATTATATACACTCAAAATACCCCATTTCTTCCTTCAAGCTGGTTCTCTTGATCTGTAACTATGAGCTCATTTATGTGATTGTGTAAATTATATCCTTCTTTCTGTGCCAGGATGCCCCTCCTAGATGGCAAGGGATTGTGTCTCCTGCTTAGCACAGAGCTTGGCCCATAGTGAATGCTACAGAACCATAAAATAATACATTTGTGGTCATCTGTTAGAGCAGCTGTTAGGAACTGTGTCTCCTGTTCTCCAAATTTCATACACTGACGTTGTAACCCTCAGCACCCCAGAATGTGACCACATTTGCAGACAGTGTCTTTAAAGAAGTAAAACAAGGTCACTCGGGTAGACCCTGATTCATTCACTGGTGTCCTTATAAGAAGAGGAGATTGGGACACAGACACACAGAGAGAGAACACCACGTGAGCACACTGGGTGAAGATGGCCATCTCCATGCCAAGGAGAGAGGCCTCAGAAGAAACTGACCCTGCCGGTACCTTGATGTTGGACTTTCAGCTTCCAGAATGGTAGGACAATACATTTCCCTGGTTTAAGTCGCTCAGTCTCTGGTACTTGATCATGGCAGCCTCAGCAGATTATCCCACTAGCCCTAGGAAGCTAATATTGGGATGCCCCCCAAAACTTGGATGGGAGAACACTATCCTAAAGGAGGGGTCTGTGAGATGCCAACCAGGCCAGGCAGCCTGGGTGAACACTCTGGCCCCTGGACAGAGGATGCCAGCAGTGGTTTGCACCAAAGGCATGGGGGCCGGTGTTCAGACAGCTGGAAGTGGGACCACCCACTTCCCTCTGAGGCTCTGGCTGTCTGAGTTAACAAGGGTCAGTGGGTCCTGATTCCTCTGAGTGGCACAGAGGCCCTGTGGCCAGGTTAGTCTATGCCAGGGCTCCAAGTGTGGCTTCCCTGGGATCCTGGATATTGTGCTTTTGAAAGTTGGCTTTGGGCCTGACCTGTGGTGGCGCAGTGGATAAAGCGTCGACCTGGAAATGCTGAGGTCGCTGGTTCGAAACCCTGGGCTTGTCTGGTCAAGGCACGTATGGGAGTTGATGCTTCCAGCTCCTCCCCCCTGTCTCTCTCTCCTCTCTGTCTCTCTCTCTCTCTCCTCTCTAAAATGAATAAATAAAAATAAAAAAAAATAAAAAAGAAAGTTGGCTTTGGGTCCAGCTGGTTTTTCTCTCCTTGACGTCCTTGTGAAAGCCCCGTGAAAGAAGACCCCATCCGTAGGGACACTGGGAAATCACTCCGTGAAGTTGGTGAGAATTAAACTCCGTCCTTTTTTATAGTTCAATTATTTTAAAATATCTACTGCGCGCCTTCCCAGTTTGGGAGGTTTGAAGGATTGCTGGGAGACGGATCTTTGACTTGCGATGAGTATTAATCAAGCGCTTTCCCCTCTGGACTCATTCCGCTGGGCCGGCTGACGGTTACCTTTGCCCGGTCTAGGAAAAAGGTTTAGCTAAGCAAATGTGATGTGTAAACAGTATCCCCAGGAATATGTTTAACCTGCTTAAGAGAACAGACTGGCTTCAAGTAATTTAGCAGTGTTCATTTGCATCCAACAGTCCATCTGCCTTTGTAATTGGGTTTATTTATATATATTAAAGGAAGCTCACCGAAAATTCTACATAAATTATTTTTAATTTTCCTGATGAAACAATGGACGTCTATGGGGGGGGGGGGGGTTAGATAATACCAACGACCAAAGAAAAAACCAGTAATCATCCATCATGCCACCACCTGGGAAGAACTAATGTCCACATTCTCTCCTCCCTTCACCCCTCCAACCCCTCCCTCCTCCCCTCCCCCACCTGCCTTCTATATCATTTGGAGTCAGATTAACCTCAGTTCTAATCCTGCCTTCACCATACACTTGCTGTGTCACCTTGAGCAAGGTGGTCCAGCTCTAATTTTTCATCTGTAAAAGGGGATAAAATCAGTACTGAGTTTGTGGGCCGGCAGTCACGGAGACGACGGGTGTTATCCTCTGAACGCAGCGCCTTGCAAGCGTTAAACACGTAGTAAGCGGTGGCGTCCTGGTTGTGAGCTGTGCAGAAGAGAGTTAACAAGCAGGCGTGACGGCTATTGTACGAAAGGCCAGCTTGCAGAGTTGGCCCTTGGCCGGCGCCCGGGCACTTAGATGTGGGGAGAGTTCCAATGTTTCCTGAGTGGTCAGAGTGGCTCTCTGTGCCTAGAGTGTCTGTGTAAACAATGCAGTTTAGGCCAAGCACCTGCTTTCCCTCGGGTAGGTGGGAATCTGGGCACATGCCAGGCAGGAGGGTGCTTACAAGAACAGCCCCAATGCAACCCCCAGGCACTGAGTCTCTAATGAGCTTCCCTGGTTGGCAACACTTCCCAAGTGTTGTCACAACTCGTTCCTGGGGAACTGAGCCCGTGCTGTGAGTGCCCACTGCAGGGACTCTTGGAAGCTTGCTCCTGGTTTCCCCCAGACCTTCCCCCATGAACCGTTTCCCTGTGACTTTGCTTGGCAGCCTTTCACAGTGATACAGCCTAGCCAGGGTCCTGCGAGTCCTCCTCCGAACCATTGCACCTGGGGGCGGAGCTGGGGCCTCCGGATATCAGGGCATCTCTCTGGAGTTGGGCTGCTGGGGTCTAATCCCAATTCTACCACATACTGACTCTGAATCATTCAGGTCCCAGAGGGACCCAGGTGGCCACCTCAAGTGGGGGTTTAAAGAGCCTTTAATAAAAGGTTACTCATTAAGGTGTGGGCAGGGCTGAGGGGAACCAACAGGGAATAGTGCCATATCCTGGAGCTACTGGGGGCCAGTTGCTAGCACTGGTGAAATGGTGGTGGCCAGGAGGAGGGCTGGTCATTACTACTCTCAGTATGCTGGCTGTCGATGTGGTTTTCACGTGACTGTTTTCTCCTTTACTTTATAGCCATCTCCAAATGACTAGTTCTGGAAGGAAGGAAGGAAGGAAGGAAGGAAGGAAGGAAGGAAGGAAGGAAGGAAGGAAGGAAGGAAGGAAGGAAGGAAGGGAGGGAGGGAGGGAGGGAGGGAGGGAGGGAGGGAGGGAGGGAGGGAGGGAGGGAGGGAGGAAGGGGAGAGAAGGGAGGGGAGGGAAGAAAAGAGAAGGGAAGGGAAGGAATGAAAGAGGGAAGGAAGGAAGGAAGGAAGGAAGGAAGGAAGGAAGGAAGGAAGGAAGGAAGGAAGGAAGGAAGGAAGGAAGGAAGGAAGGGAGGAAGGAAGGAAGGAAAGGGAAAGAGGGAGGGAGGAGAAAAAAAGATCAATCGTGGCTTTTTAAACTTTGACTCCTACCCTGTCCTTACACAGATGTTTCTAGAATCTAACAGGAGGGATATCCTGAGGTTAAAGCCCCCATCAGCCAGCAAAGGGCCCTGGCTTCCCCTGTGTTCACCTCTGCTTCACAGGGGTGTACTTCACGCCACAATTCTTGGAGAGCTGTCACAATAAGACCAACTACCCAATCAAATCCCAAGCAGGATCGAGACCCCTCCTCTCCCCAAGCCTGAGCCTGGGCCACACTAGCCAAACCCCAGTTCAGCAGAAGGTGGTAAATGCCCCTCCACTGGGGGCCAATGGGCAGATAGGAAAATCTGCCTCCCATGCCTTTTGAATTCTGTGTGTGTGGCATGGCTACCCAGCTCGCAGTCCGCTATCACCGCGCTCACTCCCCCTCCCACTGCAGCCCCGTGCATTCCCCAGAGAGGCTGGAAGCAGAAGGTTTATACACGGGACTATAAATTGAAGTAAATCAAAGACAGGTCTTGGGTAATGAGGCAGCTGGAAGCCTCAGGGAAGCTCTGTGGTATCCAGAATGCATGGAGATGCTTGTTAGATCTTAAAGGCACAGTCTCAGATCATGTTAGCCACAAGAGGGGAGGTCAAAGGGCTACAGCCCGAGAGCAGTGAGGAAGGAAGGAACAAATCAGGTGAAGAAGAGATAGAGTGTACACATCTGGGCAGGCGACGCTGGGGGGCATTTCCAGGGCAGCCAGCGGCAGAAACACAGGGAGAACTGAGCCAGTTCCTTAAACTCCCCCGTTGCCCACGGCAACCCGCTTCCCTGCGGTCACTTACATAATGTTGCAATTGTCACTGCTATTTGCCTTCTATCACGAGGGGTGACCCAGCCTCAAAGAAACAAACTACCTAGGTTAATTCAACCCTCATTAACCACTGGCAGAAGAAAACTCATTTAATCTCACCTACTTAACTTGAACAGGGAGTAAAAAGCCCTGTTTTGGTTGGAAGGGGGCTTCAATGGGCAGGTGCCCTCCAGCTAGCCACACCCTCAGGTCATGCTCACAGTCACAGGCTTGGTCTGTAGCCAGGGACACCAAGATGCCAACTGTGTGGAAGAGACTGCAATCAGCAGGTGGTGTGAGAGCCTCAGGTAAGGCAGGAGGCACACACAGCAGGTGAGATGCCCCAGCTCTATACTGGCTTGGGGGGGGGGGGTGCTTGGGCAACTTAACCCCTCTGAGTCCCAGTTTCCTCTTCTGTTAAATGGGGATAATAGAAATGGCCATTTATAAGATCGTGGTGGGGATCTAACGAGATAATGCACGTAAGGCTCTCCAAATGCCTCCGCACAGTCAACAAATGCTGGTTGTCACTGTTTTCATAGCTGCCGAGACTCCTGCCACTGTCGTCATACCCCCATCCCCCTGAAGATAGCACGTTTATGTCCAAGGAGATGCAAGGAAGATGATTAGGTCTCGACCCCTCTGAGGAGCTGATTGAACTTCTCCGCCTGAGTTTACTCATGGCTTCCACCAGCTTAACCGAACGCCCCTGGATACTAACACAAAATGCTGGCCAAGATAAACACATCTGAAAGCGAGCTTTAGCCAAATGACTGGATAGGACAGGGATGAGGCATTTCAAACTACAGACTCAGTTCACAAACTTAGGAATGAATCAGACCTTCCTCAGAGAAAGCTCCCTCCACATCAACACACATGCATCACTCTGTAACGGGGGGAAGGGTGGTGGTGCATGTAGCTTACTTCCTCGCTCTCCGAACAATATCAGAACAATATCAGTGCCTTCCGGGTAGGTAGAAAATCCTCGAACCAGAGCAGCTGATCTACTTTGTAGAGTCTGCATAAATACCACCACACCACCGACTTTCAAGGCTAGGTCATAAGAGGCCATGAACCTTTTGCCTGTGAGCTGGAACACCTGCCCTTAGAGCCCAGAAGCCACCAAGTGAGAAGTCTGAGGCTGCCATGTTGTGAAGAACCCCAAGCCACTTGAGGAAGCTATTCAGGATCTAGTCCTCCAGAATATACCACGTTAAAGACAACTGAGGAACAGTAAATGCAGAAACAAAACAAACACAAAAACTCTCTGCCTCCCCTCACCCCCATTTGTATAAAAACATGTTTACACTCTTAAACACCAGAGACAACACTAGACTCTTTGCCCAGAGATGGCGCTGAGAGGCACCTACGTAACAAACCTTTCTAAAATAGCCTTTACCTTCCATCAGTGTGCCTATATATTTACCTTCCCACAGTCTGCAGCCCCTAGAAGTCCAAACCTCTTCTCCTCCATCAGTTTGCTTCTCTATACATGCACTCTTCTTCATTAATATGCCATATAAGACTCAAGTTCCCGCCACCCCTTTGAGTTACTCGGCACTGAGTTTCTCCCAGGTGTATATACACTGTATGTGTTAATAAACTGTTGTTGTTTTTCTTGTTAATCTGTCTTCCGTCAGTTTAATTTGCAGGGTTCCCAGCCACTGAACCTAAAAGGATAGAGGAGAAGAGTTTTCCCTCCCCTACAAGGTCATGTGCAGATGCTCCAGACCCCTCCAGGTGAGGCTGACAGCCCCACCCGGACCCAGCCTTTGAGTTATCCTTAAAACGCCCAGGAGACAGCGAGTGAGTGAAGAAGCCTCCAGATGATTCCAGCCCCCAGCCATTCAGTCCAAGCCAGCCTTTCAAGTCTTTAGACCCAAAGCCCCAGACACTGTGGAGCAGAGGCTCACACTGGGTCCTCTCCGAACTCTTGATCTATATATAGAAGCTAGGAACATAATAAAACAGGGCTTCCTTAGGCCACACTATGTTTTAGGTGGTTTGTCATAAATTAACAGATAACTAAATAAATATTTATGTGAATTCAACTAGGTAGGCTCAGGAAGGAAAAAAAAAAAAAAGTGAAAGCTAGATCCTAGTTAATAAACAGAGCAGGTGATTTCAACTCAATGGCCATTGCATTCAGGGAGCATCTGCCTAGACTAGAGCCAGAGTGAGCTGGGACAGGAGGATCCACCTCCTGGGGGTCTCAGCCAGGTGCAATACTGCCCCCTAGGGGACATTTAGAAATATTTGGAAGAATATATCATTGTGCAATGAAGGGGATGGTGATAAAAAAAAAAACCCATGCCTGTCCTGTGGTGGCGCAGTGGATAAAACGTTGACCTGGAACACTGAGTTCGCGGGTTCGAAACCCTGGGCTTGCCCAGTCCAGGCACATACAGGAAGCAACTACTATGAGTCGCTTCCTGCTTCTCATCCCCCGCCTCCTGCTTCTCCCTCTCTCTAAAAATCAAGAAATAAAATTAAAAAAAAAAAAACCAAAACCCAAACACCCGTGGCAGTGAGGTAGAGAAATTGAATGCCCATCCTGCACAGCGCCACCCCACTCCAGCTGTCCTGCCCTAAATGTTTAGGTGGCCCTGCAGGGAAACACTGCTTGGGCTCGGCTTCACAGGGCCTGTCATGGTGGAAGCAGCTCCAAAATAGTTTTTGCTTGAACAATGGGGCCCCCTAAATGCAAGCTGCCATTTCCATCTGGTGCTTGGAGGAACAGTCACTGGCTGCAACAGGGCCAGAAACAATAGCAAACTGTGTGGACTCAGTCATAGACTGTCGGACCTGCCCCCAAATAGCACCTCCCGAAGGAGTCGTACAAATCCATTTTGACTGCGTCCAATTGTCACCTTGCTGACTGACTTATCTACAACCTCTTTCCCCTGTGACATTCCATCCTACTAGAAGAAAATAGAAAGGTTCCATCAATACAAACACATAGAAATTTATAGATTTGGGGGGGATTTGTTTTCAAATTGTAAATGGTATAGTCTAGTCATGTTATTTCTGTTTTTGAAACCTGTATAGGAGACTTTGTCTATTACTATGTCCAGTACATAAGGATCTACTTGAGCCTTGTTAACAGCTGCACAGTAGCCTATTGTGTGAATAAACTGTACTTACCTTTACATATTGACAAACATTTAGATGTTGCTTTTTTTCTTTCTTTCTTTCTTTCTTTTTTTTCAATCACAAACAATATGTCAGGGGAGAATTTCTGTCCTTGAATTTTTGACTCTCCTGAATGCATTTCCCCAGGTGAGGAATTGCTGAGACAACTCTTTATAATCTTAGCCGAGCCTGCCAGATTACCCTGCACAACAGCCAAACTAACTAACTTCCGTGCTCACCAACGGTGTCTGAGGACATCGCAGCTGTCTCTGCACTTTTCCTGGGTAGTTATTCAGAGGTCTCAGGAATATTTATCTGCCATATCAGGCAGAGAGGGAAGAAATTTGTTCAAATAAATTAGATTCAGTAAGTATTTAGTGTCTCTTATAAAGCAAACACATTGCTGGAGGGGCATCCCAGTGAGATGGCACAGCCCCTACCCTGGAAGAGTTGACAATCTCTTCCACAAGCAAATTTTAAACTTTGAACATGAGAACCACAATAAGCCAATAGAGCAGTTCATGGTTCTGGGGCTTCTGAGGAGCGGAGATGGCTATGGGTCCAGGTGGTCACGAAGCCCTCCTACAGCAGGTGCGCCCCAAGCTGAATCTGAAGGATGGGAGCGATTGAGTTACCCGAAGAGGAGGAGGAACAGAATGTGGGTGGGTGGTGCCTGGGAAGGGGGCACAGGTATGAATGGCAAGGGACAGGATGCAGAGGAGAGTAGAGAGAGGTGGCAACATGCAGACGGGCACAGAGGAAACACATGCGCCGCGTTAGAGGGCGGACGCAGTCGCGGCTTCCGTCCTGCTAACAGAGGGGCAGAGGGAAAGCCCAGCACAGGGCCGGCTGGAACCCAGGTCAGTGCCTGCGTCATCACAGAACATGCAGAGCCAGCCCCGAAGAACAAAACATAACTAGTTCAGCAAGATACCTAAAAAAGATTATTCCACAAATTGCATTTTTATTGATTCTAATAGCATAGAGAAATGAATTTCACAAAGTACATTACACAACACTTACTTGTAAATCAATGCATAAACCGTATAAATCTGTCAGATGACTACTCAACCAGGAGATACAAAGTTGAGGGGACAAAACAAGAGGACAGGAACCGTGTTTTTGAGCAAATAGATAGTTACCCTATTGTAAACACTTAAAAAAACAAAAGTGATGTGTGTGTATGTGTACAAGTTTACTGTAAAGTTAAGGGGGGGAAAAACTAAACTATTACAAGAATTAACCATGACATTTTAAAAGCTACCTAAAGGCATTATAAATGATAATGATGGTAACAATAGTAGTAATAATCATCACCAAAAGAAAAAAAAAAAGGAAGGTATATTTCCATACCCTTTTAAAGTATTTTGACATAGCCAGTGTGATCTTTCACAATAGCCTTCCAAGGTACGACTAGGAAGAAATTATAAATTTTCTGATTATCAAAGTAACAAGCAAAGCTAACGTGAATCGGGAAGACTTTTTCACCTGGAGTCTAAATAGTCTCCCAATGTCTACGGGGAGCCTCGGGGATTCTCATGCAGTTTTTAATTTGCATGCTAATATCTATATGCATGGCAATGGGCATTTTTCAGATGAAGGCGTCCATGGATTCTCTAATCCGTAAATCCCCCAAAGTTAAGAACCACTGAAATAGAAAAAGAAATAGCTATGAGTTTGCCATTAGCAAGATGTAGACATTAACAAAATGTTTTGACATTTTAAAACATATGACAGTAAGATGTGTAATAATCGATGTCTTTTACCTGTAGCTATATAGATATATGCAAGTAAAGTAATAGGCATCACTTCTACTTCTGCCCTATGCTGGAGCACCCCAGGCAACGCCTGCCTTCCTAACTGTTGTTGACTAACAAAAAGAATTTTTTTTTTACAGGGACAGAGAGAGAGTCAGAGAGAGGGATAGATAGGGACAGACAGACAGAAATGGAGATGAGAAACATCAATCATCAGTTTTTTTTGTTGTAACACCTTAGCTGTTCATCAATTGCTTTCTCATATGTGCCTTGACCGTGGGCCTTCAGCAGACCAAGTAACCCCTTGCTCGAGCCAGTGACCTTGGGTCCAAGCTGGTGAGCTTTGCTCAGACCAGATGGGCCCACGCTCAAGCCAGCAACCTCGGGGTCTCGAACCTGGGTCCTCCACATCCCAGTCCAATGCTCTATCCATTGTGCCACCACCTGGTCAAGCACAAAAAGAATTTCTTTTCCCCCAGACATTGGACAACAAGCAGCACAGGAGAATTACCTGTCAGAGAAGAGAAATACACAAGGCGAGCCCTATCATTTCTTTAGCTTCCTTTTTGGAGAGAGTTTTCAGACCACAGTCCCATGAAGGGGGGACCAAACAGCCTCTGGTGACCCTGCTAAGTTGACAAAACAGAGTTTGGAGTTTGGGGGAGGTCAAGGTGGCTGGATTTGCATGACAAGATCCCAAAGAGGAGGGTTCTGCACAGGCAAAGCGCTCTAAACATTTGTAGGGGGTTCCCTCTGGTTTTGGTTGAGTATTGATGAGTGTGCCTATGGGAGGAGAGTACTCCAGGCCAGGGAAGAACACCAGAGGAGTAGACAGAGCAAACCTCTGTGCCCAGGGGGCTGAGGATAATTCATGCTTCCAACAGCCAGGGTGCAAACATGAAGCACTGGGTAGAACTCCCGGGTAGGCATTGCCTCAGTGGTAGAGGCAAACTAGCCCTAAATTAAAGGCTGCCCTGGACCAACCCTAACTAGAATTAAAAGCCAATCTCAAAACAGTCAAACAGATTTCAAGTAACTTGAATGTGTTCCAAGGCAACATCCCACAAAACCGAAAGGACTACAATAAAATCCAGCAGCTGCCAATGTCATTGTCACACTGCAGACATCCAATTAAAAATTATGAGGAATGAAAATAAATGGGGAGATACAACCCATCGCCAGAAGTAGTAAGATAGTAAATTTTCTGTTATGTGTCTTTTACTATAATTTAATTTTTAAAAAATTATTTAATAAATAAAAACTAAAAAAAATATAAAATGGCCCTGGCTGGTTGGCTCAGTAGTAGAGCATCAGCCCAGTGTGTGGCTCTCCTGGTTCAATTCCCAGTCAGGACATACAGGAGAAGTGACCATCTGCTTCTCCACCCCTCCCCCTTCCCCTTCTCTCTCTTTCTCTCTCTCTCTCTCTCTTCCTCTCTCTCTCTCTCTCTCTCTCTCTCTCTCTCTCTCCTACTCTTTTACAGCCATTGCTTGAATGATTCAGGCAAGTTGGCCCCAGGCACTGAAGATGGCTCCATGGCCTCGCCTCAGGCACTGAAATGGCTCAGTTCTGAGCACCAAAGCAGTGGCCACAGACGGGCAGAGCATCGCCCCCTCGGGGGCTTGCCAGGTAGATCCCAGTTGGGGTGCATGTGGGAGTCTGTGTCTGCCTCCCTACCTTACTGTCTCTCACTTAATAATAATAATAATAATAATAATAATAATAATAATAATAATAAAAGACTGGGTTAAAAATATGAAAAGGCAAGCCACAGACGAGGAGAAAATATTTATAAAATGTATTTATGAAAAGATTTGTATCTAAAATTCATGAAGACCTCTGAACATTGAATTATATGGAGTGGAAAATGAACAAAAGAGACCAAATAAAAAATAGTCCAGAGATTTGAACGGACACTTCCCCAAACTAGATATAGATAATGGCAAATAAAAATATAAAAAGATGCTCAACAGCAGTCATCACTAGGAATATTTTAATTTAAACCACTAGGCAATTCCACCCCTTTACCCTTTGGATGGCTATAATTAAAAAGTATCGCAGAAGGTACGGAAAAACTAAAATTCTCATACATGGCTGAAGGCAAAAGCAAAATGTTCCTACAGCCACGGCGCAGTGGATAAAGCGTCGACCTGGAAATGCTGAGGTCGCCGGTTCGAAACCCTGGGCTTGCCTGGTCAAGGCACATATGGGAGTTGATGCTTCCTGCTCCTCCCCCTTCTCTCTCTCTGTCTCTCTCTTCTCTCCCTCTCTCTCTCCTTTCTAAAATGAATAAATAAAAAAATAAAAAAATAAATTAAAAAAAAAATTTAAAACAGTTTGAGAACCTCTTATAAAAGTTATACACATACTGGTCCTGTGAGCTAGTAATCCCACCCCTGGTATGTATTAAAGAGAAATGACATTCCATAGAAAGACTGGTAGGTGAATGTCAACAGCAGCTTTATTCCTAATTGCCTAGAATTGGAAAGAACCCCAAATGCCCGTCAGTTGTGAACTGTAATACGGCCATATAAGACGGCGTGTTACTTAGCAATCACAAGGAACAAAGTGCTGTACCGGTCCAACATGAACGACTCTCAGAAGCATCACGCTGAGGGAAAGAAGCCAGGCATACACGTTGACACGCACGCAGAGCAATTTCAACGATACAAAATTCTCCAGTGGGCAAACCTGTTAGAAAGCAGTCAAGGGTGGTCAGGGAGAAGGGACTGAGTGTGAAGGGTCCCAAGAGAGCTCAGGATAACAGGATGCTCTACGTCCCAAATGCAGTGAGTGGTGCTTAGAAGACTACACACATAGCCAGAACTCGCCGAGTCGTACACTGAAAATCGACTGATTTATTGCATGTAAATGACACCTCAATAAAAGTGACAAAAGCACACTGAAAAAAATCATCGTCCAATTTGCTCAGAACTACCTAATTACAGAGAGAGCAAAATGATGTTCCTCATACAAGCCACTGTGGTTCTCGGAGATGAACAGACTCCTTCTCACTCAAACGCGGTCAATGGGGCTGTCTGCTTGAGGGAATAACAGTGCAATCTACTATGGAGCATTGGGAATCTTTGAATGAAAGACCCAGGGATCATCTCTGGGACTTAGACGAGGCCCCCCGAGTTTCAGGGAGCCTCTCTTTTTGGTCAGGATCCGATTTCTTGCTCCATGATGGTCAACGCCCACATCCTGGCTGCCCCAGGGTGTCAGTGCTGACTTCTTTTGTCATGTGCACAGTATTTGAAAGATATGCAACACACACAGGTGCACACGTGTGGTATCAAGAGATTCAGGGATGCCTTCTCTTACTCATCCCTCCTGTGCCACATATAGTAGTAAAGAGAATGCCTTTGGGGCTCATAGAGCCACACTGGACTAGCACCCCCACTCAGTTACCCCAATGGCACTTATACCTTCTACCCTCGACCTGGCCTTCTTCTGGAGTTTTCTCCACCTACCCCTCACTCAGGGCCACAAGCCAGAAACCAGATGATCACTCCTGACCCACTCCAACTCCACATCTAACCCCGCCCTGGCCTTTCTCATTGTACCTTCTGAGCATTCCTGGGTGTGCCCACTGCTCAGCACCCTGCTGCAGGACTCCGTCTGATCCCCCATCCTCTCATTCCTGAGGGGCTGAGCTAGCCCCCTGCAGGGTCTCCCTCCCGCCTCCATCCACTCTCCTCACCGTGGCCAGATGAGTCTTTAAAAATGTGAATGCGTGTGTGACGATGTGATTCATATCCGTCCGCTTTCCTACTGGCCGGTAGAACGGACCGTATCTGTTCTGCTCACGGTTCCTAGTACAATTCCAGACAAGTGGGTGATTGGTAACTGTTAGGTAAACAAATGTTTTCTAAGTTTGCTAGCTTCTATTGGGTCAGTGCCACAAGTGTATGGAAGTCTATGGAAGGCTATGGGAGCTTGCCTTCAGGGCGGAAGATTGCAAATTGCAGATTGCCTTCCTGTGAAGGGTCCCGAGAGAGCTCAGGGTAACAGGATGCTCTACATCACAAATGCAGTGAGTGGTGCTTAGAAGACTACACACATGGCCAGAACTCACTGAGTCGTTTTTGCTGTTTGTTGTTTTGCTGTTTGCACACCGAGTTTGTTGTTTGCTGAAGAAGGGGTTTCTTCCCCAGCCTGTTTTGATAGAGAGTTTGGAGAGAGGGAGAGAGGAAGAGAGAGAGAGAGAGAGAGAGAGAGAGAGCAGAGAGAAAGAGGGTGCTGAGGCTGGGTGGAGGCCTGTGAGTCCAGAAGAATCCAAAGAATGAGTCAGGGCTTTGGGAGTCCCAAGTGAGCCAAAGCGGTCTTCCCTGCCTGTTTGCTCATCCGCCCTTTTGAGACTTTAATAAATGGAATGGCCCACCATCCTCTGGCTCCATGGTTCTTTTACCGTCTGCCCAAATCCAATGCAAACCTGCATGGCCACCGCAGCAGCTCCTGGCCTTAAATCACCATTGGCTAAACGAGGGCAGTGTGGGAAGATGGCTCGATTTCATGAAGATAAAGGGAAAGGAGGAACAATGCGGAAAACAACAGCTGGGCCCACGGCAGCCCCGGCAAGGCCGTGAGTCGGCCGATGTGAAGCTTTCACTCCAGCCACCCTAGGCTCAGGGGAAGGACTTCGATGCAGACATGTATTTCCGGCGGAGGAGAGAGATGGCTCCTGAAACCCTCCTACAGGGAGGGTTAATGAGACGAGACGCTACATTAATACATTGTCATAGCTGTGTCCTCATAAAACTTGATTCAAGGAACACTGAGATTTCCATTTTATATGATTTTCACGTATCATGAAATAATGAAAGCTGTCACTCCACTTGGATTATTTTCACCCCATTTAAAAAATATAAAACACTTCTTAGCACACGAAGATCATACCAAAACAGGGAGAGGTTGCTAGGTCTAAGTTGCTCAGATGCTTTTCAACTCCTGGACAAACTGATAGAAAAGTTCTTTGTTGCCTGGACAGGACTGTAGCACCATTATCAGCGGCCACTTCCAGACCACCTCTTCCAAGCCGGGCATGGTGCCGGGCGTCCACACCCACCACGTACCCTTCAGTGTCATGCCGTCAGATGCTGTTCATCTTCCCACTTTAAAGAAGAGACAACTGAGGCTCCCAGACATTCAGAACTTGCCTAAGGCACATGGCTGGCAAGTACCGGATGAAGTTAGAATTTGATTCCAGGTAGCTGATTCCAGAGCACACTCAATTTCTTCAATATATTGCTTTCCACATGGGCTTTATACTACAATGTATCCTTATCCTACACATCAATGTTATTTATTGTCACATAGTTCCATTGAACTGATAGTTATGAGAAAATGCTACAGGCACAGAAGAACAAAGATGCAGAGATCCTGGGGAGGCTGGAAACAGCAGGAGGCCATGCAAGGGTGAGAGCAATTGGGTTTGGTCCTCCCAGAAAAGACCCCTCCCCCCCAACCATCAGTGTCTGTGCGGTGGCAGGGAAACCTCAGGCCAGCCGGGCAAGCGCAGGAAGAAGCAGGTGTTTAGAGGAGCGAGCCCCAGTGCCTGGGGGTTTAGCAAGGTCACATATTGCCTGCCTCACCAGTCTGCTCTGAGTTGACCCAAGACTCAGTCCCTGTGGCATCAGCTGTACTTTTGTTATCTGATGCCTGGAACACCCCATCCAGTCTCCCCACAGCACGCAGCCAGGGGCTGACTTGTGTTCCAGGACAGCTGTGTAGGAAGTAAATCTGTCCCAGACCTGACCCTTCTCGGAAGACAAGGAGAGGTGTTCATTGCCCCACGTTGGGCCCCTCCGGATTCCCCATTCTCGCTCCTTGCCTGGACTGCACGGGGGAAGGGCTGGTCTTCCCCTCCTTCGGGATGACGACGTGCGAGTGCACACAGCTCTGAGAGGGAGTGGGTCCCAGCATACCTCGAGGATCAACGTCCATGTGCCAAGCTCACTTCTCACAGGCTCACAGGTGAGTCTGCATTACGGTCCGCACTGCATCACCACTCCAAGGGATATATACATGCCAGGGAATGTTTGGTGTCCACGCAGCCTTCTGGGAGAGAGTTTAGGAGACGAGACGGCGAGTGCACATGCGTGTGTGAGTGTACATGTGAGCATATGTGTGTGTACTCAACTTCAGCTCAGGCGTCACAGTGATCATTTAAGTCACGGGTGGGCCACGGACGCTACATTAATACATTGTCATAGCTGTGTCCTCATAAAACTTGATTCAAGGAACCCTGAGATTTCCATTTTATATGATTTTCACGTACCATGAAATAGTGAAAGCTGTCACTCCACTTGGATTATTTTCACCCCATTTCAAAAATATAAAACACTTCTTAGCTCACAAAGATCATACCAAAACAGGGAGAGGACAGTGTTTGGACCTGTGAGCAATACCCTTGGTTTAAAGCATCTTAAAAAGGCAACTCACCTTAAAAGTAAAAAAGAAGAGCGGTACAATTCTTTCACAGCAAACCCAATCTTGAGTCTTCTTTCTTGTGTCTCAAATAGGTACCCAGTGGTGGATAAGGGTCATCTTCCACATAGGGGCCCCAAGTGACAGGTTGAGTTTTAGGAGGGTTTGGACAGCCCCATTTTAATGAACATTTACATTTAACTGACAAGGAATAGCCAACAGGCTTTCCTGCCTAATAAAGCAAATGAAGGTTTTATTTGAAGAAGGATGAGTTTTAAAATTTTATTTCCTTAAAACAAAAAAAAAGCAACCCCAAACTCCATGTGTTCCCACAGAGTGATGGAAGGAGATGTATCCACTGGGTAATTTTTAATTAAGGTGCATGAGCCCTGGCTAGCTAAAAGATTTTCTTAGGAGAATGGTCTCAAACTGTTAACACATCAATATGTTTCTGTCCATTAGCTTTTCCCAGGGTGACAAGCATGGTGAGTTCAAGGAATGTGCCTTCTGTATCTTCAGGACTGTTTAGGGCTGACGTTGTCGCAATTAGGGGCTTTGTGTTCGTTTGCTACAGTGCTGTAACAAAGTCACACATGCCGGGGGTGGGGGCGGGGCTTAAACAACAAATGTGTTCTCAGTTCTGGAGGCTAAAAGTCCAAGATCAAGGTGTTAGCAGGGTCGGCTCCTTCTGAGGTTTATGAGGGGAAATCTGGTCCATACCTGTCTCCAAACCTCTGGCAGTGTGCTGGTAATTTTAGGCCTTCCTTGGCTTACAGGTGCCCCAGACTGATCTCTGCCTCCAGCTGCACACATCGTCCTTCCTGGGAGCCTGTCTATGTCCACATTCCCTCTCTCCGTAAAGTCACCAGTCATATGGGATTGGGGTGTACCCCAATGACCTCCTCTTAACGTTCCCATCTGTGATGAACCGGTTTCTGAAAAAGGTCATGTTCTGAGATACCAGGGGTTGGGACTCTGATGTATGAATGGGGAAGGAGTCACAATTCAACCCATTACAGGGAGCTGCTGACATCCACTGGGTAGAGGCTAGGGACGCTGATACACATCCTACAATACCCAGGGCAGCCACCCAGCAAAAAACTACTCTGCCCAAATGTCGAACTCGCCAAGGCTGAGACTCCCCGGCACAGAGTTGTCCGAGGTAGGACTGCTTACAGGGTGAGGGCAAAATAACTACTTGTCAAGACATTTACAGGTTTTTGTTCTGAGCTTGCCTGTGTTCAAAAGCTTTGATAATTTTTTTTAAGGTCTACCCAAATTAATGTTTTAAAAGAGTCAATTCCTTCTACCATCTTCACGTTCAGTTCCCAATCTTTATCTGTCCTGCTTCAAAATTCTCGGCAAGCACTGCTGGAGTTTTATTTTCTACACCTTGATGTGGGCAGAGGTAGATTAATTCTACTTCTAAAGGAATTCATTTTCTCCTCTCTCACCACAAAGGTGATACTCCGGAGAAATAAATCACAGGAAACAGCCGTTTGCTGGAGCCTGAGCCCCGCGGGCGGCCTCAGGAGGGACCCTGGCTATAGTCACCTTGACTTATGTGTATTTCAGCAGGGAGACCAAGGGGTTACCAAAAATATCAAAATTATCATTTAAATGAACTCTTGCGGCTGAGGATTTTTTGTTGGTCACGTGGTTAAGTGTGCGACTAAAAAGAGAACGGGTTTCTATTCAAGTTCCCATTATAGAACCGCTTATATGACCAGTAATTAGCAATTATTTCATTGCTGGCGTTCCCCCTCCTCCAACTTCTTTTCTCCTGAGTGACCAGAACCACGAGGAGACCGTTCTCAAATGAGAAATAAAACAGCAGATGGAGGAATGACTTTCTCTCCTAACTTGTGCATGGAATCAAAGTTTATCATGAGTCGATGCAAAGGAAAGCAAACGCGTTGGAAAGACTCAGCGGGTGGAAAAGCACGTGACAGACAGAGACTCCGCGCGACTCCTTCACTTCCTTAATGAGAACGCGCGGCGGAGGCCCGCGGAGAAGCAATTTGTCCAAAGACGTCGAGACAGCCACAGATACTGCCTGGCGCGCCACCCCCCATCTCAGTCCGCTGCCAGGCTGTGCAGCCGGGGTTCTTTCAGACACCGCGCGCGTGCCTAGAAGCCCCCAGAGACGTCTGAGACCAGTTCTGTCCTTAGACCTGGGGGAGAGGGGCGCTGCTCTGGTCCTCCCCCAGCAGAGCCCCTCCACCGGGCACAGAGTCCACAGGACTATGGGGATGTGCCCACTTAGAGCACGCGGTCCTCAGCTGTCCAGACCTTCAAAGTACTTGGATTGTTAGAATTCCTGCCAAACGACCCTAAGCCCCTGTGGCGGTGGCAGGCTCTTCTCCGCTTCAACCCCGGGAGAAGGTCACGTGGCTGGTGTATACCCCAGCCCGAGGGGTGAAGGGCAGTTGTTTGCGGAGGATGTGGATGGACTGTGGGCAGGCAGGTTAGTATGTCCCTGTGCAATGCTGGAGTCTCCCTATGGGGCAGAACAGAGCCTGGGCAGGGGAGAGGGGCCTAGGGGTTGGGGGGCAGAGGCCAAGGAGCCAGCCTATCCCAGCACAGAGCAACCCAGAGCCTACCTCGGAACCTGCCTCTCCAGGTCAGTACATAGCTGCATCTGCAAGGGAGGGTGCCGGAGCAGATTGAACTTACCAGTTCATTAACTTGATTGATTACTTCTAAATATTTAGACAGATTGGGTGGGTCTTCCTTTGCAATATTGTCCTGGGTGCCACGAACGTTAGGAGTGAAATTAATTGGAGGTACAGTAGGTGCTCAAGGGCTGGATTGGACCAGCAGGAGTGTTTCATTCCATTTTCAGAGCATTTGCCAAAATAAGCAGATAGATAATAAGGTGAAATGAAAGGAAAGGCAATGAACGGCAATGAAATAGCAAACCATCTGAACGTCTTTAGGTCTCATTTCCACAGCGCTCCCCGCAAGCATTTATTGTGGGGCCCTAGTTGGTGGCGACTGCTTAGCCCTCAGCTCTGAGGACACACACACACACACACACACACACACACACACACGGCCGGTCCTTCACAAAGAACCTGCATCTTGGGTTCTCAGATTTCAGAAAGCATTATAAATATTGACAGTCTCTCTCTCTCTCTCTCTCTCTCTCTCTCTCTCTCTCTTCTCCCTCCATTATGTTAATACTGTGTCCTTCACTGCATTGTGAGCCCCTCCTGCCCAGAGCTGTAGAAGAGTTACTGTTGACCATTCAGGACCAGCCCTGGTCAGGAACGGCTCCGGGCAGTGTGCCTGCCCAGTGGGAAAACGGCCTCTAGAACCCGCGACCTTTGCCTAGCAGGAGTGACTTCAGGGAGGCGAGCGGTCCCGGCCTGGGTAGGTGAGGAGAAAGTATTTACGGCGCCCACCAGGTTCTGGCGCTTGGGGCACACATTATCTCGGTTCCTCCCGACACCCCCTGGGAGGGAGGTGTCATTGTGCCAGTTTGCAGGAGAGGGAAACGAGAGTCCAGAGAGGTTCCACATCTTGCGTGGGTCACACAGCCAAGAGGTCATGGAGCCAGGACTCAAACCCGGTTCTGTCTGTCTGACGTGGGCCCTCATGCTCTTCCTGGCCCCCTGGACTGCCTCATGGGTGGGTGGGTGCTGGGGCTTCTGCAATTCTTACTATAAAGTGTGCCACATGTTTTTTCTACACTTAATCCTCACATCCGCCCTAAGAGACAAGGACTATTCAGTATTATCCCACTTTCTAGAGGAGTGAACAGTCGCTCAGAATGTCAGGGAGGTCCTGCTCATGCCCCCCCCCCCCCAGCCGGTCAGTGGTACAATCCCCAGCAACATGGAGGGTGTTCCCATATCCTGCCTGTCCCTATCTGTCCCTCTCTCTGTCGCAAAAAAAAATAAAATAGTCAGCCCTGGCCAGTTGGCTCAGCGGTAGAGCGTTGGCCTGGCGTGTGGGGGACCCGGGTTCGATTCCCGGCCAGGGCACATAGGAGAAGCGCCCATTTGCTTCTCCACCCCCCCCCTTCCTCTCTGTCTCTCTCTTCCCCTCCCACAGCCAAGGCTCCATTGGAGCAAAGATGGCCCGGGCGCTGGGGATGGCTCCTTGGCCTCTGCCCCAGGCGCTAGAGTGGCTCTGGTCGCAACAGAGCGACGCCCCGGAGGGGCAGAGCATTGCCCTCTGGTGGGCAGAGCGTCGCCCCTGGTGGGCGTGCGGGGTGGATCCCGGTCGGGCGCATGCGGGAGTCTGTCTGACTGTCTCTCCCCGTTTCCAGCTTCAGAAAAAATACAAAAAAAAAAAAAAAGTCATGTCTTCATTGGCATACCCCACCTCCCTTCCTTCCCCTCCTCCTAATCACACACAAAGAGCAACAGGGAGTGGACACGTCTACAGGGCCCCCAGTTTCTCTCAGGGTGGCCTTGGCTTTCTCCCTTCCTGCCGAACACCTCCTGCCTCTCATCAAACCCAAGGCACGTTTTTCAGAAATGAAAATGAGAGATGAGAAAAAGCTGAGGTACGCTAGACAGAAGATGTGGGGCTTTCCTCATGACCCCGGGCAGAAACGTGGCCCACGGCCTCCCCGACGGGTCCCCATTTGGGTAGTGTCCACAGGTCACTCTCATTAGGCTGTATCTGTCCAGCAGAGCTGACTTGATAAGTGTAGCTACACTGGCTTGGAAATAAACAGATCTTACATTTTTAGCTTGAGTAAAAGCTTCCCGAGTCCCGAGGCGTTGTCCGTGACCGGCTTTGAAGACCTCTGGCCACCCTCATCCATGAGATCATTGTAGCTGTTCCAGAAGGAGTCACCACAGGATGAGCTCTTCTCACCACAAAACCCTGCTACCAACTCCGCGGAACTGTTCTACTCGGCAAAGCCTGAGGACAAGCTGTCCCTCCCCGCACTTAGCCCACGAAGCCGCCCGCTGGGATGCAGCTACAGATCCACCCTGCAGCACTAGGGTCCACCCTGCCCCATGGACTCTAATCGGCTTCGAGGCCAATCGTGAGAACCTTCGGTGGACAGTTAGCTGAAGACCTTGGGTGAGAACTCAGCAACTTCCCACTCCCCCGTATCAGACATGATACCTTGAAGAATACGGTCAGAGCAAGCCTTGTCCGCTGCGGAGGGAACAGACAGCTGCATTTGTAAGAGGACTGGATGGGCAGTGGAAGTCCTTGAAACCCTCCAATTTCTCCCTCACCTTCCCCCTACGCAACTACAGAAAGTCCTGGATTCCTGGATTAGGTCAGTGGTTTCCTCACCTGGCTGCATGTTGGAATCTTTCTGATGAGCCTTTTTTGTTTTTTTAAGTGCATGCCCCTGGCCCCACTACAGATGTAAACTCTTTGGGGGAAGTCTCTTGGGGTGCAGTCTGAGAATCTGTATTTTTAAAAATGCCACCTGGCCTGTGGTGGCGCAGTGGATAGAGCACCGCCGCTGAGGTCGCCGGTTTGAAACCCTGGGCTTGCCTGGTCAAGGCACATACGGGACTTGATGCTTCCTGCTCCTCCCACCTCGTCTCTCTATCCCTCCTCTCTAAAATAAATACACAAATAAAATCTTTAAAAAAAAATGCGCCCCAGCTAATTCCGGGACGTTTACTGACCGGTGCTTGGGAAACACAGGCTAGAAACACAGGTGAGAGAACGTGCTCTCTAGGAAGCAACGACGAGAAAAGAGATCCACTTGTCAATGAAGAGGGTGTGCCTTCCAACCGCTCATCACATACGTTAATACATTAGGCAACACAGGGACGTCTTTGTGTCTCCGAGTTCAATGGAGGGAGGTTGGTAGACTAGGAGACACTGGAAGGTTTTGTCCCCTGTGTCAAATATTTGGAAATAGCACCTCAGTTTTCCTTCACCCCACAGCCCCTCCTCACTCTCCTGCCAGTGGGTAAAAAGAGCGCGTGGGCCAGCCAGGACAGTCCAGGAATCCAGGGCCCCTAACTGGTTCTGGGACGCGTGGGTAACCAGTTAGGCCCATCCCAGACAATTTTCCCAGCACCCGAGGGACTGACCGCTCCTCTTTCTGCGGGGATTACCGGGAAGAGGGCCTCCCCCTGGGGTGGCTCTGTCTGACACAGGGAGACCGATCACGCTGGTGGAGCCCTGGGCCCACTATGGTTGCTCCAGAACTCTCAGGATACTAAAGAAATTAATTCCCCCTTCCCTTTCTTTATTCCTTGACCCTGTACCAAGCTTGAGCTCGATTCTTGTCAATCAAAAGATCCAAGGAAACACAACAGGCCAAGCCCAGAAGCTAGGGAGCAGTGTGAGAACCCTGGGCGGAAGGTGGAAGAAGCCAAAACTATTGAACAAGAGCGCCCACCAGCCACTATGTCAGGAACGCCAGACACTGGGTAATGTGTCAGGCACCGGAAATACAATAATAAATAAACTCCGGTCCCCGCTCTGGAGAAGTCCAGCGTCTAGCATGGGACACAAACAGTCAGATGACTGGGGGTTTGCAGACTTCACTGCTGGGGGGGAGGGGCTGGTAGGGAACCCACAGTTCTATTCTGCAATCGTGGGGAAGGCCAGGAAATAACGTCCGAGCTTTAGTCGTCTCCCCACTGGTGCAGTTAACACAGCTCTTGTCTCTTTTCCCAAAGGATGGGGGAAAGCGTCACACTCTACGCCGTACCCAGACAGTAACGCCAGCAAAGGAAAGGAGCATGAAGGAGTTCTTTTATTCATTCAACAACCATGTACTCAGTGCCTACCGTGAGCCAAGGCACTGAGCTAGGCTCTGGGCATACACCAATTAACAAGACAGACAGATCACCGTGTTCATGTCTTATATATTTTTGAAATAAAACCGGGTAATGTGCTTGTCACCAGTTACTGGGGTTGGAGGGGTGGGGCGCTACTAGAAAGCCAAGAGTCAAGGAAGGCATTTCAGAGCAAATGACGTTTAAGCTGAGTCAAAATGATGATTCCTTCCACTGACGCAGGTCCTTGCGGGAACCCCGCCAGACAGACAGAAAGCCAGGACTTCGGTGCGTGTCTAGGCATGGGTTCCCCGGGGCCTCGGTGCCTGATGGCTGGTCTGTTTTTGTGCACAGGGGAGAATTTTGTCTGACCCCTGCTTCCCTGTGACATCACCACTAGTAAGGATGGAGCAGGGGCCGGGACACGAAGCTTCTGCCTGCCAGTCCCTGGAACCTGCTCAGAGAGCCCAGCGGTCCCACTGCCCTCCAGCATCTGGAAGCAGGCTGAGGGACCAACCCTGAGGGCTCCTCGGGGCACAGCTCGGGGCCCTGGTGCAGGGAAGGGCTTTCTTCTGGTGGTTACGGGGCCCAAAACACATCCCAACCACACAATACAATACACAGCTTGTTCTCCTGCCTAGGAAAGTAAAGAAAGACTCATCATCACTGGACCAATGACCAGAACCTCCCCAGAAGCAAGAAAGAGAGAAGGATGGCCCTTCCTCTCCCACTTTGAGAAAAGCCCCTGGCAGGCCTGCAGCGGAGCCCCTAGACCAGGAGTCCCCAAACTACAGCCCGGCCCGCGGGCCGCATGCGGCCCCCTGAGGCCATTTATCCGGCCCCCACTGCACTTCCGGAAGAGGCACCTCTTTCATTGGTGGTCAGTGAGAAGAGCATAGTTCCCATTGAAATACTGGTCAGGCCTGACCAGCCAGTGGCGCAGTGGATAGAGCATCGGACTGGGATGCAGAGGACCCAGGTTCGAGACCCCGAGGTCACCAGCTTGAGCGCGGGCTCATCTGGTTTGAGAAAAAGCTCACCAGCTTGGACCCAAGGTCGCTGGCTCCAGCAAGGGGTTACTCGGTCTGCTGTAGCCCCATGGTCAAGGCACATATAAGAAAGTAATCAATGAACAACTAAGATGTCGCAACGAAAAACTAATGATTGATGCTTCTCATCTCTCTTCGTTCCTGTCTGTCTGTCCCTGTCTATCCCTCTCTCTGAATCACTCTCTGTAAAAAAATAAACAAATAAAGGCCCTGGCCGGTTGGCTCAGCGGTAGAGCATCGGCCTGGCGTGCGGGGGACCTGGATTCGATTCCCGGCCAGGGCACATAGGAGAAGCGCCCATTTGCTTCTCCACCCCCCTCCCCCTTCCTCTCTGTCTCTCTCTTCCCCTCCCGCAGCCGGGGCTCCATTGGAGCAAGGATGGCCCAGGCGCTGGGGATGGCTCCTTGGCCTCTGCCCCAGGTGCTGGAGTGGCTCTGGTCGCGGCAGAGCGACGCCCCAGAGGGGCAGAGCATTGCCCCCTGGTGGGCAGAGCGTCGCCCCCTGGTGGGCGTGCCGGGTGGATCCCGGTCGGGCGCATGCGGGAGTCTGTCTGACTGTCTCTCCCCGTTTCCAGCTTCAGAAAAATACAAAAAAAAAACCCAAAAAACAAATAAATAAAAAAATTAAAAAAGAAATACTGGTCAGTTTGTTGATTTAAATTTACTTTTTCTTTATTTTAAATATTGTATTTGTTCCCGTTTTGTTTTTTTACTTTAAGATATGTGCAGTGTGCATAGGGATTTGTTCATAGTTTTTTTTATAGTCCGGCCCTCCAACGGTCTGAGGGACAGTGAACTGGCCCCCTGTGTAAAAAGCTTGGGGACCCCTGCCCTAGACCGTCAGGAAATGCCAAGGGCCCCCGTCTTGTGCATCGATTCTCAAACCAGTCAGGAGCAGCGTGGATTAGGCGCCCGGCTGGACCCTGCTCAGGTAGTGGGGAGATCAGACATCGCCTCTTCTGTGCTGTTTGGAGCTCTTCCCCGGGGCTTCCTTCTTCAAGGCATTCCTGACTTGGCCCAGGATCTTAGAATGACAGTAGCTTACATGTGCTTAGGAAAATAGGAAAAGCAGCACAAAAGATTCAAATCGTGCCTTTTAGCTTTCAAAGGTGAGCAATCTTTCTGGCAGTGCCCGTTTCAAAATGCATTAGCCTCTTTTACCCCCAAAACGCTGTTTGCTCTTCCTGTTCTCATGCATGCCTCTGCATGTGTGTGTGTGTGTGCGCGCACGCCTGTGTGGGCGTGTGCATGTGTGTGGGTGTGTGCATGTGTGTGGGTGTGTGCATGTGCGTGCATGCCTGTGTGTGTGTGTGCATGCCTGTGTGTGTGTGTGTGCATGCATGTGAACATGCCTTCTGTTCTAAGGTTTCCGGAACTGCCAAAACCATGCCATATTCACCCCAGCTCATCTCTCCCAAATCCCCTGTCCCTTTGCTGTTTGTGTGTCTTCACAAGCTATCAGAACAGAAGCTGACGCTGAAAGACTGCCCCTGGCGAGAATTTCTGCCATATTCCTCACCACCCTGCATGCACTCCAGCCAAAGGGCCGTGTTGTCAGCGGACGTCTCACCAGAGCATTTGCAGAGCCCAGGGCAAGAGCACAGATGGAGTCCGAGACACGTCATGTCTAAACATTTAGAAGTTACAAACAAGACCCGTCCACCCAGGGCCCGCAGCCTGCACCCTGAGACCCACCTTCTTGACTGAGAAGCTAAGTGGAGGTAAGGACAGACCAGGATGGGGCAGGACAGAAGCTGGGCCAGGGGCCAGGACTCCTGGGGGTGACTGGACCCAACCCAACTTGGGCCAGGGACCGACCTGGGCCAGCTCCCCAGGGAGTCAGGTGTACAGGTTCCCCTCTGCCTCCCGGGGATTTCAGTAGTTGTACATGCTTCCCATACAACACCGTCCAAGCAGAGGGGAGGGGTAGACCCAGTCATCTGGGGGCCCCAGTCGGGGTGATTTGGGGCAGGCCACCGAATACAAAAGCACCAACATGGCCCCCACTTCCCCAGGCTGGGCCTCCAGTTGTCTCCTGTCCGTACCCTCCCTGCCCCGCCCCACCCCTTCACTCTCAGCTCTGCATCCTCTGGTCTGAGAACCCCATCCAGCTATCTCAGCTCCTGCCCACAATGCCCATTTGCTCAAATGGGTGCCCAGCATGGAAAATGCCTCCTTACAAAACCAACCAAATAAAGGAAGTCTTTCCATCGGTGGTTCTGACCAGCAGGGCCCTCCAGAGCATGGGCTCTCGGCACAGGTCCCCCTTGCCCAGGGCTCTGGGGAGACGACAGCGGAGGGAACTGAATCGGCTGTTGGTCTGGCAAAGCGTGCTGGCCAATTCAGGTGGGCATCGGTTGATGGTAACAGTCCTTTGATATTCCACTGAGAATGTATTGTTTCTCCATCACAAAAAGTCCTGGTATTACTGTCCATCAGGACACCCAGCGCCTGTCCTGGGGTGGCACAGCAGATAGGGCATCAATGTGGAACATTGAGGTTACTGGTTTGAAACCCTGGGCTTGCCAGGTCAAGGCACATACTAGAAGCAACTACAAGTTGATGCTTCCCACTCCTCCCCCTCACCTTTCTCTCTCTCTCTCCTCTCTTTAAAATCAGTAAGTAAAATTAAAAAAAAAAAGACACCCCCCCCTCCCACCTCTGACCATTAGAAAGCCAGGGCAGACGATGGCTGGAGATGCACCACCCCGTGGTGGCCCCTGGATGGACACACCTGAGTGTCCACCGGTTCCTGCTTCCTGGATCCTCGCAGTTTCCATGGTTTCTGCTCTTCCCAAAGCCTTCTCAGCTTCTCCTTCTCACTGTGAGCTACTCACGTACACTTCCAATAAATACCATTCTATTAAGTTAGCCAGAATTGGTTCCATTGCTTGCATCCAAACAGCCCTAACAGATAGACTAATCATGCAGCCTTCATGGTGTAGAGAGCCAGGCTTCACACCAACCCAGGGGCATAGAATCACATTTGAAAGACTATTAGTTTTCCTTTGTCACTTGCCTGCTAGAGACCAACCAATGGGTGGATTCCCCCCTCCATCCTTCCCAATCCCCAGTGAGTGTAAGGTGACATATTCCTTGATTCCAGGTATAGAGTGAGACAATTTGGGAGGGTAGGGGAGGCACTATTCAGCCCACCACAGTGGTGCAAACACCGGGCACATGTCGGGGCCCCATGAAGGTGAGTTGCTTTCCTAGTGCAGAAGGCTTTGGGGAAAACTGGAACTTGAGGTCAAGGAGAAGGTGGGTTATGAGTCACTGAGCAAAGTGTAAAAACTCTGAATTGGGATCGGGGTGGGGATGGAAGGGGTAGAAAGCAGGCCAGGTTGACGAGGAGGGGTGACTAAGACCCTGGGAAAAGAAAACAGACTCAGTAGCGTTTTCTCCCAGGAAGTTAGGAGCGAACGTTCTCTTGCAGAGTCCAATCCAGGACACACCCTCGAGGCGGACTTTCCCTCGGAAACAGTGGCATCCCCTCCCCTCTGTCCCATGGACTAACCACGTGGGCGTTCCAGGAAGCAGCACTGGGCCCACCACGATCTCATTCATCCCATTCCTGGCAGAAGATCCCTAAGCCTGCCTGCTGCAGAGCCATGGCGTGGTTTCTGGTTTGGGTGGCCCTGAATGGTTTAGGTCAGGGGTCGAGAACCTATGGCTCATGAGCCAGATGTGGCTCTTTTGATGGCTGCATCTGGCTTGCAGACAAATCTTTAATTAAAAAATAATAACGTTAAAAATATAAAACATTCTCATGTATTACAATCCATTCATTTCCTATCGCTCATGTTCATGGTTGCGGGTGGCTGGAGCCAATCACAGCTGTCCTCTGGGACAACACCAAATTTTTATTGGATAATGCGTAAGGTACACGGGTCATTGTATGGCTCTCACAGAATTACATTTTAAAATATGTGGCGTTCATGGCTCTCTCAGCCTAAAAGGTTCTCGACCCCTGGTTTAGGTTTACGGGGAACTGTTAGCTACCCCTCTCTCTGGTGACTCAGCGGAGGCAGCGGGGCCCCCCAGTATGGATGCATGAATAATCTCC
Organism: Saccopteryx leptura; assembly: GCF_036850995.1. Lineage (NCBI taxonomy): Eukaryota > Metazoa > Chordata > Mammalia > Chiroptera > Emballonuridae > Saccopteryx > Saccopteryx leptura. The sequence goes on along the minus strand of NC_089505.1, from coordinate 92,790,401 downwards.
ACTCCCCACTAAACGCTGAAATCTCAGGATCACTGTCTCTCCTGACACAGAGCACGGGTGTCTTCCTTTGGTGGTGGGGCCTCTCCAGAACTTTCACTCACCCAACCCAGTTGACACATATGTGTCTTACACCGTAAGGCTTCTCAACCCGTGTAGCGGACACCCACGTCTTTGTGAAATGCAGGCTGTGGTCCATTCCAAACCGCATGCCAGAGCCTCTCCTTGCAACAACGATGCCAATTGCCACTTACATTTAGAGAGGACTCACCCTGTGCCAGTCGGTGTCCTGAGCGTTTTACACGTATCTTGTTTAATCCTTGCTATGAGCCTGTGAAACAGGTCCTATTTTTGTCCTCCATTTTACAGATAAGGAAACAGAGGCACCTACAAATTAAACAACTCACCCTAGGTTACATAGTCAATTTTAAAACAGTGGTTCTTGGCCCTGGCCGGTTGGCTGAGGGGATAGAGTGTTGGCCCAGCATGTGGCATCCCGGGTTTCATCACTGGTCAAGGTACACATGAGAAGTGACCATCTATCTGCTTCTCTCCCCCGCCCTCTCCCCCTTCTCCCTCTCTTCCCCTCCAGCAGCAGGTGGTTTGATTGGTTCGAGCATTGGACAGGGACACTGAGGATAGCTCAGTTTGTCCAAGCATCAGCCTCAGGCACTGAGGATAGCTTAGTTGATTTGAGCATTGGCCCCAGATGGGGGTTGCTGGATGGATCCCAGTCCAGATGCATGTGGGAGTCTGTCTGTCTACCTCCCCTCCTCTCACTTTAAAAAAGAAAAATGAAAAAAATTAAAACAGTGGTTCTCACTCAATAAAGACTAATGGCACCTAGAGACTAGAGGCCGCAGATGTGGCTAACCATCCCACAATGCACAGCACAGCCCCACAACACAGAATCATCCGGCCTAAGTGTCCAGAGTGCCAAGGCTGAGAATCCCCGCACTGAAACCAGGTTCCACACCCGGGCGGCCTTCTCGAACAGGCTCTCCTGCCATCCCTCGCTACACGGTATTAAAATCATCTGTCTTCTTCCCTAGTTTGTGAGATTTTCAAGGGCAGGGACCACCTCTTATAGACATTTGCACATATTTCTCATGCATGACCTACAACTCAATATAGGTTTGCTAAGTAAATGAACCAACCAACCAACCAACAAATGAATGAGTAATTCCCGGAATCAGAATCTCCTCCTTCCCTGAATGGTGCATCCTCTCCCCTCCTTGGCCTTTATCATTTTCTATCTTTAATTCATCATCATTAGGATACTTGTCTCATTCCCACTATTACAACAGAATGCTCCAGAAGGCAAACACAGCCTCATGCCTCCCTGTGGCCTCTGTAGCTCCAGCCCTGAGCCCATGGGAGAGCTTCCGTGACTATGGAGATACAGGGTGCTCCATCTCTTCCTCTCCTGCCCGTTCTCCACCTCTCCATCCCGTTCTCCTCCTGTCATCCTTTATGCGTCCCATCTCCTGAATACTCCAAAGCGGCCAACAAGCTGGGGAGGTGGTGGCCAGGGTGGTTAACGCATCCGGCGTCGTGGATGCAGGCTGAGGACCCGTGAAAACAATGGGGTGTTTCTTATCAGAAGAAATGTAAATAGTACGCGTATAACAATGAAATCCGGCCGGATTCTACTCATTTTTATAGCAAAGCAGGTATAGAATAGGACTCACTGTTTTGTTTTGTTTATGGAGAGTCAGGTTCTGCATATAAGCGGCCCCCACCCCAGTGGGAAGAGAACAGGTACCTGACACTCCAACCAGGGCCAAAGGGCCCATCCAGGGACCACGGCGACACCCAGAGTGTGCGGGAGCCTCCGTGCTGTGCCTGTCCACGCGCCGGTGAGCGGACACAGGCTTGGCAGAGTTCCTGCAGGCAGGGCGCACTTAATAAACACTGGCTCTTCCTGGACCTCCTACCTTCCAGTTGAAGAGAAACAGAGTTCGGTAGGCCACAGTGCACGCTGCCAACGTCGTCCCCCCCCCCCCACTGTGTGCTCTGTTTACCTTAATGGCCGCACAGAAGAAAACAACAACAACAGACTGACCAAGACTCTCCCCCGACCCAACTTGGGCTCTTCTCCACTAGGTCTCGTCCTTGGACCCCCTGTCCTTGGCCTGCCCAGCCCGTTTCAGTTTCAGCAAGCATCCTGCTGAGTCCACTGAGCAACAATCCCACCACCCTTGACAAGCTGATCACCCTCAGCACCTGAGCATGTCCCCCGTCCCTCACTTTTGATATCTAAGTCCCTTGCCTGTCTGCCTGTCTGCCTGTCTTTCCACACGAATCCTGTGAGGCCAGCTTGGCAAGAATCCCTCTATCCTTGGGGTCTCCTGTTAGCAGTGTTCCGTCCACACGCTGCACCTGGCTGTGAGTCCCCAGCTGTGTGTGTGTGTGTGTGTGTGTGTGTGTGTGTCCACATCTGCACGTGAGGTTGAGCTCGGTTTTATTGGAGCCTCTCCCCTATTGAGATGGTCCTGAATAAAACCTGTCTTTATCACCTTCAACTAGTATCCAGCTCTATCTCTCTTTAATAAAACAAGGCAAAAAAGAAAAGAAAAAAGCCCAACACCTTTTGAGATAATTTCAACCAAATGATGCTTGTTGTAATGTCCTGTTGTGGGTTTTCCAGATAGAGCCCTAAACTAAGCTCCTGCTCTGTTCTGAGGCTGTGAAGGTGGGCCCGGGCTGTGGCGGTGACAGGAGGCTCGCCAAGGACACGCCTGCCCTCTGCACCGCCACATCATTCGGCCTGCCCACGGCGCTGGCTGCCATCGCAGAGGGGAGAGGGGAAGGAGGAAGGGGTGCTGGGCTTGGGGGACCTAACTCAGTTTGGGGGCTGGCCTTTACAGCAGCGGCCAGGACCTCACATTACGGTGTAGACACACAAACACGCACAGCCCCTCCCCCTTTGCTTCTGCCTGGTTAACTCCTCAGTTAAGGCAGGGCCACTGCCTCCAGGGTGCCGTCTCTGATATCCTCAACCAGGTCTACGTGCCTACCACTTCAGGCCCTCCAGGGGGGCACTGTCACAGCTACAGCTGGACGCTTGTCCCATGATTCTTTCATCAGGGTCTGCATCTCCATCTACCTATCTAACACGTGAGCCCCCCGAGAGCGGGGACATCGTGTGTGTTCTCTCACCATCACACCTGGCTCCAGGCTTAGGTCCCTGCACACTGAAGTCCTCAGCAAACCTCAGCTGGGCCAGAGAAGGAAGGACAGAAGAAGGGGAGGGGAGGGGAGGGGGGGAGGGGAGGGGAGGGGAGGGGAGTGGAGGGGAGGGGAGGGGGGGGGGGAGGGGAGGGGAGGGGAGGGAGGGGAGTGGAGGGGAGGGGAGGGGAGGGGAGTGGAGGGGAGGGGAGGGGAGTGGAGGGGAGGGGAGGGGGGGAGGGGAGGGGAGGGGAGGGGAGGGGAGGGGAGGGGAGGGGAAAACAGAGGACTGGCATGGAGTAACGGGCCCTGAGGCTGAAGAAGACAGCAGAGGTACCCCCAGAGATTATGGATGATGTAATGCTCCTTGCTTGCTGATGGGGTGAAGCTCATTGAGAGTCACTGATGGGTTTTAAACAGGAAGGAGGAGGTGATGTGGTCAGATAGTATTTTAGAGAGTCAGTCTTGCTGTTCAGAGCAGGATGCTGGTAAATAGTCCAGACAGGACAGTAGGGAGGACAGTGACAGCAGACATGCAGAGGAGGGGATGGAGCTGAGAAATGTTGAGAATCATTTGGCCAGAATTGCTGACTGGGACTGACGAGACAGGTATTCACCAAACATTTCCTCTCTGCCAACCATTATGCCAAAGGAGTAGCAAATACTATACCACTAAATCTTCGAATGCCCCAGGTAAGTACTCTCCCTTCGTGTGCATGGGGAAAATGAGGCAGAGAGAGGTTAAGTGATTTGGGCAAATCACACAGTTAGAGGTTGGTAGAGAGAGCTCCAGACCCAAACCATTAGCCACTAGATCAAAGAGACACCCATGAGACAGAGTCACCCAGGATGTGAGTTCTGTATCCCTTCATGGAGCTCACAGTCCAGTGTTTTAAAACCTTTTCTCTATAAGCACTAGAAATACTGTTATTGTTGTTTTTTAATAAAAGGTCTAAATTTAGGCTTGAACAAAGGGTGATCCATAGTATCATTAATTAAAAGTAGAAGAAGGGTTGCCTGTATGGAGTGAGGTTTGAGGGTGATGGGTTTCCCTGGAAGTGGTTGTGTTTAAGCAATGGTGGGTTCATCCAGGGGGACGTTCAATGGGCCACTGGATATTCAAGCCCAAGTTCGAAAAGAACCTAGATAGATATTTGGTTGATAAACTTGGGAATGAAAGTAGAGGGTTAGACAAAATGGCCAAGGTCAGTGGTTCTCAAGGTAAGCTCCTCAGAGCTGAGGGTTCAATGGAGGTGCTTCAAGAGCTGGGGATGGGAGCAGGTAAGAGGTGTTATGTTTCCCACCTTCACTTCTGTCAGGGCAGAGCGCCAGGCTGCAGTGTACAATTTCATCAGTTCTACTTGTAAACATGAATATAAAATGGATGGATGGATGGATGGATGAATGGATGGATGGATGGATGGATGGATGGATTGGTGGGTGGATAGGTGGGTAGGTGGATGGGTGGGTGGGTGGGTGGGTGAGTGGATGAGTAAATGGGTGGAGGGAGGGAGGGAGGGAGAGAGGGAGGGATGGGATGGATGGATAGATGGAGGAAGGGATGGATGGATGGATGGATGGATGGATGGATGGATGGATGGATGGATGGATGGAAGGAAAGATGGATAAATGGGTGGAGGGAGGGAGAGATGGACAGATGGATGGATGGAGGGAAGGATGGAGGGAGGGAGGAGTGGACAAATGAACAGATGGACAAAGAAACAAGTAAAATAGACCCACTGGGCATAGAAAGCTTGTACAAATATCCTTGGCATCTGAATTCCTAGCCAGGTACATCCCAAAAGATTACAAGGTTATTTCAGATCATGTGCCTCTGATAGGAATGAACGTCCTGGCACAACAGCTGCCTTAGTTAATGTTTGCTCAGGAATTAATGGGGCAGTTCTGAGGCCAACAATAACACACAGGGCTTGTGGCCAGTTGACCCTGAGAGAAGCAAGGGCCAAGCCCCCAGGCCCTGAGCACACTGTTGTCCTGGGAAACTTGGTGATAGTGAGGAAAAGGAGCTTGGCTAGTCCTGGACACTGGCCACGCACATCTTGGTAAACAAGCCTCCAGCATCTACTGTAAAAACAGTGCAGGGAGACCGTCTGCGGGTCCGCTTGTTGGGTCTGACCCGTGCAGCTGTCTTCAGTAATCTCTGCAAGCAAAATTCCAAACGGGAGGAAAAATGACTTCCATTTCATGTCAGAAGCCAGCAAACAAGGAGGGATGCTATAGTTTATTTGGACCTCACATATACACCCTGGGGCTTCTTTCTTCTTTCCTTTTTATTTTTTATTTTATGGATTAAAAAAATAGTAACAAATGTGTGTGTGTGTGTGTGTGTGTGTGTGTGTGTGTATGCCTATTTCTGCCGAAATTTCCAACAGCAGACATGAATTTAAAAAAAAAACGACAAGGGCACCATCTCCTTCTATAGTTTGGATGTATTTTCCCCATTTTTTTTTATTTTTATTTTTGGCTCCAGGAATGTTTGCTATGGCTGCATCTGGGCCGGGGGGGGGGGGGGTTAATTAATTTTTCATTTGGTGAGAAGGAGTGTGTCATATTGAAAATGGTTCTCGGTGAAGCTCTAGCAGATGCTATCACGGCACACTCATGATGAACCCACCATTCGTGATTCCTATTAAATTTTTTATCAAACTGCTGGCGATTTCCAACTAGATAATTGAAACTAATTTTGGGAGGGAGACATTACAGAAAAAGCGCTTCTCTAGAAATAGAAAAACCGGGGCCAGTGGACCTTGTCTTTTCTCTGCACAATGAGATGAAACTTTCCCGCTCTCCTCCAATGGCACGTCTTCCTGTCTGCCCCCACAATTTCATATCACACCCGGTATGAGCAGGAAAACAGCAGCTGTCGTAGTTCACCTGTCCAACAACAACCCTGCTATCGTAATCCCCATTTTATAGAGGAGAAAACTAAGGCTCGATGATAAGCACCCTGCTTGTGGAAATGCAAAGTAGGAAATGACAAAGTCTGGATGGAAAGCTCCCTGATTTCTCCCTCCCTCTCTCTCTCTCTCTCTCTCTCTCTCTCTCTCTCTCTCTCTCGGGGTTAGCTCCCCAGGAATGTGTCATACTGGACTCTGGAAACATGGATCCTGACCTCCTATCTGTTAGCATTGGTAATAGTCATTGTAGACATTTACTGAGTGTTTACTGTGGGCCAGTCATTTGCAAATGTATTACCAGTATTTCATTTAATTCTCGCAACCAGATTGTGAGGCTTCAGGGTAAGGATCTTGCTCAATTAGCAAATGATAGAGCTTGGATTCACACCCACGTGACTGAATCCCTTCTGCACAAACACTCACCCACTGGAAATATTTCCTGTCTCCAGTCGTCTACAGTAGTGCTGTTACAAACTACCCCTTTTATTGGGTTCTGAGGGTCAGGAGCTCAGGAAGAACTCTGCGGGCTGCTCACCCCCAGGTGGCTGGGGGGCTGGGAGGTCTACGTCCAAGATGGCTGTGTCACCTATAAAGCCGGCCCACAGTGCCCCTTGGCTTGTCTCTTCCCTCATGGCCCCTCTTTGTCCAGGAACTCTCTCCACATGATGGTCTCAGGGTAGATGGGTTTCTTACACGGTGGCTGGATTCCCCCAGAGCATTGCATTCAAGCTACCAGGACAGACAGTACCAGCCTTCTGACTTAGCCTTGGAAATCCCATCACATCCCTTTTTCATGATTGTCGAGCCGATCACTACAGCTAGCCCAGCTCCGGGGTGGGGGGGGGGGGATCACTGCTCCTGAGAGGAGGAGCCAAGCATTGCCATAACATGACCTCATCTCTAGACTGAGAGTATATTCATCAGCTTCAGGGGCTCCACAGGAAATGGAGACAGGGGAGGCTCACTTACTAACTCCCCGTTCAGGGAGTCTCCTGGTTTAACCTATGGTACTCGTCAGTCTGTAATGATAATAATAGTAACACTAATAGAAGCTGCCACTGAGTGAACCTTTACTAAACGTCAGTCACTATTCTCAGCGCTTACATATCTTAGTTCACCTGCTCCTCATCTCAGCCCTGTCGTAGGTACTGGTCAATAGGTACGGTGCTTCGGTTTGGGCAGATGCAAAAGTTACAGAGAGAGTGGCAGCAGTGATCACACAACAATATACATGCTCTTAATGCCATTGAACTACACGCTTAAGATTAAAAATGATGAATTTTCCATTATGTACATTTTGCCACAATTATTTTAAAATAGTTTTTAAAGAGTCGATACAGGCCCTGGCCAGTTGGCTCAGTGGTAGAGCATTTGCCCAGCATGTGGATGTCTCAGGTTTGATTCCTGGTCAGGGCACACAGGAGAATCGACCATCTGCTCCTCCCCTTTCTCTCAGTCTAGCTCTCTCTCTTCCCCTCCTGCAGTCATGGTTCAGTTGGAGTGAGTTGGCCCCAGGTGCTGATGATGGCTCCATGGCCTCGCGTCAGGTGCTAAAATAGCTCAGTTTCCAAGTAATGGAGCAACAGCCCCAGATGGGCAGAGCATTGCCCCCTAGTGGGCATGCCATATGGATCCTGGTTGGGCACATGTGGGAGTCTGTCTCTCTGCCTCCCCACTTCTCACTTAAGAAAAATGAAAGAAAGAAAGAGAGAGAGAGAGAGAGAGAGAGAGAGAGAAAGAAAGGGAGAGAGAGAGAGAGAGAGAGAGAGAGAAAGAGTTGATTACAGTCATTACAGTGAGAGATAGTTGAGGCTGGTTAAGCGAGCAGGAATAGCACTTTCATTCACTGCTAAAGTTTAGTAACATACAAAAAAATCCTGAAGGGATACTTCGGGGGCATTTTTTGTTATTTAAGGAAAATTGAAATGCTAATAAAGTGTACAAGGCATGGTCAGTCACATATTGAATAATCTTTCATTTTACTATCCAAAGGAGTGGCTTAAAGAACTCTTTCCATAGTCAGTTTCCAACTTCGAGGTCATGGATTAGAAAAGCCTCTGTCCCTTGTCCTCTCACAAATCTATTTACAATCAAAAGGAGAACAAAAAAAGAGAGAGAGAGACCCAGGGGAAGCTTGGGTGAAACTAGATTGCAGTGTATAAAATGAGAAAGTAGACTGAGGGAGC